>NW_020954594.1:15518274-15850800 GCF_900497805.2 Vombatus ursinus | reverse complement strand
ACACACACACACACACACACACACACACACACACACACACACACACACACACACTCCCCAAGGTTCACCATGTTGGACAGTGCAGGCACTTGATCAGAATATCGTAGCTCAAAACTTCTGATCTCAAGCAATCCACCAGTCTTAGTCTCCCCTATAGCTGGGATTACAGCACCAATCTAGCTTTCTGGGTTTTTCCTGACATGGCATTGAGGCAACCTAAAAAAATAAAAAGAAAATAATGGGCAAATATTCCAAACAGAGTAGACAGGAAGCACACTCTTAGAGTCAGGGCAAGATCTACTGAATATCTCTCCATTTATTCATCCATGGCAAGAATGAGCTTAAATGTCACATCTACATAGCCACAAGGATTGTCTAGTTACTATTAGATTCAAGGAGCACTGCCAATTCACAACATAGGAAATGCCAGCAATTGACCAGACCTATAAAAACATATCATTAAAAGATGTGAAATATAAGTACCCAAGAATTTGCCATGGGTATTTCTCAAGACTATAGCTTGAGATGAGAACCTGTGTGGCACAGTGGAGAGAAAGTTAACTTTAGAGTTGAGAAGACCTAAGTTCAAAAGCTTAAGTCTGCCATATACTCTCTGGATAACACTAGGCAAATCTTCTAGGCCCTCAATGCCTACAGCAACTTTGTCAACTTTCAGCAACTCTATGCTGAAGAGAAGGTGTTGACCTATGTTGGTACATGGTAATCTGTACCTGCATTCCTCACTGTGTTTTCACAATGCCATTGAAAACACAGATCTGGTCCAAAAAAGAAATCTGTTGTTTAGTCATTTTTCAGTCATGTCAGACTCTTCCTGATTCCTTTCTAGGGTTTTCATGGCAAAGATAGTGGAGTGGTTTGCCATTTCCTTTTCCAGTTCATTTTATAGATGAGGAAACTGAAGCAAAGCGGGTTAAGTGGCTTGCCCAGGATCATATAAGTTATAAGTGTCTAAGGTTGAATATGAACTCAAAAAGAGGAGTCTTCCTGACTCCAGGCCTGGTACTCTATCCACTGCACTACCTAGCTGCCCTCAACAACAACAACAACAACAAAGACCTGGCAAATAGCTCTCCAAAGACCAAAGATTTCCCAAAGTTGTCAGTATTTAAGAACTGGAGTTATAGGCACATAAACATGACACAGAATAAAACTGACTTGATATTTCCCTAGAAGACTGAAAAAAACACAGAAACTGAAGGTGAATAAAAGAGGAATGGGATTGATTCATTCTTTGCTGAAATGTTTGTTAGTTATGTCCTCCAGTGTTGGCTTTAAAGAGGAATGACCTACAACAATGATTGTCTATGACTATTAATGTCTTTTTTTTTATTGTTCACTCTCCATGTGGGAGCTCTTATCCTGTCTAAGCCATACACTGCCCTTTTAATCCCAGTCAGCTGCCTCACTAATGTGTGCCACTGATGATAAGGTACCTTATCATGAAAAGATATGGATGGATGAGTGTAAATCTCTACCCCCCTTTTGGGAAAAAAAAAAAAAAACATTCAAAGTGGATGTCTTACCTATAGTGGGTCAGTGGGGTCACCATCACACACAGAACAAAGAATAACTCTTTATTACTCCTAGCGATGCTATAGCAAAGAAGAAAGAGTAGAGAATTAAGTCTTTATGGGGGGGAAATGCTTACTTACTTCTAAAAAATTACAGAAAAAGGAGTATTTGGAAAATTAATATTACAAAGGGAAACTACCTAATACTTTCCTTGTAGCTAGAGAAAGCTCAGAGGCTAAAACAGCAACGCTAAAATATTGATGCTAAACACTATAGTTTCAAAATGTGTTCATTAGATAAGTCAGCAGAAGACAGATTTCTAAAAAAAAATGCTTTTTAAAAAGTTAAACACATGAATCAATATATTAACTCTGCTAAAAAGCTAAACAACTGCATTTTGGGAGTCTCTTTTTAATTTATTAGTCAAATATTAATGTGAAAATTAAGATGTTATAAAATGTTCTCTAAATAATTGATGTTAATATTACTTATCATTTATTCATGTGTTTGCTTTTTTTTTTTTTAACAGTCTAACCTAATACATAACTGGGGCATGGAGGTGACTATGCCATTGGAGCGCTAACTTTGTCAGATTCTCCAATACTAGGAAAAGCTTCAGATAAGGTCCTGTCAAGAGACTAAGTTTGTTTTATGAAGACAAGTTTAGTTAAGTACAGAATGACTCAATACTAGTAAGCTGACCACTTGTTGGTCAATCTTTTAGCCATAGCAACTCATGAAATTAAAAAAAAAATACAAACTAGCTTTTAGTCCTAGGTCCCTTCTGTTGCAATGACAGTAGCTGTAGTGTGAAAGACCAAAATAAAAAAAAAAATAGCCTCAAAGACATAAAAAAGTAGAAAGTGATCTGTAATGAATATGGTCTAGACCCTTCTCCTATAGCCCGGCAGGCTCTTCTCCTCTGAGGGTTCACATGTCTATTTTCTTATCTCATTGGCTTGAGCCCTCACAGATTATATTCCTTCACTATTTTGGTGTCTGTGATTTGTATCCCAGTTCCATCTAACACTTTAATATCATGGGACTTTTACAAAGGGATATTTACTTCAAAGATATAGCAAGAACAAATGTATAAACAATTCCTTCCGGAAGTCTTTGGGGAATACTCTTTTCTACACTACGCTACACTACACTACCCGGGTTCCTTGGGGCATCAATGCTGGATTGGCTACAACACCCAACCTGAAATCCAGGATATGAAACTCCAGAACACTTCATGTCTTCATGATAAACTTTTAAACTCACTAGATTGCTCTTTGACCCAGCAATTCTTTAGGATTAATTTATATAGTTGATTTTTAATCTTTTTTTTCAATAGCACTTTAGTATAATTTTAAATTAAAAGATGTTTGTGATATTTCTCCTTTTCTGGATTTATTTGTAAGATTTACACATCCAAAGATATGATACATTTACTATAAAGTTGCTATGCACAACCAAGAAATATGCATATATCTATTTCTATTGAATAATTGCCAGAAGCCTATCATATCTAATTATTCTAATATTCCATTCAAGTCCTTAATTTCTAGTGTAAAATGAGGTCACCCTACTGTTATAGCTTTATTGTACATTTCTCCTTAGAATTGATTACTATTTTAGTATTTAGAAGTCATGCAATTGGGTGTGTATATGTTAAGTATTACAATAAATTCATCATCTAAATTACCTTTCAGCAAAATATAGTTTCTTCTTTTGATTAAGTCTATTTTTGCTGTTGCTTTGTCTAAAACAATGTATTTTGCTCCATCCCCTTATTTTTAACTCTGTTGTTGAGTCTTTATGTTTCAAATATGCCTCATACAATCAAGATATTATTGTATTTTGCTTTCTAATCCATTCTGCTAACCTCTTCAGTTTTATGAACATCTTTATCCCATTTCCATTCAGTTACAAAGTTAATTGTTTATTTCCATCCATTCTTTTCTATTATACTTTCCCCCATCTATACTCTTTGCTCCAAGCTTACTTCAAGTTATTAACCTTTCTTTCTTTTGTTTCCACTATGCCCTCTCCAAGCTAGGGTTTGTTTTGCTTTTGACTAATCCAATCTTGAATCTATCCATTTTTATATTCTCCTTTTCTGTCTTCTGTTCTATCAAGTACATGGATAGGAGGAAACTTCACGACCAAGCAATGGACAGAAAGGATTACAGAAAATACAATGGATAAATTTGATTACATAAAAGTTACAGGTTTTACACAAACAAATCCAATAGTGCAAAAATTAAATGGGAAACAACTGGGGTGGGAGGGAATCTTTGCAGCAAAATTCTTTAATTACCATATCATATTCCATATATATTAAGAATTTATTTAAATTGGTGAAAATGGGACTCATTCCACAACTGAAAAATGATCTAATAATATGAATACACCAGTCTTGGGGTAATAAACCCTGCTACTTATAGCCATATTTAAAAAAAAAGTTCCAAATAACTTATAATTAGAGAAATGTGAATTAAAGTGCCTTTGAGATTCTACTTCATATTCATCAGATTGGCAAATATGATACAAAAGAAAGAAAATGATAAATGTTAGAAGGGCTGTGGGAAAGCATGTAGATTGTTGCACTGTGGGTGGACCTATGGAATGCCTCCAAAGATTGAGAAGAGCAATTTGGATTTATACACAAAATCAAAAGATTGGATTTATACACTAAACAGTTCCAGTCCTGTGGCCCAACTATTTTTTTGTTAGGCCTATACCCAGAAGACAGCAAAGAAAGATAAAAAGTTTGAATAGTATAAAAATATTTAAAGTGGCTTTTTTACAGTGGCAAAAAGCTAGAAACTAAGAGAAGTGTAGCAACTGAGGAACAGGTGAATAAGTTGTGGTATTTGATGTGAAGCAGTACTTTTGTGCTAGAAGAAATTTAAAAATAGATTGATTTTTTTTTGGTGAGGCAACCAAGGTCAAGTGACTTGCCCAGGGTCACACAACTAGTAAGTGTCAAGTGTCTGAGGTCATATTTGAACTCAGGTCCTCCTAACTCCAAGAACAGAGCTCTATCCACTGTACCACCTAGCTGCCCCAAATAGATTGATTTTCAAAAAGACAAGGAAAGACTTAACAGGAACTGATACAGCATGAAATAAGCAGAACCCGAAGAACAATTTATACTACAACATTGATGTAATAAAAATGAATAATTTTGAGGATTTCTTATAAACTGGTGAAGAATGAAATAAGTAACCCAGGAGAGTAATGTATACATCAACTGTTATACAACAACACATTGAAAACAAACAAGCTTGAAAGCTATAAAAGCGATGAGCAATATAAAGACCACTCAAGATTTCAGAGGAACAATAATGAAATGTTATCCATGACAGAGAGGTGACTGATTTAGGGTACAGAATGAGACTATTTTTGAGAATGTTTTTGTATACAGTCAATGAGGGATTTTATTTTGTGTGACTGTATATTTGTTAAAAGGATTTTTTTTCTTTTTTTTTTACCAATAATGTTAAAAATGGGAGTGAGAAAAACAAATGTCTGTGAATTTTAAATAAAGAGGTGTAGAGGTGCTACAGATATGGAATGTTGCATACCCTTTCATACTAGGGCACTGTATTATTAGTTTTAAATAATTATTTTATTTAGTTATAAGAGATCTCTCATGGTATGGAGGTAATTCGCAATGTTTGTAATATAAAAACAAAACACATTAATAAAAATTTAAAGAGAAAAATATAAATACCTTGGAAAAATCATAAACATCATTATTATTTTTAAAATGACCAACAGAATATTAGTAACTACCAATCTTTATGTCTACTTTCATATTTCTACAAAGTGAAGACTGAAATAAACCAAACACATGCAGAGGGAATCCTTGGTGAAAGTATGAGAAAGAAAAAGGAATAGTTGCACACCTCTTTACAGTAACAGAACTGATGAAAAGGTTGAGAAAATACAAGATCCCATGGTATTAATTATTGACAATTTCTTCAAAAGATCACTTGTTGAACAAAATGCCAACTCATAGCCTGCACTACAACAAATTATTACCCAGGCACATCTCAAAATCATACACAATTCTCTGAAAGATCTAACAGAGATAATTTTATTTAATGTCCCCTTGGATCAGGGTGATGAATAGGTCAAATAATCAGATATCAAGTAAGGCATAAAACACAAAGATATATACTCAATTGAGGACAAGCATGGAGTATGTCCAGAATAAAGACAATGTTGAAAAGGAATTCTTTATAAATGGTAAGGTCATCCACATGCTTCTTTGCTGATGACATGCTAAGTGCATCATTCTCCAGAAACTGCAGAGCCTCCTGACAAAGATCTATAATCATTCCAAAGAATTTGACTTACTCACTTAGGGAAAAACAAGAGGATGAAGAATGCCTATTGTTCAAACTATGATATGACAATCAATGGACAACAAGATGATTAATTAAAACATATTGGACAGACACAGAACACAAACAATGAGTTAGCTAGGCCTAAATTTGAACTGGATTAGAACAGGCTAGATTGCCTTTAGAAAATTCTAGAGACTGTAGTTGGAGCCTAACTTTCAAGGATTGACAGTGGCTGGTGTGTACAGGGCAGCTGCTACATCCTGCCTACAGGCTGTATATTGGAGATAATCCTTTGCTTTGATGACTTTTATAATTTCATGATAATCCAATTTTTGAAATGGAATTTTTACCACTTAGAAAAATGGAATCTAAGGATGATCATCTTCATCTGAACCAGTTCATAGCTCATGAAGTCCTTGACCTAGTAGAAGTTGAGAATACATGGTTATCTAACAATATGTACCTGAAAACTGTGGACAAATTCAATAAATTGTTTCTGTTTTTGTTATTTCAGGCCACACATGAGATTTAATATGCTTCATGATGTAAGACAAGAAAAAGGAATAAAGAACTTCTTTAGTGATGTCTGATTTATATATAAAGTTTGCAATGAATCCATTTTATGAACCAAATCCACCTATTCAACTCAAGTACATTTGACAGAAAGTTCAATTTCTTGGGAAGAAATAGCTTCTAAGTTGACTAAAGAAAACTTCTTAAATATGTAATGTCATAGTATGCGTTGTTAGTAATTAAGAACCAATCAAGTCTACCATGTCTTAGCTCTCTAACCCTCTATAAATTAACCTTCTTGCTAGTTAGAAAGATAATAGGGTACCTTTTGTTGTCAGCATTGCAGATGATCCAACCAAAATAATTTACACTTTTGAAAAATATTGCATTCACAAAGAATGCTAGATGTAATGCCCTGACAATTATTTTTGTTTTAAAAACTGATTAGAAGATCCTACCTTGACTAGTCCAACATGGTCTTATCCAAAATGTAAAGGAGGCAAATGTCATACTGTTGATTTGGTTAACAGATTTTAAACTGAAAAACAAAAGTTGGCTCACAATAGGAAATAAAATTTATCACATACACATGGATTTTTTATTTACAAATGATTACTGCAAAACCATTTAGACAATGTTCATAATGGTAAAGAAAAGATTTTTGTTTTTTACTAGGTATTTATCTGATAGTATCAGGTATTGAGAGTAGTCTGGCTACAGTACCCAAAAGACAGAAAATTTAGAGCATGTATATAAATATGACTCTTCCTATAAATGAAATTAAGTGGTTGCTGGGACCAAAAGTTAAGTACGTAAACTGTACACCTTTGCGTAATCTTTAGCATTGCTATATCTTGAGGATATACTGTAATGTTTTCTTTCATCAACAAGATTATCAAGACTCATAACTGCATTTCCTCTTGATAAATTAGTTTCATACTTTTGTGAAAGTATTTGAGTTATTTATATATTTTAGCTTTCAAGAATAACCTGAATTAAATTAAAGTTTGGCACTCTAATAGGAAGCATATAGCCTATAACTAGGAAAATTGCCTGGAGTTTTCTGCATTGTAGTAAGTACAGTCTCATTCTATAATTATATGTTATATTTATAAACAGATGACATGATCATAACCAAATAGTTTCTAGAAAAAATTATAAATGTCTAGAAAAGTATTATTGAATACAGTATAACAAAAAGGAACTTTTAAGTTAAAAAAAAGAAAGAAAACTCTACAGTGCTTTAATAATTATCCACTTAAAGACCTATCTTTTAAAATACTATTTCCCAATAATACTATATTACTATTAAGAAATGCCACAGAATACTTGAATTTCTATGTCCTCAGTTTTCTTAACTGTAAAATAAAGCAGGGTTGGGGAGAGAGGATGAATGGTCTATATATCTTCTGAGGTACCTTTATGTTCTAGATCTATAATTTTGTAAGCTAAAGTTAAGAGTTACCCAAAGATCAAAATGGAGGGGTACAGTTGGTGTAGTAGGTTTTAAAGCATTACCAAAGAAGAACTGTATAATAAAAGGAACATAAAGGATGTTATCAGGGAAATATATGACAGAACAGAAGATGGACCCTTCATGTAGTGAGAGTAAGTAATCACTAATGTGCAACCTGCATAAATCATTCTAGACAAAATGCATAGAATATATAGAATCCATGCTATACAAAATGTATAGAACATCAACATATAATCAGGATAACAAAAGATTTAGCAGCTTCTACATTAAGGGATGAGAGGGCTTGGAATATGATATTCCAGAGGACAAAGGAGCTAGGATTGCACCAAGAATCATCTATCCAGCAAAACTGAGTATAATCCTTCAGAGTCAAAAATGGACATTCAATGAAATAGAGGACTTTCAACCATTCTTGATGAGTAGACCAGATCTGAATAGAAAATTTGACTTTCAAATACAAGACTCGAGAGAAGCATGAAAAGGTAAACAGGAAAGAGAAATCATAAGGGACTTATTAAAGTTGAACTTTTTACATTCCTACATGGAAAGATGATAACTGTAATTCATGAGACCTTTCTCAATATTAGGGTAGTTGGAGGGAATGTGTATATAGACAGAGGGCACAGGGTGAATTGACTCTAAAGGGATGATATCTAAAAAATAAAATTAAAGAGTGAGAGAGGATTGTACTGGGAGAAGGAGAAAGAGAAAGGCAGAATGGGGTAAATTATCTCACATAAAAGATGCAAAGATAAGGCTTTTACAGCAGAGGGGAAGAGGAGGAATGGGAGAGGGAATAAGTGAATCTTACTCTCACTGGATTTGGTTTAAGGAGGGAATAACATACACACTCAATTGGGTATGGAAATCTGTCTTACACTACAGGAAAATAGGGGGGAAGGGGATAAGAGAGGGGAATATGATAGGAGGGCAGATTGGGGGAGAGGTAATCAGAAGCCAACACTTTTTAGTAGGGACAGGGTCAAAGGAGAGAATAGAAAAATGGGGAGCGGTACAGGATGGAGGGAAATATAGTTAATCTTTCACAACATGAAAAAAAAAAGAATGTCAACAGATTAAAAAGACCCCTAGGTTAATGGATAACAGCCTATGGAGAATTTATAGAACATGGATAGACATGGCAAACACCATAAGAAAGCAGGAATGGATTATAATCTGCATCATGGGAGTTTATAACATTTATAACATCAGTGCAATAACATTTGCTACCAACTGCCCAGGTTGGTTTCAACTCCACCACAAGTACAAGTATCATCATCACCACCACCACTACCACCACCATCCCATCATTGTCATAGTCATCATCATTGTCACTGTCATCATCATGTCCCCTCCCCAAGATAAGTTCATCACTAGGAAACTCATCATCATGGAGATGGTTTCAGCTTTGGTATTCACAATTCATTAGTATCTTCATTTTCTTCTCTCCTTCTGATTGGAGAGCAGGAGGGTGAAGCAAAAAACTCCTCCCACAGACTTCCATTATAAAGAGCTCAAAATCCTAGCTATCTTTTCAATTTGTCATCAGCTGCTCTGCTTAGTTTTGCCTTACCATAGTCATCATGCCCCCTTTTCAACTTGCTTTTATATATTATCTTCTCCCATTAGATTGTAAACTCCTTGAAGTCAAGGAGTTCTTTCTTTTTCTTATCTGTATCCCCAGCACTTAGGAAAATGTCTGCAACACACCCACTGAAATCTGCAGATTAGTTTATTAAGGAATTTTAATTGTTTGTTCAAATTAATCCTATTTCTCAATTATATGACCCTATGAAGTTATTTGTATAAACTGTTAAAGAAAAAAAAAGTCAGAGCAGGTAGGTGGTGCAGTAGATAGATCTCTGACTTTGGAGTCAGGAGGACCTGAGTTCAAATCTGGCCTCAGACACTTAACACTTACTAGCAGTGTGACCCTGGGTAAGTCACTTAACCCCAATTTCCTCACCAAAAAAGCAAAAAAAAATGTCTTTGCCATTAACAATAATCTCTCATAAAGTGGAACAAGTGAATCCCTATATATTTATAGCTATTTTAAGTTCAGTACATTTTCTGGATTATTACCTTTTTAACTAAAAAAAAAATCAATGTATCAGAATCAGTTACATTTTATTAAAAGGAGCCTCCATTTTTTACAGAAAAAATATTTCTCACAGAATAAGGAACAATGTTGTTTTTTTTCCCCCACGCATAAGCCTCTACCTAGTTGTGAGTCACTATGTAAGACACAGGTATTCACTAACTTCCTAAGGGAACACCAATTTCACTTAATGATGAAAGTTTTACATTAGGTACAATGTGTCCTATATTCAATCACTATAGGGTTCCTAACAGTGTAAATGTCTCTTTCTTACTACCATAAAATGACACAGACTCTGAAAGATACATACAACATAGTTCATATTTCCTTTTAAGTTCTTCATCAATATGTTTCAAATGTAACTATTACAATCCTAGTTAGTAGGCAATCATTTTTTTTAACTCTGGCTATTCATGAAACCAATTAATAATTTCTCTTGAAGAGAAAACAGTTTCTAATATGTTTTCATTTTACAAATATAATCAACAAGGTTATTGTTTTCAATTATTTGTAGCAATGCTTCTTTGGCTTTAAAGATAAGAGCATATAAAGGAAGAAGAGAAGGATTAGCCTAGAAACAGCTTTACAAGGTTTCTTTATCTCTAGATAAGTGGTATGATTTGCATTTGATTTGAGAATTTAACAATCAACAAAAGTTAATTACCAATTAGTTTCCTATAATTAAACTTTCTTCTTATCAGTCACAAATCCTACTTAACTGTATTAGTCACCAAACCTGCTTGCCTCAGTTTCCTCAACTGTAAAATGGATCAAATATGATATTATTTGTAAGGTGCTTAGCACAGTGCCTGACCCATAGTAGGTACCATATGCAGGTTTATTCCTTTTCTCTAACCCTGATAAATGTCCCATAGATCATCAGATCATCTACTTTTTAAATTTAAGTAGCTCTTTAAATTCCATTACTTTCATTAACACTACATTAGAACGATTAGTAACTTCTATTCTGTGTAAATATTAAACTCCAATAACTTTCCATGACCATCCAATTAGAGTTCATTAACTTTCCAATTATATATAAAATACAAAATTAAGAGCAGCCTTCTGCCTAGGTGAAGTAGACAACTGCCTAGGAAATATGATTTGACTGTCACTAGGCTCTATCTGGCTAAAGAGATCTCAACTGCCAGTCTCCCATGATGCTGTCCTCCCTTCATACCTGATCTGGAGACAGTGTCACTAGAAGTCCATTTTAAAAAGACATTGAACCCAATTGAATTCAGTAAAAAAATAGCACCTGACCTCTAAAAGTTCACACTATACAGAGGTGAGGGTGGGGTTCTCGATCTCAGTGTATTCTTTGATGCTTCATTTATTATCATCCTACATATCCAATTTGTTGGCAAATTCTGGCATATCTACTTTTATAACATATCTTCTCTCATATACATCTCTTTCTCTCCTCTGACCCAGTGTCCACCCCCTCATTCAGATCTTCATCATTTCATGGCTGGCTATTACAATAATCTTCTGATTGGTTTTCCCGCCACAAGCTTTTCTCCACTCCAATTCATCCCACATTCTGCAGTCAAAAAGATCTTCTTAATGCACAGCTCTGACCATGTCACTGCTTTGCTGATCTAATCATGCTACTGTACTAATCCATAAACTCCAGTGGCTCCCTCTTACTCTCTGAATCAAAAATAAAATCCTCCAATTGGCCTTTAAAGACCTTCACAACCTGGCTCCTTCCTACCTTTCAAGGCTTTTTACATTTTGCTCCTCTATATGTCCTCTATGATCCAGTGACTTCTTTCTGTTGTTCCTTATATAGGAGGGTGGCTCCATGCCTTTTATTGGCTGCTTACCATACCTAGAATACTCTCCTCCCTCCTATCTATTTCCTGGGTCTTCCAAACCTCGATTCAAATCCTTTCATCTGCAAGAGGTCTTCGCCCATCACACCGTAGTGCCTTCTCTTACAATTAATCTGCATATATCTTATATATAGATTTTTTTGTGTGTTAACTCCCCATTAGAATGTATCCTCCCTGAGGGCAGAGACTGTTTTTGCTTTTATATGCTCAATATTTAGTACATTGTCTGAAACATAGTAAGTATTTAATAAATGCTTATGGACTCCATAGAAATAAGAAATAACATGTAAGATTTGAGAAACTGCTAGTGAGCCTGTTTAGATGGAACACAGAGTGAGTGAATGTGACTAGGGCAGGGCAACCAATTAGGAGGCTATTGTGATCATACAGATAGAATGGATAGGGCTTGAATTAGGTTCTGTGAATGGAGAGAAAGTGAGGGATACTAGAGGTATTATGTAGAATTGACATAACTACAAGTAACTAAATATAGGGACAGTGAGGAAACAGTTATAAATCTGAAGTTGCAAACCTGGATGGTTGTATGAATGATGGCACTCTCAACAGTTAGGGAAGTTGGGAGGAGTGTTGGGTTTGGGGGAAAATATAATTAGTTCTATTTTGAACATACTGAATTTGATATAAAATTGGTATATTCAGATTGGGATTTTCAGTCTTGACTACTCATATGTAACTGAAGTTCAGGAGAAGTCTGGATGTATAGATCTGGTATTCTTCTGTGTAGATATGAAAATTCTTCTCATTTAAGCTGATAAGATCACTAGGAGAGACAGTCCAAGGTGAGAAGATATAGGGTATCAGATATGGATGATGGATGATGATCTAACAAAGGAGAAGGAGAAGTGGTAGGACAGAGAGATGAGAAACTGGGACACATCTATTTCACAGAATCCAAGGAAGGAGAGAGGATCTAAGAGAAGAAAATGTTCAATAGATGTCCAAAGCTCCAGAGAAGATTCAACTAGAATTAGTGGTGAAAAGATCATTTGTTGTTCATATCTTTGTTTTCAAAGAGGACCAATGACATCACCATGATGTCTTCTCTTGCAAATGAACTGGATTTAAGTGAAGCAGAGCTATGCAAAATCATCAGCCTCACTCTCTCTTTCAGAGTCACTGAAGTTCAATGGCAAGACAAAAGTCAGGATGCCTGGCAATGGTCCAGGATTCAGTGGGAGACCTTGGTCCTTTTAAGCTAAGGTCTTTGCAGGTTCTCACTCTGAGTGAGGCAACACCCACCTAGTGAATAGGCCTCTTTAAGAAGTGAGTCAAGTGATGAGCCCTTTAATTAAAAAAAAAAAGGGGCAGCTAGGTGGCGCAGTGGATAGAGCACCGACCCTGAAGTCAGGAGGACCTGAGTTCAAATCCAGCCTCAGACCAAACACTTGACACTTACTAGCTGTGTGACCCTGGGTAAGTCACTTAACCCCAATTGCCTAAAACAAACAAACAAATTAACAACCAAAAAAAAGAATCAAATTGGGAGGGGAAGACTCCCAGGGTTGCTGGGCAAAAGAGAAACAGTTACTATTTACATTCAGTCTAAGCCAAGAGGGCCCCCAAAAAAATCATCATCTCCCTGATGTCATGGGTCCTCTTCCAGAAGGAAGGACAAACCACAACCTGTGAGTAGTCCAAGCTGCCTGAATGGTGACACAGCTGGCCAGTTCCAGCTGGGCAGCTCAGCACATCCCATCCTCTCCTCTGCTCTTCTCTGCTCTTTTCTCCTCTCCTCTTCTCTCCTTTCTTCTCTTCTCCTCTCCTCATCTACCCTTACCTGAGGATGTTCTGTCCAAAGGAGGGTAAATTTTGATGGCTGAAAGCTACCTAGTTAACTTGGGATTTACTGGCTAGATTTCTTTCTCAAAGACCAAGCCTGTAACCCAATTCACTTTGGAACTCATGGATTGAACAACAATAGGTGCCTGCCTAAGCACCACCTAATGAACCAAATCAAGTAAGTCACCAGAGATAACTTGGACTTAAGGAGAGTTGCCTGGAAGCGAAGAGAGCGGGGCTCTAGTTATAGGTCTACTGCTAACTAGTTTTAAGACCTCAGGCAATTTAGACCCATCTCTCCGGGCCTCTTTTCCTTCACCAGTAAAATGAGAAGGTTAAAAATCATCATTAAGAACTTTTCTAGCTCAGTCATTTTATGATTCTATGTTACTTGGAAAGACCATCAACTCAGAAGCAAGAACACCTGGGATCAAATGTTATGTCTAACACTTACTACCTGTGTGACCTTGGGAAGTCACTGAAAATCCATAGGCCTCAGCTCCCTCATCTGCTGAGGGTATTGAACACGACTGTCTCTGGGTCCCTCCTATCTCTAGATCCATGTTCACATGAGCTAGTTATATCAACCAAGGCTAACATCTCAATAAAAATCAGTGAATTGTTCGTATCACCTGCATTCGGAAGCTGCTATAAAGACTTTCTTCAACCCTTTAACTTACGTCATTTTCTTCTTAAGTAAAACAGATGTAAGTAGAACATATGCTGTCATGAAAAAACTTCTCACAAAAATGAATTTCTTCTATTCTCTTTTCCAGTTTTCTCACTGGCTTTATTTTTTTTTTTTATGTGATGAGAGCTATGTTCCCACTACAAGGAAATCACAATTTATTCTGAACTATAATAAAATATAGATACAAATGCAGCAAAGCTTTTATAATTATCTATTTAAAGGAATATTATACTTTTCTGATTAAACTACAAATAATATTAATCCTCAAAGCAGTGAAATATGACTGCACAGATGTAGTTTTTTTATGTTTGTATTTACATTAAAATTCAATGGGTGAAAAATGAAATGAGCAGAACCAAGAGAACATTGTATACAGAAATGCTACTCAAAGAGTAACTGAAAAACTAAGTTTTTCTGAGTATTATAAATTCTCAAATCAACTACAGAGGACCTATGAAGGAAAAAACTATCTACCTCCAGAGGAAGAACTGATAAATAGAATATGCATAGTATAATTTTATATCTATATCTATATATATCAATGTATGTATATGTATACACATACATATATACATACATACATTTACCAAATGGTAAATTAATCTCTAGTGTGTGGTGGGGTTGGAGGGAGGGAGGGAAATAGTTCAGAACTTTAATTGTAACAAAAAATTAATTAAATTAAATTTTTAAAAATTCAATGGGAAATTAAGTGATTAAAAAATACTGGTCTTAAAAGTCATTCACATGCTGTCAACTCTCTGCAGTATGCTACAGCAGAGTGTACAAGTCTCTGGATGCTCAGAACCTCCTTTGTGGAAGCTACTACCTTTTAGAAATGAATAGATTAATTTTTTCCAAGGAAAGAAGACAAAAAAATAAAGCAGGGGCAATTATTCAAATTGTTGATGGCAGTGTACAAAGGAGCTTTTCCAATGTAGTACAGCCCTTGTTCAGTGAAAGAGTCAAAGAACACATTATCTGAAACACAATGGATGAGGAGACCTAAATAAACATTTGGTGAAGTGATTCTTCTGGTTCCATATATGTCAAATCAGGAAAGTGAATCCTGGAATAACAACTGTCTCTGTATTAAATGCATATATGTGTATGTATGCATGTATGTATGTGTGTATGTATGTATCTATGTATAGCTGCGTTGTTCATAGTACTCTTAATGTTTCTCAGCTTTCCTCCAGGTAGGTGGAAGAGGAGATACAGTGCTGGAAGACGTGGGTTCTCATCTGGTCTGATATTTGCTAGCCGTGCAACTATGTGTGTCTTCCATATCATAGATTTGGAGTTAGAAGGGAATTCTAGCCCTCTTATTTTACAGATGAGAATGTCAAGCCCAGGTTGGTTTAATAACTTGACCGCTGTGTTAGCTTGTTTCCTCATCTGCAAAATGGGGATAAAAATAGCACCTACTTTATAACTAGATCATATAAAAATACTTTTAAACCATGAAATGTTATATAAAATAGACATTATGGATATGATTGAATGTGACTATCTATTGGTTTGCCTACTGAGAACTTAGCAATATAGGTGGAATAGGATTTGGGGAACTGATTTTCCATCTCTGTCACCAGGCAACTGATATGCATGTGAAAATAATTTGGTGACTCACTACCAAATCAGATAATATATGTAACACATTTTGTAAACCCTAAATAACTATGTATATATTAGTTCTTAGCTATTGTGATCTTCCAATCATTAATTAATTAATAGCTCTACTAAAACTGTCCACAGCAAGTGGAGAACTCTTTGTTGTAAGGTATACTAGTAAAAAAGTGGATGGAAGGGTGAGAGATCATTATAACAGATTGCATTTAGTATTGTACTTTAAAGTCACAGTTTTACACACATTTCTCCATTTTAACTTCAGAACATTAGGTAGATATCATTATTATTATTATTATTATTATCATTATTATTATTATCAGAGGCTGACTTGGTGTGTTATATAATTAGTAAATAGCAAGTGGAGGACCAAAACTAAACCCAGGTCTTCTAATCCTAAGCATACTAATCTATTCCTGTATGTATGGCCCCTCTGGTATTCATTCCTCCCCTACCACACACTTGCCTGCCAATCTTTGGGCCTGCACCCAAAGAGCAGTCTCAATTCATGGGTGGTATTTTTAAGGTCTCTTAGAAAATAAGGATGTTTTGACATAACAATTATATTTTACAGTGACATATTGCCTCTAGTCTCCAAGATCAGAGAACAATAAACAAACCTACTGTATCTTAATTTCCATAAAGATAAAAAACACTTTTCAAGAGTTGCAAGTATTAGCAACATGTTCTTAAGTCAGTTGGCTGTAACAAGATGATCAAAGGCTCCAAAAACAAAGATATATGTGGCTCAGAGAGCTAAGTAACAACCTGCCATCCAACAGGCCCAAGTGTTATTTCACGCAGACAAGTACACTATCACATCACATGTTTGACATCCCAAATGGCTGCAGTCAAAGTGAAAGTATCCCTTGCCTTGTTAGCTGCTTTTCCTCTTTTAGCAGGTTCTCCTACCAGCAGGAGCAATAAGGAAAGAAACAGAGGCACATATGGCACCCGTGAATTAAATTGTTACACAACACTAAGTTCTGTCTTAAAGAGGTTTTTTTAATCATTAAATTTACAAGATACAGTCCGAACCATATTGCATATGAACAATGTTATGATTTCTCTTTCCTTAGTGAAGGCATTCAAAGGCTACCAGATGATCTGGCCTAAGTATGCAGAAAATACAATTCCTCCCTCCCCTTTTCTGTCTCTTTCTATGTGTTGTCTCTCACTTTAGATTCTAAGCTCCTTGAGGGCAAAGACTGTATTTCTTTTTATTAGTTATTTTTATTTTGTTAATTTATTTTATTTTTATTTTATTAATTGTTTAATTAACTCAGGACAGTGTCTGGCACATGTAGTAAATGTTTATTGAATTGGGATCCCCCTATTCATCTGTCAAGTTTCAGGTAAACTTGCCTATGTTGTTTTTTTGTTTGCTTGTTTATATGTTTGTTTCGTTTAGTTTAGTTTTATGTGTGTGTGTGCGTTTCATTATCAGATACCAAGACAACTGACTTCCATCCCACCTTTCTAGGCTTATTGCCCATTAATCTCTTTTGTACAGATTGTACCACTCTGGCCTTCGAGCTGTTCCGCACATGACATTTCATCTCCCATCTCTCCCCAACTCCATCCACACCCTCATGGATGGAATGCATTCTCTCCCTCACCTTTACCTCAGAATCTCTAAATTCTTTTGAATCTCAACTCGTGTCACTTATAATAGGAAACTTTTCCTCGTCTTCATCCCCCAAGCCACTAGGGCATTCCCCTCAAAGCATCTTGTATATACTTTGTGTGTGCCATACATGTTTCCCCTGAAAGAATATAAGCTCTTTGAGCAGGGAATGTCTCACTATTGTTTTTGCATCCCAAATGCCTAGTATAGTATCTGGCATGTAATAGACACTTAAAAATGCTTATTGTTTAACTTACTGGAGATGTTCAATGCTCCAGTTTAAATTTCTTTTTTAAAAGAAAATAAGGGATCAAATCAACTTCCAGGAGCCAAGATGGCAGAGTAAGCAGTAAATCGCCATAACTCTTCCATATCCCCCTCCAAACAACCACAAAATAGCATCCCAAAACAAATTCTGGAACAGCAGAACCAGCAAAAATACAGGGTGAAATAATCTTTGAGCCCAAGAAACTTGGAAGATTGGCAGGAAAGGTTTATCTCATGTGGGTAAAAGGGGAGCACAGTCCAGGATAGGAAGTGTCCCAGCAAGCCAACAGCAAGCCCCACCTTGGCAAATCAGCAGGAGATCCTGAGCCCCAGTGTGGTACAGAAGCAAATGCCAACACAAGGACCAGTCACATGTCTCCACATAAGCAAGGGAATCAGCAGACTCCACCTCTAAGAACTGTCACATGCTTTAGCATAGCCCTTGGGAAACAAGTAGCCACTAGCAACCAGACCTCCATGTGCTTCAGAGCTGCCCCCAGGGAAATGCAGAAACACCCCACTGGCCTCAGCACATGCCAGACACCACCACAATGACCCTGGCTCAGCACCAGGCAAGGTGCCAGATTCCTCAAGCCTCCAGCCTACTGACTTCACCAGCCAACCTCTAAAAAAAAACTTCTTGAAATAATTAACATTAGCAAAGTTGCAGGATATAAGATAAACTAACATAAATCATCTGTATTTCTTTATATAACCAACAAAGCCCAGTAGCAAGAGATAGAAAGATAAAATTCCACTTAAAATAACTGTAAAAAATACAAAATACTTGGAAGCCAATCTTCCAAGACAGGCCCAGGAACTATATGAACACAACTGCAAAATACTTTTCACCCAAATAAATTCAGTTCTAAACAACTGGAAAAATATCAATTGCTCATGGGTAGGTCAAGCCAATATAATAAAAATCACAATTGTGCCTGAGCTTATTGAGTACTTATTCGGTACTATACCAATCAAACTACCAAAAATTATTTGATAAAACCAGAAAAAATAATAACAAAACTCATCTGGAAAAATAAAAAGTCAAGAATATCAAAGGAATCAATGAAAAAGAAAATGGAAAGGAAGGTGGCCTAGCAATACAGATCTCAAACTATATTATAAAGCAGTAATCATCAAAACTATCTGGTACTGCCTAAGAAATAGAGTGGTGGATCAGTGGAATAGATCAGGTATACAAAACATAGTAGTGAATGACAATAGTAACCAAATGCTCAATAAACCCAAAGACCCCAGCCTTTGGGCTAAGAACTGACTATCTGACAAAAACTGCTGGGAGAACTGGAAACCAATAGGACATAAACTATGTATTGACCAACACTTCACACCATATAACAAGATAAGGTCAAAATGGTTCCATGATCTAGACATAAAGGGTAATACCATTAGCAAATTAGAAGAGCAGGGAATCGTCTACCTGCCAGATCTATGGGGAGGGGAAGAATTCATGACCAAACAAGAGATACAGAGCATTATGAAATGAAAAAATAGATTGTTTTGATTATATTAAATTAAAAGATTTTGTACAAATGCAACCATGATTAAAATGAAAGCAGAAAGCTGGGGGGAAAATCTTTACAGTAAGAGTCAATGACAAAGACCACATTTCTCAAATATATAGAGAACCGAGTTAAACTTTTAAGAATACAAGTCATTCCTCAATTGATAAATAGTCAAAGGATATCAACAGGCAGTTTTTAGGTAGACATATGACGAACTGCTCTAAATAACTATGGATTACAGAAATGCAAATCAAAACAGCTCTGAGGTACCACCTCACACCTATCAGATTGGCTAATATGACAAAAAAAGGAAAATGATAAATGTTGGAGAGGATGTGGGAAAATTGGGACACTAATGCACTGTTGGTGGAGTTGTGAACTGATCCAACCATTCTGGAGAACAATTTGGAATTATACCCAAAGGGCAACCAAACCCTTTAACCCAGCAATGCCACTACTAAGTCTACAGCCCAAAAAGATCATAAGAAAGGAAAAGCAGCAAAAAAAAGCATATGTGCAAAAATATTTATAGTAACCCTTTCATGGTGGCAAAGTATTGGAAATTGAGGGGATGTCCATCAATTGGGGAATGGCTAAACAAGGTGTAATGATTGCAATGGAGTATTATTATGCAATAAGAAATGATAACCAGGCAGATTTCAGAAAAACCTGGAAAGATTTATACAAATTGATGCAAAGCGAAATGAGCAGAAACAGGAAAACATTTGTACACAGTATCAGCAATACTATATGACAATCAACTATGAATGACTCTGCTCTTCTCAGCAATACGATGATCCAAGACAAGTATAAAGGTCTCATGAAAGAAAATGCTATCCACATCCAGCTAAAAAACTGATGGACTCTGAATGCAGATTGAACCATACTTTTTTCACTTACTTTATTCTTTTTTATGGTTTTTTCCTTCTGATCTGTTTCTTCTTTCACAACTGTGACTAATATGGAAATATATTTTACCTGACAGAACATGTATAACCTATATCAAATTGCCTACCATTTTTCAGAAGAGGAGAGGAGAGGAAGGGAGAGAGAAATCTTGTAAAAATGAATGCTAAAAATTGTCTTGACATGTTATTGCAAAAAATAAAATTCTATTTAAAAAAATAAGGCATCATGGTATAGTGAATAGAGAGCTGGGCATGGAATCAGGAGGACAAGGGTTAAAATTCTTCCTAAGTGACTTGCAAGCTTTGTAACTATAGGCATCACTTAACTTTTGGAGCCTCCCTTAATCATCTATAAAACAGAAACTATAACACCTGTGTTGCCTGATAGGGTTGAAGTGAGGCTAATATAAGATAAAGTATGTAATGCACTATACATACTAATATACATGATAAAGATGCCAATTATTATTTCTCTTCCAATTTAGTTACTTGTCAAATTTATTAAAGAACATTTCTACTTAAGTAGAACAAGTAATTCAAGAAAATTCAAGAAATTTCTCCGTCAGAATCAGTCATACAGCCGCAATTAGTAAACATTACACAATGAGATTTTTTGAGGGGACCAAGAAATAAAACAATTCCTTTAAATATTAAAAGTGATTATCTGTTAGTCCTGCATTTTCTCTCCTGATACAAAATTAGAAATCTTTTGCCATGTTTAATGAATAAAAACATCCAGGTGCAATAGATACATTTAATAACTCTTAATAAGACAGTTTGCTTGTTATTTTCACTAGGACAAATCTTCGGTAAAATGGCTAACAAAGTTACCATTAAAATGGTAACGCTAATAATTACACACTGGGTTCACACCTCCTAGAATGGTATAATTTATTTATTGCGCATTTTCTCTGTGGCTAAAAGGAAATGCTTTTGTTCCTCTGAGGAGCATGATGATCACTTCTTAGAACGCTTTTTTAATAACCAGCTTGTATGAATGAGCCCACATCATCTTTTATTTAAGGACTCTCTGAAACAAGCACAACAACTACAAAAAGAAAAAAAAATCTGTTTTCTGTTCATTATGCAGATTTCCTTCTTGGGAAATGAACAGTGTTCTCTCGGTGAACCCCTCAGCTACAACCATGCAATTCATGCACAAAAGGGCACCAGTGGGGAGCCCCAGTATATCCTGCCACTGGTGATTTGAGTCATTGGCCAAAATCCCTACATAACCTGTTCACTGAGGTAAGGAGACCAATTTAATTAAAAATACTGTTTGGTTTAGCTTAAGGCTACTTGGATGGATAACAGAGTATGTTTGTCTTTGTCAGGTGCCAAGGACATAGCAGCAGGACCGTTTAGATTGGTAAACAAAATGAAAATGGTGACTAGGGCTGTTCTGAAATAGCTATAAAGTATTTGTTATCATCAGGAAGTAAGATTCAAATATGCAAATAAAAGCAATGTGAAAATGAAAAGTTATAGGCCTCAGTGGTCACATCTAAAAGAAAATGTGCTACAATCCTTGAATCACAAAAGTTGGGATAAACTTTAAAGGCCAATCCAACTCTATCTTCTCTACTTCATTCATCTCTAGTCATCCAGCTTCTCTAGCTAGATACTTCAAATGACAGGGAGCTCACTACCAATTATAGTTCTTTCTTACATTGAGTGAATTCCACTTCCCTATAACTTTCACACATTACTGTAACTCTGCTAGTAGGAAGCTATATGGAATAAGTCAGACCTCCTTTCCACATGAAATACTTTCAAATATTTGAAAATGGTTATCATGTCCTTCCTCATCTTTCTCTCTTCCAGAATAACTATCTCTAGCTCCTTCAACTATTTCTCAGAGTGCATGGTTCCCAAATCATTCAACATCCTGGCAGTCCTACTTTGAATCTACTACATGAAGACGGGACCCTCAGAACTGAACAAAATATTCAAGACATGATCCAATCAGTGCAGCAGCACAGCCTCTTTGTCTGGGTACTGTATTTCTATTAATGCAGTCTAAAATTACATTAACTGTCTTGGCAGCCATATGACACAATTGAACTGTATGGCAATTACAATCAAATAAAAATCCTAGAGGTTTTTTTTTAATATGAAATGCTATCAAATCACATTATCACTATATTATATATATATGTATATGCAGCTGAGTTTTTAAAAATATGAATATACTTTTTACATTTATCCCTATTAAATTTATTTTTTAGTTAGTTTGGGCCAACCATCTTAGGTGCAGTGGGGGAAAGCTGCTCTGTAATGAAAAGAACTCTGGAGTGGATGGAAATAAAGAAAACTTGATTTGAATCCTTACTTTTATATAGCTGCCATCAAGTACAACCAATTCAGTTTACACATGAGGAGGCTGTGGCACAAAGAGGGTAAGCGAGTTTTCACTCTAGTAGCTGAAATCTTTGGGTTTATTGAACAATCATCTACTTAGATTCATTTGTTTCTGAACGTTGCATACTTAATGTGTTCCACTGATCAACCTCTATGCTTTTAAATTTCCCAAACTGTAAATTGGGGATAATAATAGCAACTATACCCCAAGGCTGTGACGATAACACAAAGGGCCATGGAGATGTGTGTGCTAAATGTGAACAGCTTATAACACCTTATAACCTAGAAATTAACAAAAGAGAATCAATGAAAAGGATTTCATCAAAGAACTACATAACTGAAAAAGATTACGTTCTGGTAATGTAGTGAAAACCAGTGATAACAAATAGATATGTGGCTCCATTGGTATCCTCTTGAAAGGCCCTTAGCCCATCAGATAGGCCACCTGTAGCAAATTTAAGGAAGAATATGGGCAAGAATTTCATAGGATGTACAAGCATGGATGGGGTATGATCTGCATCATTGGAGGGAATATCTGCCTTGATAAGATCACAAATCCAGTTGAGATTTCAGAGTATATGAATTTGCACACAATGGAAACATAATACAATTCAGAATTAATTTTTAAATGGGAATGTTCTAGGACAAAGAAAGATTCCCTTAGAATATTCTAAAAGAATTATTGTAAGCCTCATATAAAATTCAAAGTGAATTCTTATGCTTAATCTTTGTGCTGATGTTGAGGAAACTGTAAGGCAAATTTGCATTTGGAATCTATATGACCCATCATGAATATGATAAAAATAGAGATCTGGGTAGTTTTATAAATGTACAGAAAACTGAGTTCTGGCAACTTAATCATATAATGATAAGAAATGAATTCTAAATTAAATGATTGTCAGAAATAATCATAATTGAATGTTAGAATGACTCTAGGTAGCCTAGAGTACCCTTTATTTAATAATGCATTTCCTTTTAGTCTAGATTTTTAAATATGCATAGCACTGATACATACATACATACATACATATATTTGAATTAGTTTTAACTCTACATAGAGACAGATTTTCCCACTGAATTTGTCACCATATTTATTTATTTTAAACCCTGAAATTGACAGTTACTTCCCAAGCAGACATATTTTCTACACTGCAACTGCTATACTACTGTGACATTTACTGTCATTTAATTGGTTCAGGGTTGTAAGACTAGATTCATTCATTCCTCTTAAACACCTTCCCTGCCATTCAGGTAGCTGCCATCAGGTGAACAGCAAGTGGTGCAATAAATTATGTAAACATTGGCCTACTGGTTATCTTTCCTAGCTGGGTACCAGAGCACAAAATTCCTGCAAGTATACCTTTTTTTTATAAAAGAGGATTATTTATTTTTAAATTATAATTATTAATTATTCAATAATTACTAAAACAATTTAATTTGAGATAATAGAGAATAATATTGAAAGAAATGCAAAGTTTTCAAGATAAGATTTCCAAACTATAAATGACTATATGAAATGAAGCTCCAGATCACTAAGGGTAAGATAAATGCAAATTAAAGTAACTCTGAGGACTTTCCCTCACTCCATGTAAATTAGCAAGATCACAAAATGTGAAAACATTCAGTGGTGAAGGGGCTATGAGAAGATAGGCACATTAATGTACTCCAAGTGGAGCTGTTCAATAGTCCAAACCTTCTGGACTACAATGCAGAATTATTCAAGAAATGTGACTAAAGTGTAGATGTCCTTTGACCCAGCAGTCTCACTACCAGGCACATACTCCAAAAAATTATAAACAAAAGAAAAAAATGTCCCACACATACCCAGATATTCATATCAGCACTCTTTGTCATAGCAAATAACTAGAAACAAAATGGATACTGGGGAATAACAAAAAAAAATTAAGAAAAATCCACAGTATAAAAATATAATAGAACATTATTATGCAGTAAGAATGGCAAATATGAAAAATTCAGAAAATATGGGAAGATTTAAATGAATTGACAGGAACAAAACAAGGAAAACCAAAAGAACAATGAACACAAAGAATAACACAATGTAAGTGAAAAAGTGATTAAAATGTAATTGAACTTAAGCAATTGAAATATCAGTGAAAGGTCTAAAGATAAGGGTCAGCCTTGCTGGTACATGTCAATAATCCCTGCTATTGGGTAGGTTGGACATTAGTGGATATTTTAAACTCAATAATAATAATAATAACGTTACTATTATTTGGCTGTATTAAAGCTAAAAATGATCAGTTGTCAACACTAAGTCTGACATTAATATGGTAAGCCTCTGAGAGCAGAGGGCAACCAGGCTACCTAAAGAAAAGGAGAATCTGGCCTATATGGGAAATGGAAACCGTCAAAGGTTTTCTGCCAATCAGCTAAGGGTTTGGACCTCTGTGCATCTCCTCTATTTCTAGTCCTTGCAAGAAACAGTTTCAAAAAAAAAAAAAGATAATGAAATATATTTCCTTGTGGCAGAGAGATGAAGGACTACAAGAGGCAGTGAACTGGCACAGTAGATGGAGTACTAGGCCTACAGCCACAAAAACCTGCATTCAAAGTTAACCTCTCACACTTACTAATTGTGTGACCCCTTGCAAGTCACTTAACCTCTGTCTGCCTCAGTTTCCTCAACTGTAAAAGGAGCTAATAATAGTACCTTCCTCCCAGGGTTGTTCTGAGAATCAAATGAAATAATATTTGTAAATCACTTAGCACAGTTTTTGACACATAGTAGGTGATAAATAAATGCTTATTTTTTTCCTAGTAGGCCAGAATATTGTATATATTCTCAATACAGTCATAATAGCAGATAATCTTGGACACTGCAGAGTGTTTGATCTGGGTAGGGGGAAGGGTGAAAATAACTATATGTAAAGACAATTGCAAAAACAGAAATGCAAGCACCTAATAAGGTCATATGGAAGGAATCTGATAATGCTGGAGCCTCATTGGGGCAAATAATAAATAAATGGGATGACTTTCAATTGGGCCTTGGGCAATCCCTACATAAACCAATAATCTCAAGTGTTCTAGCACCTTTAAGCACAGATACAAATTAAATATTCAGTAGATTTCAATGTAATGAATACTTCCTTAATATATTCCTGGCTTTACTCCATAGGTTTAAGACCTAAAGAAGTTTAACTATTAAGAAAATGTTTTCCATTTTCAAATGATCTCCAAAACTGATCAGGCTAACTAAAGGACAATTTCAAAATTTCTTCTATAGTGAGAGCAGTTCATATTCAACAAAACTCTCAGGTTCAGTCTCACTCCCCATATTGCCATACATTACAACACCTTACCTCTTGATCCATCCCCTTGAGTGGCTGGAACTATTTCAAGCATGTCATTTGCACAACGAAAAGGAGGGGTGAAAAGGAAGCAGTTTATCACTTTGGGTACATGTCAGTTCTGTCATTAGACAAGTACTGTAAGGGTTAAAGTCATATTAAGACAAATTACATTTCTGTTTGTTAGATGAATAAAAGGCTAGGCAATTTCTCTAAACTGATAAGAGTTTTTTAGTCAATCCCTTCCAATGGAGTAGAAACCTGAATATGCATTGGGGGAAAGGAACAGAGAGGGGAATGCCATTGTTTCATCATGGAAAGATTGCTGCACTCTAGCCCATTCAATTCAATTCAAAAACGATTTTCCCTCCCTCTTTTCCTTCCTTCTGTAAGGTACAAAAAGGTCTTACAAGGAACTCCACGTGGCCCAGAGTGAATCAGAAACACTCTTTATTGTGACACTTTTGCAAAAGCAAGGTGACCTATGGTTAGATACACCCTTAAGGCCAGAAAGCATAGTCTTTTATTCCCCATCCCCAAATGGAAGTCCCTCCTCTGACTCCCCATTGGGTGGGTACTACAGCAGTAACAGCCTATCCAAAGCACCTAATTTCCCTATTGAGATCCCCATCCCTGTTTGCATCTCCCACCTCTCACAATTCAGAGACCTCTCCCTGATTTACTTCTGTCCTTATTTGGGTATGCCCACACCCCTTCTGCTTGGGATGCAGCTATGTCCATCTATACCTAACCTCAGAGCTGGTTTTCCCTGGTTAGTTCATTCATCCATTTATGGGTACCTTTGTTCACCTTCCTCCTAACACTTAGATCGAATTCCTCAGGCTCCACAAGACTTTTGTGGAAATAAAAACAAAAAAGGATATTTCTCACACCTTCCTTGCTTCCTTCCTTGCTTCCCTCCTTCCTTCCTCCCTGTCCTTTCTTCTCTCCTTCCTTTCTCTTTTCCTTCTTTATTTTATGAGCATTTATTATTTCTCCCACTGTCCCTCAAATTGATCAAATAAAACCTTCATAAAAATGCATAGTCCAGAAAAACACATCCCCACATTTACTTTGTCTGAAGACATATGTCTCATTCTTCATTTTAAGTCAATTACCTTTCTGGTAGAGGACGGCTGGCATGTTTCCTCTTCATTACTCTTGACTCAGGTTTTACCATTGCATTGATCAGAGTTCTAAAGCCCTTCTACGTTGTTTTACTTTATAATGTTGTTTATTGTTTTTATATAAATTCTTCTACTAGTTCTGCTCAACTCACTGCATCAGTCTATTCAGGTTTTCCTACTTTTTACCCTGGAATTGTCTTTTTCATCATTTTTTGTGGTTCAATAATATTCCATTATATTCATATAGCATAATTTGTTTAGCCATTCCTCATCTATGTAGGCATATTGTATGAGGATCAACATAGTTAAGATTTGAGAGCCTCATTCACTAGCCTGGCATTTTTTTCTTAGCCACATGTCAGGTGACTAAGTCATGTAGACTCAGGCATTAGTGCAGTTGGTATGTGACTCAGCAGAAAAATATGCCACACTGAAAAACCACGTCTCTCTAAAGTGTGGAAGTGCTAAAGTGTATCCTTCACTGGTAGATGAGAGGGATACTGCAGATAGAGAATATATAAATTTTAGCAAAGCATTTGACAAAAGTCTCTAATGTCATCCATACAGACAAGAAAAGTTTGGGGAATATGACACTTAGTTGTAGTTGGAGGGAGACTTAAACCTCTCTGGTAACGAGATTTTAAGTAACAACTACATTTTTCATGTTAAGTATTGCTTAATGAAAGTATTTTTTTTCAATAAAAATGCAAAATTCAATTCAAATGCAAAGTTCAACTCCAAATGAGACTGATAAGGTAAATTGACAATAAATGTAGTACAGAGATTTAATACAGAATGCACAAACGAGTCAGTATATATCAAATCTCAATTTGGGCATAATCTGTCACTGTCACTACCACTGTCGGTTAGTGTATGCTCAAGAAGAGACAAATTGTGACATCATGATGATTGCTATATTTGAATATGAAGTATATAACTCTAAGTTAAATAATCTTTGTATGGAAATTAAAAGTACTATATCTGTTCTACTTCTCAACATCATTGATTTTGGTAAGTACAACATAATAAACTGGTTTCCAGAAAACCTACAACTTATTTTTTAAAAAATGAAATACTCAAGAATGTTTATTAAAAAGCATTTGAAAATTTCAATTACTGTGTCTAAAATTAGTGGTCTTAATTTTTATTTCCTCTAATTTTAAAGTAGAATAATTTCCTTTCACAGTAAAATAGTAAAAGAAATATAGAAACACAAAATAAAAAGCACAAACCTGGAAAATACAATTCACTGTACTTATCATTGGGACTCGCAAGTACTATTATTAATGGAGATATTGTTTTGCATTATATCAATTATTTAGCTTAAGAAAGCATAAAACATAATAATTTGAAACCATATCTTAAAAGTGTACATGCAGAATATGTTGAGACAATCTGATACTTTAAAAACCATTTCTACAAAGATAAAAGGATTGCATGCATGACTTAATATTATTTATAGAATTGCTGTGTAAAAATCCTCATTCAATAGGAGAGAGTGGTGCTACTTATAGCTATTGATATGACAGAAACAACACATAGCAAATCAAAAGCAATGTAACTTCAAATAGTTCCCCTTGCAAGAAGGAAAATTGGAGATATGCCTGAAGATTTTTCTGATCAATTAGTTGGGACACTATAATCGTCCTGTTTCATACTATAAGTGAATGAAACAACAGGTATAGTTAAAGTTGCTCTTAAATGGCATAGGTAAAATATGTGTTGAAACCGATAGCAGGTAAAATTTGCTATTTTGCAAACCTATTGATGGCAATAGCACATCAAGAGAAATTTTTGTTCCAAATGATAGCTTTTTAGATAAAATGATATTACATAAAAGAATAATATTGAACCCTGAACTGTTGGATTTCTAAACTTGGAGAGAGGAAGACCTTGGTTGAAATTCTATCTCTAACGCTAGCTATGCAACTTTGTATGAGAGATTAAGTCTCTCTAAACCTTAGTTTCTTCAACTGTAAATTAAGAATTGGACTTGATCTCTATGGTCACTTGTATTTGACTGATTTGATTTCAGCTTGATTTACTGCTGTAAATCTATAATCTACAATCCTAAAACATTCAGATAAAATATAAGTCATCCATCAACTCACCCAGGCTTGTAAACTCAGGGTCATCCTTGACTCCTCACTTGTATCCTCTCCTTTCTACTGGCCAGTCTTGTCATTTCTACCTTCACTACACACTTCATGTGCATCCCCTTCTCTCCACTTACAGTCACCACTCTAGTAAAGGCTCTCATCACTTCATGCCTGAGTTATCCCAATAACTTTCTCTCTTTTCTCACTGCTTCAAGATTTTCCCTACTCCAATCCACTCTCCACTCAGCTGCCAACGTGATTTTCCAGAGGCACAGATCTAACCTTGTAACTATATCATGCTTCTACTCAAATTCTACTGACTCCCTATTACCTGTAGAATCACATATAAAATGTTCTGTTCGGCTTCTAAACCTCTTACAATCTGTTTCTTCCCCACTATAAATAGGGAAGGTTCAAGGAGTGAGGGCTGATGCAACTTCCTGTGTGGTAGAGAATGAGGAGATGATATGGAATTGAATCCCCTGATTTAGAACTCTTACAGATGTTCTGTCTCTGCTTCCAGGCTGACAACCAAGTGATGAGAATCCTAACCATTGATTGACAAAGCAGCCAAAGTAACCAAAACTAGTCAGCAAAGTCTTGCTTTTGGGTTTGGCTTTTTTTTCTTCCTGTCTGGTATGTTCAAATGGAAAGGGAAAGGACTATGCCCTCAGGCCTCTGTATTTCCAATGAGGCTGTTAAGGTGTGACATGTGACCTTGATGTTTCTTTTGCTGATGTATATTTTTCTTACTTTGGTGTGATCTTCAAGCTTTTGAAGTGTGTGTGGTCAGAGAAATAATTCAGCGAAAGTTCAGAAGCTGATGCTTATGCTGGAACTTTCCAAAAGCCAGAGAATGAGGAATGAAGTCCTGAGCAACGTGCTCGACTAGTCCAGTAATAGTAGAAATGCAGACTCATCCACTCATCATCCATGCTGTATTTGAAAGGAACTCAGTGAGCTAAATGCTATGTAGAAACTGCTGAAGGAGAAAGAAAATATAACAAACCATGCAAGGACACAGCAAAGTAGATGGTTTTCTCCACTGTTTTCAAAACTATTTGTTATCCTTAGATAAGAGACATCAATTAAATAGTTATTTCAATCTTGCTGTCTTAGATCAAACAGACTTCTCTAAGAATTAAAAAAAAAAGTATTTGGTCACCTCCCCTTCTTTCCTGCCCTTGAACAGGGAAAAAAATTTTTTTTAAATTCTGATAACAAATCCTGCCAGTTATATAGCAAATATTCCCCCAGAAACCCTCATTTCCCCTCTTGGCTTATTCCCCTTTTCTTTGTTCCACCCTCTCTTCTGAAAGGTATTATTTATTTATCCTAAGTTATTACAGCATGCTTTTGATTGGCTATATACTCTAAGGGGACCGAAAGTTACAAAAACCAAATCTATACCCTAAAAAGCTGAAGCTTCTATGAGGAAGCAGTCTTCTTTATCATCCTAATAAATCATTTTCTCTTCATATTCCTCCCAGTTGCTAGTGTCCCTCTCCTAAATTACCTTACATATATATTACATGAGAAGGAGAATGACTAGAGAGCCAACCTCCAAGTCAAGAATATCTGTTTTTATCTCACCTCTGATGTCAGTTGTGTAATCATAAACAAGTTACTTAAACCTTCAAAGTCAAGTTAACAAACATTTATTAAGCACTTACTTGTGCCAGAAATTGTATCAAGTACAGAGGTATAAAATACAAAACAAAACAAAAACAGGGTCCTTGCCCCAAAGAGCTAACATTCTAAAGGGAGTGACAACAAGTAATATGTGCATACAAGATATAGGCATCTTGTATAAACATATATATGTATGTATGCATGTGTATATATATATTGAATTGGAAGTAATTTCAGAAGGAAGGCACTAGTGGTATGGGAAACTGAGAAAGTCCTCTTGCAGAAGAAAGGATTTGAGTTACTCTTGAAGGAAGCTAGGAAAGCATGGAGATTGATGTGAGGAGGTTGAGCATAACAGTCATAACAGCATAACAGGACAGAGGCAGTGAAAAGGCAGAGTTAGAAGATGGAGTGTCTTGTGTGAGGATCAACAAGAAGGCCAGTGTCGCTGGATCATGGAGTATATGGAGGGAAATAAAGTGTAAGAAGATAGGAAAACTTTGAAAGGGCCAGTTTGTGAAGGGGTTAAAGGCCAACAGAGGATTTTGTATTTAATACTACTGTAGATAATGGGTAGTCAATGGAATTTACTGAGTGGGGGAGTGACACGGTTAGATCTGAGCTGTAGGAAGATAACTTAAAGGTTGAGTGGAAGATAACCTGAAGTGGTGAGAGTCTTGTGGTAGGGAGATTATTGCAACAGTCCAGGCAGAGACAACTGCATCCAGCATCAGGGTAGAGACAAGGGTATATATGTGAAGGAGTTTGCAGTGGTAGCTATGATAAGACTTGTTAACAAAATGGATATTTGGGGTCAGCTAAAGAGGAGCTAAGAACTATAACAAGCTGTTAAGCCTGGGTAACTAGAAGGATGGTGGTGCCAATGAAAGTATTAGGGAAGTTGAGAATAGGGGAATATGGTTTCTGGGGAAAGATAATGAGCCTAAAGGTCATCTCCTGTTCTTAGAATTCATTCCCTCCTCCTGACCCTTGTTTCTTGGAATTAGGTTAGGAATCACCTATTTGGAAGGTTTGAAGGAAAGGATGAGTTCTATTTTGGACATGTTGAGCTTGAGATATCTAAGCCACATTGACTTTGAAGTGCCCAATAGACAACTTGGTGATTTGTGTCTACAGCTCAGGGCTGGATAAACAGATTTGAGAATCATTTGCACAGAAATGAAAAATGAATTCATAGACGTTTCTGAGACCATTAAGGGAGATAGTATAGAAGGACAAGGGCAAGATATTCAAGGTTAGTGGGCATGTCCTGGATGAAGATCCAGCAAAGAAGACCAAGAACAGGTAGGTGAAGAATCAGGAGAGATCAGTGTCATAAAAACCTAGAGAGGAGAGAGTATTCAGGAGAAGAGGGTGATTGACTTCACCAAAGGACACAAAGAGGTCAAGAAGGATGAGAGGGGAAAAAAAGGTCCATTAAATTTAGCTCTTAAGAGATCATTGGTGACTCTGGAGAAAGCAATTTGAGGTCAGAAGCCAGCCAACAGAGGATTTATAAGAGCAAGAGAAGAACTAATACAGTGATTATAGACAACTTGCTCCAGGAATTTTAATCATGAAAGGGAAGTGAGATATAGAACAATAGCTAGCAAGATGGTATGATCAAAGGAAAAAAAAAATTTAAGTTGAGGGAAACATAATTATATTCAGTAATCTAGACAACTTTCTAAGATCAGCTTGCATTGTGAAAATGTTCTTACTAGAAAATCTTTATGTCAATTAAATCACAAGTCAGTCTTTATCCTATATTTTATGTCCTTATATGTATTGATTTTCTTTCTCCTGATAAAATGTAAGATCCTTGAGGGTAAAGACTGTTTCATTTTTGTCTTTGCATCTCCAGGCCCTAAGTATAGCGCTTGGTATTACAGCTAGTACTTTAAAATTATAAAGTGTTTTATCAGTAAATAAATTTCTGCATATATAAAGTATTTCATATACATGTTAAGTATTTTATCAATAAATTAATATATTCATTGTTTTAATTATATGCTTAAGGTTTGTGTGATATTAAAAGTTTAGAGGGTAGACAGAATAAATAACATGAAATTTAATAAAGATAAATGTAAAATTTGACTTTGGTTCAGAAAATCAAATTCACAAGTCCAAGATAAGATAGTTTTATTTAGACAATTCTTCCTATAAAAATAGATTGTTGGCTTTTCCTTCAAAGTAAGCTCCTTGTCAGTAGGGATTGTTTTATTTATTGTATTTGTATCCCTAGCAAGTAAAGCAATGCCTGGCACTAATAAGTACTTAAATACCTGTTAAGTTATTGGTTAATTAATTGATTGATTTTAGTGGATTTCAAGCTTAATATTATGTCAATAGTATAAAAGTTATCAAAGCAGTTAATGCAGTAGAGTAACACCAAGAAAGATATAGTGTCTAAAAATCTGGTAATTCTTATGGTTAAATCACATTTCATTTACTTTGCTCAATTCTGGAACTTGATTTTGGGAAGGGAATCCTTTCTAAATACAAACTGGAGTGCAACCAGAAGATACCAACTAAGATAATGAAAGAACTCAATATAGTTGAAAGAATTAAGAACATTTATCTTGGAGAAAAGATGGGAAAGGGAAGAGGAGGCAGAAAGATTGATAGTAGGATGGCCAATTTCAAATATTTGAAGATCTGTCAGATGGAAAAGAGATTATACTTGTTTGGTTTAATGCCCAAAGGGCAGAACTCCATGGAATGAGCTGAAAGTACAAAAAGCCAAATTTGATCTTGATATAGGAAAAAGAATCCTAGTAATTAGGCCTATGTTAAAGCTGAATGGACTGCCCTGGAAGGTAGTAGGTTCCTTTCTTACTGAAGGTCTTTGAATAGAGCATAAATGTTTACTTTTCAGGGAGAAATATAGAGGAGATTCTTGGTCCAGCAATGGTAGGACCAGAAGGATTTTACTCAGCCCTTTTTGTGGTGGCAAAATATTGGAAATTGAGGGGATGCCTAACAATTGGGAAATGGCTGAACAAGTTGTGGTTTATGAATGGGTATACTGTTGTGCAATAAGAAATGATGAACAGGCAGATTTCAAAAAAACCTGGAAAGACTTAGATAAACTGAAGCAAAGTGAAATGCTCAGAACCAGGAAACCATTGTACACAGTATCACCAACTTTGTGTCAAGATCAACTATGAATGACATAGCTCTTCTCAGCAAAACAGTGATCCAAGACAAGTACAAAGGACTCACGAAGGAAAATGCTATCCATATCTCCAGATAAAGAACTGATGGACTCTGAATGAAGATAGAAGCATATTTTTTTCTCTTACTTAGTTCTTTCTTATTTTTTTTAATCTGTTCTTTCTTTCACAATTGTGACTAATACAGAAGGATTTTGAGATTTTAGTTCATTCTGTGAAAGGCTCTTTGTAAGTCAGCCTTTAGTTTCTTTCCTACCTAAAAGAAGGCATCAATTAACTCTGGATGGCAGTTTCCCTTGGAAGCTGAATGGTTTGTGAACTTCTTTTCAGAGTCAAAATTGAAAAGTCTCTCTGGCCTCTCCCTCCTATTCCAACTAAAAAGACCAAAACATTTAGAGTGAAATACTATATTTCAATTTCCCTTGGCTTCCTTATTTAACCTTGACAAACACATTTCTATGCTTCTCCACTACTCTCTTCATAAATTCTCAATTTCCACATAATAGGTTTTCTTTTCTGAAGCTGTCTCTCCAGCAGTATTTTTTTCCTTATGCACAGACACCATTTGAGTGTTCCTAAAGGGACCAAGACCTCTTTCCGTGAGACAATTTAAAAATACATTTGAGCAAGGCAGTTCAGCCTTTAAACTAATTTGTGTTCTTAACCTTTTTAATATCATAGACCCTTTTGGTAGTCTATTGAAGCCTATAGACCCCTTCTCAGAATAATATTTTTATACATAGTATTACAGTGGAAACAATTATATTGGAATGAAGTTATCAAAATGTTTTTCAAAAGACAAATTCAATGATTCTAGGTTAAGGGCCTCTGTCTTGAGAAGATTTAAGAGTTGACTCCCCTCATATATATGGTTTACTGACCTTTAACACTGAAATTGATGGGGCTATTGTAAGCAGAGTTGGCTGCTACATTATGCTCTGCCTCACTGCCATATTCCCTTTTGGTTAGACCACTTTAATAGATGGTGAACTTTTAAAAGGTGTGATGATGGATAGGCGATAGAAAATGCAAACTAATCATTTACTGTAGCTAGAGTGAATGGGTTGAAGACTAAAGCTACTATAAATATAACCACACACATTGTTTTCCTTCTATCAGAACTTCCATAAATTTGATAGAGAAATGATCACTGTAAATTCCTCCTAAACATTCTTTTTTCCTTTCATCATAGTCCTTCATGAGGTTTTAAATGTACAGGCCAAACCTTTGGCACAGTAGAAGTAGGAAGAAGGAAATAGCTTACAACCATTCTCAAACACAGTTCCTTTAGCAATAACAAATGTTCACTTGTAAATGATATGACAGCTGCCTTTACGTATGTATTTCATCATGAGTGAGAATGGATACCCCTAAACATTCTTTTTTAAAAGTCTAAGAAATGTCTTTTCTACCTGTATGGGTTACAAGATTCCACTCCAGACCCCTCAATTAAGGGTGAAGGGTTCACAATCAACCAATCAGTACCTCCAGAAAGTAATCACAAAGTAACCTGCGTTTTCACTGATACAGATTACTTCCAGATGAAGAAATTCCTTCTACTAATGGGCTGCCCTTTCTTTGCAATTTATAGTTTTAAAGAGTTGCCTAGAACAATGAGAGATTAAGTGACTTAACCAGGGTCATACAGCTAGTAAAATATCTGTGATGAGATTTAGACCCGTCTCTAAGACCACCTCTCTTTCCACTATACGAAACTGCCTTTCCTCTAATCCCATAATTTATATTTATAGTAAATTTTATAAGATATAGTTTAAATAGTTCAACTTTCATTACAATTTTATTTTTTAAAGCTATATAATCTTACATTATATATTAAATAAGAGCTAAGATTTTTTCTCAGTAAATATAATGACATGGTAAATTGTGCTTCTCAACCAGGATACTAAAATGACTGTTGGGGAGATTGAAAGTGTGAGCATACAAGTGTGGTCAAACATTTCAGAACAGACAATGACTTGGCAAGAACTGTCATTTTTTTATGGTTTGTTCAAAGAGCTATTGGTTTTTAATGCCTCTTGCACACCATAATAATTCAGGTTTCATTTCAGACTATCTGACTTGCTTATTGACATTTCAAGGACTTCCAGGAAAATAAAAAATACATAATTAGATATAGAATTTGCAAGTGACTTAAAGCACATCCTGTACAATTACTGACCTAATTGCAGACTTATGAGAAATGTCATGTAAATTTCCTATTAGAATCACTTGTAAAGATATTTTTCCTCTAAAACACACACATGATAACAGAGAAGAACTGGGTGAATAGAAAAAAGGACAGAATTTGATGCCAATCCATAAGAACTAATACGGCATTTGAATCTCTGAAACATCTATCAGTGGATCAAAGAGCTTCGTGAGTGAGTTTATCTTCTTGGTGTCACATTTTGTGTTCACTCAAAATGGATTTTGCATGAGTTTGTGAAAATGATTTTTAAGCAAGGCATATCAGTCTGTGACTGATCTATGAATAATATAATCTTCATAGTCACTCAGGCTTGAAAGTTTGGACTTCTCCCTCTCCCTTGCTTCCCACTCTCAGGAAGTCAACAATCCTACTCTTTTATTATAATTCTCTAGTTGCAGTCCCTGATTTCATATTTCCAGTACTGCTATCTTAGTTTGGTTTCTTATTTTCTTATCAGGGAGGTTGTACAGGGTAGTATCTAGAGTGGAAGTTCAAACCACCTGGGTTTTGAGGCTAGTAAGTCTCAGATGCTTAATAGCTGCATGATCATAATCCACTCAACCTCTTTCCCCTGCCATTTCCTCATATGTAAAATGGTGATAATAGTAGCATCTACTTCAATGGGTTATTGTGAAGCTCAAATGAAACAATGCATATAAAAATTTTTGCAAGCATTAAGGTTCTTTATCAATACTACCTATTCTCTTGACCATTAAAAAAAAATCTCCTAACGAGTCTCTTTGCCTTCATTCTCCTCTGGCTCTAATCCATCCTGTGCAGGGCTGCCTGATTAATCTTAATGAAATACCACTTTCATTTCATCATTCCATAACTCAAAATCCTTCAGTGACTCCCAAGTACAGAAGAATGGGGGAGACCACCCATAGCCTTCTTGGCCTGACATCTGAAGCCCTCTATAACATTTACCTTTCTAGCTTTTTCTTCATCTGTTATTATAAGTCCTCTATTCCAGAATTCTACTTTAGATCAAAAGAAGGACTTTGGGAAGGACCTGGATGACCACTTGTCATAAATAACATAGAAAGTGTTTGAAATTTGAATAAAGGTTACTTTAGTCATCAATTTTCAAACCAAGATTATACCATGGAACAACAAAATATATTATCTCTATTATAGCCTGCTCTGGACTTAGTCTGAGAAGTGGCTATTGGCAATTTGGGACTAGATACCAGGATATGAGGGGAAAAAATGATTTAGAGAAAGGAAAGATACAGGGATGCGAAAACCAAGCTATCAAAAGGATTGAGGATTTTTTTTAAGCTTATAAATTTTAAGAAATTGAGAACTTATAAAAGATTTCTGGAATAGTAAAAACTTTCAGCAGTTGGGAAATATTAGGCTAGATAATTTCTGAAGTTCTTCTAGGATCATGGGATTCCACTGGGATTTCAAACAAAATGCTATACTTGATATCTCCAACATACATACGTACATATACCTGGATTTTCATGCTTTTGATTGTGTGATTCTTACATTCCTAGAATGTTCTCAAAAATCTCAGAATTTCAGTCAGGCAGTTATAACATAACAAAAAGAGCACTCAACTTGGAGTATGAACACATGAACTCAATCCCTAACTCTGACACTTGACTAGCTTTCTAATAGGCAAAACACCATGACTTTCTAGGCCTCATTTTCCTTGTCTACAAAATTAGGATATTGAATGAAATAATATCTTAAGTATCCTTCAGCTCCAAGTCTATACTCCTATAACTTCAGAAGTCATCTAATCCAACCTACAGCTAGCCCAGAATCATATTTGCAAGTTCAAATCTGGCCTGAAACACTAGTTGTGTGACCGTAGGCAATTCACTTAACCCTGTTTACCTTGGTTTCCTCATTTGTAAAATGAGCTGGAGAAGTGGCAAACCACTCAACTATCTTTGCCAAGAAAACCCAAAAAGGGTCACAAAGAGTCAGATGACTGAAAGTAACTGAACAGCTATAATGCATATGTGTGTACGTATATACAAATACAAGTACAATACCTATATGCATATTCTTGTGTATCCTCTACACATATATGTGTGTATGTATATGAATACAAATGTATTATGTGCATTGTATGTATATATATGTGTGTGCATGTATATGTATTTACATGTGAATATTATCTATATTATAGACAATAATAAAAGTGATGGGAGCAGAACAAATTATCAAGGCAGAGACCTTAGGGAGAGATTTTTTTTTCTTCAAAGATTGAGAGGATCTGAGTATGTTTGTAGGCAATGGATGAAGGAATGCAAAAATGCAGAGACTGAACCTGAAAGATGGAGAGAAGCAGAGTAGGGAGGAGGGAGTAGGTGACAGGAAAGAGGAGAAAGGGAGGAAGTGAGAGGGAGAGTGTTACAGAGAGTTCATGATTAATGATTAATAGAGCTAGCTTCTAGGAAGAGATAGGCAGGGAGAGGAGAATGGGATCAAAGGCACAAGCCACCGGGTTAACCTTTGTAAGTGGGAGTAAGTGAGAGTGGGAACACCACCCTTTGATTTTGGGGCAAAGAGGAAAATGTTTTAGCTCAATAAAACAATCTCAATAAACATTTGTTAATCAAGATCTATGTACAGAGGAAAATGCTAAAGGCTGGGGTACAAATTACAAAGTCCTACAGCCGACGGTCTGGTAACATTTTGAAATATAGAGGACTGGAAAGCTGAGCATCACCAATTCATAGCTAGAAGGGACATAAGAGATAATCTACTACCTGTGTTACCTTGGGTAAGTTAATCACTTTTGACTGAAGTTTTCCTAATGAGTAAAATGAGAAGTTTTAACTTTCCACCATACCACACTGCCTCAATGAGGGAACACAACACTCAGTAAGGAAAGAAGCAGACTTATTAGATGCAAGAACATTTGGAGTAAGATGGAAATTTTGCCACAGGTTCCAAATACAGATTAAAGAGAAGCCCCAAAAAGCATTTTGAGTAATGACAACATATTGATCTGCATATATAGTCTCCTAAGGGGACTATTTTACAGACAATGACATTTGTTTGCTTATATAGGTATAATGGTAAAAAAAAAAAAGGCACGTGGTAGTATAGCTACATCTCATATACATTTATGCAGCCATATGTAAAATTATGTAGAATTGTAATAATTTCTAAATAATTCCCAATAAATGACCTGTATAGTCTTAAGGAGTTATGAAAATCATTAAATCCATCTACATTCCTCAGTCTTGCTGAGCCTCTTGCTCTCTGTGGCCTCCAGCAGCTCAGTCAGTCACTGTAACAGCTTTAGAGTTGGAGAGTCTGTATTTCTCAGTGCCTGTGCCCTCTGGATAGTATTCCAGGTTCAACCACTACATACTACACTGATCTGTCCCAATTCCGTTTATGAGGAAGAAATAAAAAAGGTATTTTTAGATTAGATTAGAACTTAGATTCACTGAGGAGAGGGTGAAGAGAGGAAGCAGCAATGTCCAACAACTAAAGTACAAAAAAAAAATAGGTATATAAAAGAATAAAAGAAGAGATAAATTAGTAGAAGGGAAAGGCTGAGCTCTTTATCCCTCCCTTCTTCTCATCCATCATAACAAACAATAAGCCAACCAAAATGTATTTTGCATTATATTGAAACGAATGAGCAAAAATATAATGATCTGCTTCATAAGGTAAAAGGTTTCCAGGTATAGAGAAAACGAGTAAGCACTTATCAGCAATTTTACAATTGAATTTTTGCTTTAGGGTGAGGGAATATCACTTAGATCCAATTCACATGCAAGTTAAGACATTACCCCATAATGTCACTGATCTTCAAAAATGAAAAATAAACAAGAAGAAGAAGCATGGAATAGTGTAGAAAGCTGGCCTCGGAGCCAGGCAGACCTAGGATCAAGCCTTACCTCTGGTGTGGGATCCTGGGCAAGTCACTCAACCTTTACAATGCTCTAGACATCACAAAGACAATAAATCATAGGGAAATTGATAAACTAAATTGGTAGAAGGCATTTCCTCATTCAGGAGTTTTCTCTACCAATGAAATTATGGTTTCCTTCCCTATCCCTAACCTTACGTTGCCAGTAGACTAGTTGACCTCTGTGGTCCCTTGAATGATTCTAATAGAACTCATAGGTCGATTTTCCAACCTCAATAGCTGTTCAGTTATTTTCAGTTGTGTTTGACTCTGTGACTCCATTTGGGTTTTTCTTGGCAAAGATACTGGAGTAGTTTGCCACTTTCTTTTCCAGGTCATTTTACAGATAAGGAAACTGAGGCAAAAAGGGTTAAGTTACTTGCCTAGGGTCACAAAACTAGTATTTCAGGTCAGATTTGAACGCAGGAAGATGAATCTTCCTGACTTAAATATTAGTCATGTTTGTTTGGTTTGTATCCTCGAATAGATTATAACTCTCCTCAAAATGGAAACAGCTTCTTTTTCCTCCTCATCATTTTTTAAAATAAGTTTTTTTATAGATGCCCTCTACTTTTAATCACCATAATTCCCTTCAGCATACCTCCTCCTCCCAAAGAGCCATCTATGTAACAAACAGATTTTTTTAAAGACAAAAAAGAAAAAGAGGAAAAATCAATATAACTGATAACTACATGGGAAAACATTTAAAAATATGTGCAATGTATAATACTTGTGTACTTCCCATTTCTGCACGGGGGTAAGGTGGGGGAGTCTTCTCAAATCTTTTCTTTGAAGTCATACTTGTTATTTGTAATTTTGCAACATTCACTTTTGGGATGTGGATATGTGTGTGTGCATGTATGTGGTTCCTTCCTAGTCCTTTTAGGGCCTAGTAATCAACACACTGTTAGCCCTAAACTCATTGTGCCAACTAGGACTATATTGGGGTGTTGTTCTGTTTAAGGCTATGAATCATTCTTGTGCTGTTTTATTTGAATTAAATGACAAATATAATTAGAAACCACAAACATTATAATTTTATTTATAAATGAGTCATACCTTGACATTTATGTTTGCCTCCTTCTCAATGATAAAAGAAGTATTAAAAGCAATAGATTTTATTTATTTATATTATTATTTACAAGCTATCTATATATTATGTATATTTACAATTAGTTTCCCAATAGCAAGCAAATCAAAATGATTTCCCCAAGCTTAAATCAGTTTCTTATAAAAGTAGTGAATTCAAATGGTCATTTTCTCCCTTTTGTCTTTCTCTTGTTTTCTCTTCCAGCTATCTTTTCTCCTTTTACATAGCTATTTCATATATTTATAGGCATCAATTATTCTTTTGTCCCAGAAGCTTTCATGTCGTGACCTAATATGGCATCAAAATAAAAGGGTATTAGAATTATAAAATAATGCCTTGTCAATGGTAGAGGGCACAAAGGGAAGAAAAGTTAGTGACAGGGAAAGAAAGGTTGGTGACACAAATGGAAAAGGTTGTTAGGAAGAAAATAGTCCCTAGAAATATCAGAGAGAGTAATGTTAATACATTTTATAGGGTAAAATTTACAACATATGGTGATGCCATCATTCCTTCTCCTCAAGAGTTACAGGGGAAGTTAAAGAAACACAGGACCTGAGATTTATGGTCCCTCCCCCCCATCCCATTTTGATCGCATTAAGACAGGAAAGAAGAAGAAAGAAAAATAGAATACATCATTGACTGACTGTTATTTTGTCCTAAATTGTGTCCTAGTCTCTTGTTCTATACACCAGCGAAGCCAATTCGGGGACCTTGTTGATTGGATATACTCTTGAGAACTTTAAAAAGTTTTGTTTTACATCTCATTAGTCACTGCAAACACAGTCTTGTGCCTGAAAATTGGTGAACAATCCATAACATGTAGCAATATTGTGATATTTAATTAATGTTTTATAAAGTTCTTTGTGATTCCTGTGGAGGTGAGGAAAGGAGAGGATTGACATATGCACTGTCTATAAATCAAATCATGAATGTAGTGCTATATAATATACAAACATCTGTGATTAGATGTTCTGCCATTATCCCAGAACTGATGCTCAATGGTTTTTATATACCGAGAATTTGTATTTAGATGGTCTTTTTCGTCCAAGAAGCTTAAAGCCTTTTACAAATGTCCCATTAATCCTCATAAAATTTGGTGAAATGGGCAAGTGGCAAGTATCATAACCCAAGCTTTACAAATGGCAAAGGGATCTAAAAAGTCTGTGTGTACCCATTTACCTAAGGAGATGAAGTTACTCCCCTAAAAAGAATGTCTAGAATTTGTGCTGGAACATCATTTTTTAAAGATTAATTGAACTTAAAAGTTCAATTAATATTGTGGATTTTTGCCATTAGAGCTCTTCTGAACTTTATCCAAGCTTTCTAAATCTTCTTTATTTGTGAAGCCCATAGTTAATTCAGGAATATCTGATATGTTTGCTCCAACATTTTTCAATGACATTGTTAATATACAAAAGACAAATATCATCGTGACATCATTTGGCAAAATGCCCATTTTTTAACATTTATAGCATTGCTCTCCTGAAGATAAATGTCTCCTGTAACATCATATCATCTCACTGCATTTTCACAAACCCAGTTAAGGATATTGGGTGAAGTATGTCTATACTGCAATAAGGAAAAATCTGACCAATTCTAAATTCAGTACAAGTATGTCTATATATGAATATGTGATGCTATTTGTCTATATCTCCCAAGAATATTGTTTTTTAACATGTGCATCTTGAGGGGCAGCTAGGTGGTGCAGCGGATAGTGCACCGGCCCCAAAGTCAGGAGGACCTGAGTTCAAATCCAGCCTCAGACCAAACACTTGACGCTTACTAGCTGTGTGACCCTGGGCAAGTCACTTAACCCCAAATTGCCTTAAAAAACAAAAACAAAAAACAAACAAATAAAAACATGTGCATCTTGAGAACCCAATACACATTTTTGCATAAATAATGACTGACCTAACTTTAGTAGAATATATGTTCTGAATAATTTTAATAATATCTGACACTATTACCACCCTGGTGCAGATCCTCATCACCTTACACCTGGACTAATGTAATAGATTGTTGTTTGGTCTGCCTATTCCAAGTCTCTCCCTACTCAAATTCATCCTCCATTCAGTTGTCAAGGTGGTCTTCCTAAAGCACAGGTCTGACTTGCTAACATTGTATTCAAAAAAACTCCAGTGGCTCCCTATCACCTCTAGAAAAAATAAAATTTTATGTTTGGCATTGAAAGCCCTTCATAACCTCTCACCCCCAACCTTTCCAGTCTTGTTAAACCTTAGATCCCACCAAGTACTCTAAGATAGAGTGACATTATTCTCCTTTTTGTTCCTGGAATAAAATACACCATCTTCCAATTCCAGATGTATTCATTGGCTATCCCTTATGCCTAGAAGGCTCTCCCTCCTCATCTTCACCTCCTGATTTCCCTGACTTCCTTCAAGTCCCATCTAAATTCCCACTTTCTATAGGAAGTCTCTTTTCTTCCCTCTTAATGCTAATATTGTCTCTCTGTTGACTATTTCCCATTTATCCTGTATATAGCTTGTTTGTACAAATTTATTTGCATATTTTCTCTCTCATTATATTGTGAGCTCCTTGAGGGCAGGGACTGTCATCTACCTTTGTTTTGTTTTATTTTTGTATCCCCAGAACTTAACACAGTGACTGACACATAATAGGTACTTAATAAAAGTTTACTGACTGACTGACTAGTGATAATGGATTTGCATTGATCTATCCACTGTCTTTTCCTTGAATCCTCTTGTGATGATAACTCACTAAGTATTTAGAGCTGAGAGGGATCAATGGTGCAATAGAAAGAGTATGGATCTGAAGTCAGAGGAACTGGGTTTCCAGAAAGGCTAAGTGAAGGCAAGTTGGTCCAAATTCCCAGTTAATAAATAACATAGCAAGGACATGATCGTCAGTTCTCTGATTCCCAGTCCAGTGCTTTTTTCAACACACATTTGGCAAATAGCCATTTATGATTACAGGCATACTGTGTGGCCAAAAAACCTCTAATTTGATAGATAGTAAAAAATTAAATTAAAGCTAAAGTTAAAAGGTGATTTAAGAGTTATAGCTTGTTGAAAAGGAACTTGAACTTTGATGAACAGTAAGTACAATTACAACTAAAATTAAATGGTAAAGTGTGTACATTGTTCATACCTGCACAAATTGTTTGGAGTATGACCCATGTATTAAATGACTAATTCACTAACTGACTAATTTGACTATTATATCTGTGAGTCAAGGATAGACTATCTGCAGGGTCCAGATGAACCTCCACTTCTTTCAAATTGTCTCCCTGGATAATCTTAGTAAAAATGCTCCTTCCTTAGAAAAATGCTTCCTTCATATAAATTTTCCATATTTTAATTATATCCTTCATGTATGTTCACATTCTATTCTGCATATTTATTTGTGTGCATTCCACTCTGTGTGTATTCCACTCTGCCCACCACCAGACTAGAAGTTTTTTGAGGACAGGATACATATCTGATTCAACTTTGTATCTCTCTAAGTGGCTCACAGAAGATCCTTGCAGATAGTAGATACTCAATGTGGTTTTTATATGAATGAATGAATTTCATGTTACTTTGAACCTTTGTCCAAAAAAGCATGGACATGACTGAGAAATGACTAAATAATAAAAATGCAATGTGACTATAATTCCCAAAACATATGAAAACAGATAATATTGTTATTATTATTGAATAAACAATACCCAGAGTAAATAAATATTCATTAAGTGCCTATATTATATGCCCGGCTCTATGTTAAGCAATGGGGATACAAAGAAAGGCAAAAAACAGTACCTGCCCTCAAGGAGCTCACAATCTAATGGGGGAGATGATACATAAAAAGCTGAAAAGTGAGTGAGGTATTTTTTGGTGGGAAGAGGTTACCCAGTATGGGAGGGGCATGCTGAAATCCTAAAGCAAGAGGGGGGAGAGCTTCAGAATTCATTTTGTCTTGTAGAATGGTGAATTTCTAGTGATGATAAAGTCCAGAAAAGTAACCAGGTGGGAAATGAGAATCCTTTGGGTGCTCTCCTTAAATGGTGAAGGATCTGGAAGGAGGTCTCCTTTATTCCTCTCCAATCAGGAGGGAGGAGCCTCAAGGGTAGGGGATGCTGAAGAGTTTCAGAACTAATTTGATCTTGCAGAATGATGAATTTCTGGTGACGATGAAGTCAAGGAAAGCAGCCAGGTGGGAAATGATCAATGGTAATGGATATATGTCTTTTATTGGTATAGACCATGCCAGTAACCTATAAAATGAGGGAGCAGAACTACATAATCTCTGGGGTCACTTCTATATCTCCTGCAGTATTATATCATTCTGTAATTGCAAATGTGGTGATTTATAGCTAACAGGTGTTTGTTTCCCCTTGGTTATACCTGTGTTAATCAGGTTTGGGGGTTTCAAGGAACACAGGCAAAGGCTTAGAGCAAATTGATCTAACTAAATTGTTTTTTGATGGCATGCAAACCTATTCAGTGGATGCATTCACTCACACAAGGGAACAAGACATATATGCTCTTCACCTCAGTCTCAGTCCCTGCTTTGGTCCACTATGGGGAAGCACAGTCAAAAGTGTAGGTATTTATATTGCAGGAAACCAGATGCCTCTTTCCAAGCAACCTATTGGTTCTGTATTCCCCACTGGTGTTGGAAGGCTGTGATACTTTATACCAAAGTAGAGAAAGGGATCTAGATTCCAGAGTCTGTTTTTTTTTTTTTAAATGTAAAAAACAACCATCAGAGTAAGCAAATAAGACTAAGCACAAGAGTTAGCACAATGCCACTTTGGAGCCAGGGGCTGCCCTCCTGGACTTACATTAGGCACCTTTAGCTGTCCCCCTCTGCATATGTCTCTTCCTCTCTCATGGATAGGCTTAAGCTAATCAGCGTCCTAACATATCTGGGCAAGTCACTTAATCATTCTGAGCCTCCAGCTCCTCATTTGTAAAATGAGCTTAATAAAATCATCTTCCTCACAAGATTGTTGTGAGGCTCAAATGAGATAGAGCATGGAAAACATTTGGCAAAGTTTAAATTTCTACAAAAATCTATCAACATCATCATCATCCTTATTATCAACGTCACCATCATGGGCACTTGGGCAATTGTAGAGTAGTCTACCTTCCATAGACTATTAAAAGAAATCAAATGGCTTTTTAATTTTAATTGTTTCTAAAGCTCATTAAGGGAAACATAAGTAATAATGAACTTAACTGAAGATCTATTTTGGAAGACTATTACTGGAAGATGATTCCATTTTAACCTTTGAAGTGTTGCCTAGATGAAAAATATACTACAAAGGAACTCATTTGGGTATATATATCTCCTTTCAATTTTAGTTCTTAATTCAATTGTTCTGGCCTTGAAGGTGTCACCTTAAATAGTCTAGGATCATGACATAAAAAGGTTAAGTACAACTTCCAGTAAGTTATTTTCATGCAATTAATAAGGCGAAGAGAACAGTTATGTAAGTGGTTGCTTTTCTCCAAATGATTATAAATTTTTAAATATCAGGTTAAAGATTTACTATGGAACTGATTCCAAAGATTTAGAAATATGTATTGCATTTGAGCGAAAATTGATTTTGTTTCTTCTGCTTGAACCAAAAAAAAAATGGGGAGAGGAAATGACATTGCTAGGATAACCCAGCATTTGGATTGAAAATTTATCACTAAGCAAAGTATAAATTGCTACTAGAAAAATAATTTTAATATGTAGCAAATCAGTACTACATAGGTGAGTGCTGGGCCTGGAGTCAGGAAACTGAGTCCAAATCTGGCTTCATATACATACTAGCTGTGTTACCCTAGGCAGCTCACTTAACCCTTGTTTGCTTAAGTTCCCTCCTCATCTGTAAAATGGGAATAATAATAGCACCTATCTTCCAGGATTGTTGTGAGGATCAAATGAGATGATTGTAAAGTACTTAGCACAGTGCCGGGCACATAGAAAGTGCTATATAATGTTATCTATTATTATTGTTATTACTATTATTATTATTATCTCCACCATTAGAATATGAACCATTTGAGGGCAGGGGCAGTTTTTACCTTTCTTTGCATTCCTAGCAGTAAGCTCAAGGCCTGACACACAGTAGACACTTAAATAAATATTCATTAACTGATTAATAGTATAAAATCCAAATTAAATAGAAATTCCATGCAGTGTCCTGCAGATGGTCCTACTTTTAGATGGCATCATGTGGGTTGCATCAACCTGATAAACAATGTAGAGCCTCCCAGACGAGGTCCATAACCACTCAAAGTAATCTGGTCTATCATTCCCCAAAGAAAAATCAAGTGGATGAAGATGTAGTGTTTAAATTATAATATTCAGTTAGCAGTTAGATGGACTATGTTGAGAGCTAATCTGTCAATAAGCATATATGTTTGAGTGAGCACGTTTGTACAGCAAATAGATAATAAAAAAAATTTAGAAGGAGACAGGAGAACAGACTATATTTATTGTCAAAGGCAAATTACAAAGCTACCTTAGTGACCCCAAATCCCATCCCCCCAAAATGTCTGTTTTTTAAATACCATTATTTTGCCAATGTTGTTGTACAGCTGTGGGCTATGGAATAACACACTCTCTGAAGGACTGAATAAGTACCATTCAAAGGTCAACAAAGAAAAGCTTGTTCTTGTAAACAGGCTGCAACATACAACAAGTAAGGATTTTTGGAAAATTGTAATAAAGGATATCATCAAAAATGTGTGATCAAAAAAGATGGACTATGTATGTGGCATTAATGATAACAATATTATTATTATTATTATTATTATCATAAAGGCATCTAGGTGGCACAGTGGATAGTGTGCTGGGCCTAGAATCAGGAAAACTCGTCCTCCTTAGCTCAAATCTGGCCTCAGATACTTACTAGCTGTGTGATCCTGGGCAAGTAACTTAACCCTGTTTGTCTCAATTTCCTCATTTGTAAACTGAGCTGGAGAAGGAAATGGCAAGCTACTCCAATGTTTCTGCCAAGAAAAAAACCCAAATGGGGTCACGAAGAGTCAGACATGACTGAAAAACAAAACTACTACTAAAGTGCTTTAAGGTTTGCAAAACATTTTACATATTTTACCCCATTTGATCAATGGACAACACCTCCACTGGCCCCCCTACACCAACTCTGGCAGGCTGAGATAGTGTCCTCAGCTGGGTAGCTACTACTTTTAGGGTACTAAGGGCAACCTTGATGTGGGAGGATTGCACTCCTACTACCTGCCACTGTAGACTCTGAGCCTCTACCAGTGTATTTCTAAGTTATACAAAGTAACAGTTCTTTTTCTTTGTTAGTTTTTTAAAAATATTTATTTCTTTTTAGTTTTCAACATTCAGTTTCATTAGATTTTGAGTTTTAAATTTTCTCCCCTTCCACCCTCCCCAAGACAGCATGCAATTTGATATAGGCCATACATGTACAATCATATTAAACATATTTCCACATTAGTCATATTGTAAAGAAAGATTAGAACCAAAGGGAAAAAACCACGAGAAAGAAAAAAAACAAAAAAGTAAAAAAACGGAAAAAAAAAAACCAGTATGCTTTGATCCACATTCAGAATCCATTGTTCTTTCTCTGGATGTGGATAGCATTTTCCATAATGAGACTTTTGGAGTTAGATCCTTGCATTGCTGAGAAGGGCTAAGTGTATCAAAATTGGTCATCACACAATATTGCTGTTATTGTGTGTACAATGTTGTCCTGGTTTTGCTCACTTCACTCAGCATCAATTCATGTAAGTCTTTCCAGGTTTTTCTGAAGTCCACCTGCTCATCATTTCTTATAGCACAATAGTATTCCATTACATTCATATACCTGAACTTGCTCAGCCATTCCCCAATTGATGGGCAATTTCCAATTCTTGGCCACCACAAAAAGAGCTGAAATAAACATTTTTATACATGTGGATCCTTTTCTCTTTTTTTCAGGATCTCTTTGGGATACAGACCTAGAAGTGGTATTGCTGAATCAAAGAGTATGCACAGTTTCATAGCCCTTTGGGCATAGTTCCAAATTGTTCTCCAGAATGGTTGAATCAATTCACAACATCTACTAACATAGCATTAGTGCTCCAATTTTCCCACATCTTCTCCAACATTTATCATTTTCCTGCTTTATGTTAGCCAATATGATAGGTATAAGGTGGTACCTCAGAGTTGTTTTAATTTGCATTTCTCTAATCAATAGTGATTTAGAGTATTTTTCATATGACTGTAAATAGCTTTAATTATTCATCTGAAAACTGTTCACATTGGGGAATGACTTACATTCTTAGAAATTTGACTCAGTTCTCTATATATTTTGGAAATGAGGCCTTTATCAGAGACATTTGCTATTTAAATTGTTTCCCAGCTTTCTGCTTTCTTTCTAATCTTGGTTGCATTGGCTTTGTTTGTATAAAAAAAATTTAATTTAATGTAATCAAAATTATCCATTTTGTATTTCATAATGTTCTCTATCCCTTGTTTGGTCATAAATTCTTCCTTTCTCCATATATCTGACAGGTATATTCTTTGCTCACTTAATTTCTTGATAGTATTACCCTTTATGTTTAAATTGTGTACCTGTTTTGACTTGATCTTGGTATATAGTTTAAGATGGTCTACAGCTAGTTTCTGCCATACCATTTTCCAGTTTTCCCAGCAGTTTTTGTCAAATAGTGATTCTCATCCCAGAAGCTGGAGTCTTTGGGTTTATCAAAAAGTAGATTACTATAGTCATTGACTACTGTGTCTTCTGTACCTAACCTATTCTACTGATCCTCCTCCATTCTGTTTCTTAGTCAGTACCAAGTAGTTTAATGATCGCTGTTTTATAATACAATTGTAGATCTGGTATGGCTAGGCCAACTTCCCTTGCATTTCATTTTATTAATTCCCTTGATATTCTGGACCTTCTGTTCTTCCAGATGAATTTTGTTATTATTTTATCTAGTTCTATAAAGTAATTTTTGGTAGTTTGATTCATATGGCACCAAATACATTAATTTAGATGGAATTGTCTTTTTTGTTATATTAGCTCGGCCTATCCATGCACAGCTGAAGTTTTTCCAATTATTTAGATCTGACTTAATTTGTGTGAAAAGTGTTTGGTAATTGTGTTCATATAGTTCCTGGATTTGTCTCGGCAGTTAGACTCTCAAATATTTTACATTGTCTACAGTTAGTTTTTAATGGGATTTATCTTTCTATCTCTTGCTGTTGGGCTAGTAATATATAGAAATGTCAATGATTTATTTGGGTTTATTTTATATCCTGTAACTTTGCTAAATTTGTTTATTATTTCAAGTAGTTTTTTACTTGATTTTCTAGGATTCTCTACGTATACCATCATGTCATCTGCAAAGAGTGACAGCTTTGTTTCTTCATTGCCTATTCTAATTCCTTCAATTTCTTTTTCTTCTCTTATTGTTAAAGCTAACATTTCTAGTACAATATTGAATAACAGTGGTGATGATGGGCATCCTTGTTTCACCCCTGATCTTACTGGAAATGCTTCTAGCTTATCTCCATTACATATAATGTTTGCTGATGGTTTTAGATAGATGCTACTTATCATTTTAATAAAAACTCCATTTCTTCCTATGTTCTCAAGTGTTTAATAGGAATGGGTGTTGTATTTTGTCAAAAGACAAAACAACAATTCTTAAATGTAAAACATGTTACTAAACAAGAAAGACAAAAGCAGTAATGATCATTTTATACTATTTGCTCAATAGGAGGGGAAATTAAGAATAACTGCAACATCAAATCCACCCACAAACTTGGTCACACTCTCCCATTGGGACTCCCAAGAATGTCTGCAGGACAGAATGGTCACTCACTTATTAAAAGTCTAGCTGGGAAGTACATGAGTAGGGAAACCCATGTGCCTGGGGCAATTCACTGGACTATAGACCTCCATGACCTCACTCTCTTTAGTCTGCACCATATGTCACCTGCTAGACAAAACCATTTCTTTGCTACCTGGTCCCCTTCTGTTCCTAGCAGCTCTTCTTCTGAATCCCACCATTTCTTTGTAGCTGAACAGTGTTAAATTATTTTAGCAAAGTAGCAGGATTACATTGTTTCAGTGAAACAGCAGCCCAAAGCCTGGGGTCTGAAGCTTTCCAGGTCTGTCCCTAAATGCGGAATGAAACAGTGTTCAGTTATTTCAGTAACAAGCTGTTCCCATAAGCTGAAAGAATTACAAAACTTCAGAGTTTTGCTCTTTGATTTCTCAAGCTATAGATGGTCACAAAGTTCAGCCCACTCTTCATTGGGCAAAATGATTCTGCTTTCCTCCAATCAGCTCCTAGCACATCCTCAGAGCTTTTCTGTCTTCATTTAGCTCTCAGATTCCATGTGGTGGCACAGTGGATAGAGCCCTGGGCCTGGAATTGCAAAGATGTGAGTTCAAATTCAACCTCAGCCATTTACTAGCTATGTAAACCTGGGCAAGTTCATTAACCTCTGCCTGACTCAATTTCCTCCTCTGTAAAAATGAGAAAAATAATAACACCTACCTCCCAGGGTCACTGTGAGGATAAAATGAGATAATATTTGTAAATCACTTCATAAACCTTAAAGTGTGAAAATGGTAGTTATGGGTATATATATATATATATATATATATATATATATATATATTATATAGGTATTATTATTATCACAGAACAGCAAGCCTTCACATTCAAGAAGATTTTGCTTCCTCCAATGAGCTTCCAGGATCTGTAGAGCCAACAGGCTTCAGTCAACTCTAAGCTCATGCAGCCCAAAGTAGCCAATCTGATCTTTTGACTTCCCCTCCCCACCCCTCCCTGGCTTTTATCATCAGCAGTTACTGTCTTCAGGCAGCTCCTGGGTCTTCTTGTTGTTCTGCTTCTTCTTCTATTCAACTTTTATCTGACATTCTTCTCCTCAAAACAGAGCCTCCTCTTGTTTAGTGACTCATCTCTAGACCTTATGAAAAGAAACTAAAAAAAAAAAAAATCCACCACTCTGTCGGGCTTGAACCCCATAGTCTACAAACAATTCTTTGATTTATAATTTCTCAGTTATAGTCTTTAAAACTGAAATCTGGGTTATGTAAATGATGTGATGGATCACAACTTACTACCAGCATCTTTACCTCAGTCATTACTCTTATCTCTGAGCTGTTTTCAGATAGGTCCTCTCAATATATTTATCTGAAGGGCAGTTTTTTCCTTAGTTCCTCAGAACTCTCTCAAGCTGCTTTTCTCACACAAATGCCCTTTTTCTGCCTCTTTTGGCAAATTTATCCATATGCAAAAGGGGCTTCACCATAAACAAGGAATACCACAATCAGGTTGGGTGAAGCCCTCATACAATGAAATTATGGGAGGATATGATTCAGTCATACAAAATGGACAGAAATGGATAAGGTGGGATCTAAGATCATGGATTCACTTGAGCATTAGAGTACGGACAAGGATGAAAGAACATTTCCAAGCAATAGTACCTCCTAAGGCAGTTGAGAAAAATTCAAGCTGCTTTAGAATGAATTTAATTATCAGTTTTTCTGAGGGCCTTGCTACATTGAACCAGGTAGAAAATAACCAGAGTCATAAGTAGAAACTTCAGAACTATTATGCATAGAAAAATTCAGTATGAATGTCCCTTGAAATCATCTGCTCCAATGGGATTTGTAGTGCTATGCTCCTGCTCTGGCAAACAGACTCACTGAAATTCCCGCAGAAAGAAAGTTTCTTACTCACTCTTGATTAGTGGCAAATGTCACTACTGGTGGAGGAAATATGGGAGAGAATCTGGTCTACCTGGAAAATGGTATTTTGCTTCTGATTTCTCTACCAAGGTGAATGATTCAATAATAGGAGATGAAAGAAAAAAAATGACTATTAGGGAATTTATACTCCTAGATAATAAGGAATAACAGGAGAATATTTAGCTTCCTTTAATGAATGGAAGTCACCTGGCCCATGTACTGAAAGAACTGAACCTCAAATTCTATGGTTTCTTATTTGCCAAGTGCTTTTAAAAAAATAACTCTCATCAACAAATTCAAACATTTCAACAGACAAACAAGAAAGATTACATAAGAAACAAAACGTTTGTTACATGAAACTAATTTCAGTATTTACAGCTGCACAAAACTACTTTGGTATTAAAAAGATAGGAATTTCTTCCTGAAATAGACATATCAAATATTTGTACCCTTCAAATTCTGTGCCCTCGGGCAAAGCTCTGGTGACCCCATATTAGCTATGACTCCAATGACAACAAAGCTATGAAATACAACTTGTCCATTAATACTTTTAAATGTATTGTCCTCATCAACAACAATAGTGGAAACATATTTGAACTCTACTCCTTTGAGGTACCCAAAGCGCTTATTGTGTAAGTAGTGAATGTCATAAAAGGAGACAAAATTGGGGGAAAACTACTGTATCTAACCAAATGCATACAGAAAAAGTCCATGCTTAAGGATATAATTCAAAAGCATTCCCAGATCAATTTTCAAAATTTCAAAGTTAAAAAGATCTCAAAAGAATGAAAAGTATCACAGGTAGAACTTTGCCAAAAGAAAATAAAAGGCCTCCAGAACAACTGTTGTTAATACATTCACTTGCTTTCTCATCTTTATGAAATCTCAAGGGTCTTCTCAATAGAAACATGATAAAGGTAAAAAGTAGACTTTCAAAAATGAATTTTCATAGCAGATCACATCTTTGTTATCACAAAACTTACTGAAAACTTTAGAGAATATGAAATCTCATAAGAACTACTATTTATTATTTTTAATTTACTTGGAAGAATAAAATATAGTCTTGAAAGCTCTTCTCAGACAAAGTGCTTCTCAAAAACATTACAATTATACAAGACTACTTTGTTCAATAATTCTGTGCATTTTGACAACAAACAAGATGTTCCTAACATATAAACCCATGATGTTTATCAGTGTCAAGGAAGATTACCACTTATGCAAAATCCTTGCTCTTTGATGGAGAAGTTTGCAGATGACATTGTAGTAACTGGATCAAAGATCATAGGGTCATAGATTTAGAGCAGAAAGGAATCTTAAAGGCCAAATAAGAAAACTGAAACCAGTTGAGGTTAAGTGATTCACCCAAGGCTACACAGTTGGTAAGGGTCTCTGGCAGGATTTGAAACCGGGTTTTCCTGACTCAAATATAGTACCCAAACTACTATACCATGCTGCCAGTAACACTGAATTTTTGAAAACTATTGTCATCTAAGTGAAATCACAATACTGTGAAAGAGAATGGTATAATTTACCATGCCCAAAAAGTGAAATTATTTTCTAAGACTATAGCATAAAACTTAATGAGGCAATACCTTCGTTTAGTCCATCAATGCATATATTTTAGATGGGTACTCAAGTAGATGGAGATCTCATCAAAGTGAATAGGATAAAGAGACTGGTTTGGATCACACTCGGGATATTGTGTGCCCCCTTTCTTAGGCAGATCAAAGATTTGCGAAGATCTATTTCTTTAATGCTAGTATTCTTCTAGGAATGCTACAGGGCTGCAAATCATAGGACACCAAAATCTTGGGGCACAATAATCAAAGTTATGAATAATCCAAATTATAATGGAAAAATCTGTGATGAGCATAAGTAGTCAAGGGCATGCTATTAATCTCACTTTGTGCGCTAGCAGTGGAATAAATGTATCAAGGACATGTATGATTTCAAAAGGAATTATAATGATCATGCCATGAGAACGAAATAAAACAGATGGATGCTGTGAGTAGTATTGTGGTATGCCCTAGACATAAAAAGAATGAGAGGAAGGCTTCTAATTTGTTAGATGGATCCTCTATGGAGGACTTATGTGAATTCAGTGGCAAGAATCAACACAGATTGAGAAGGTACAGAAGAGCTGTGATTTGCATCAATGGAGCATCAGTTTCATCACTGATGAAATAATTGGTCTTTCTATCTCTCAAAGTATCAAATATGTAGTTTGCACAGTACTTGCATATGAAACAGTTTTCTGTATATAGAATTAAACTGACAAGATAACTTATTTTTATAGAAACACACCTACACTAGTATAGTATATGAAAATATATTGTTTATGACTAAAACAATTTCCTATCCCCCCCCAAAAAAAAGATTGATCTAATGTCCAATATCTAAATAGGAACCTGAACAGAATCCTGCCATAGCAGATTCCAATATTCAGTTGCCACAGGGAGACATAGACTTTCCTGGCAATATATGCGAGGCCCCGAGGTGCTATATTTAAAACTACATCAGCATTTCTATTAAAATCCAAGATTTTCAGGGGTTTATGACTAAGCCATAAAATTTGTATTTGATAGAAAGGCAGAATTGAAGGTCTCTATGGAGATTGTTCTCATCCCTTTTCATATAAAATTAGTGTGGCCATTTGTTTTCTTTATACAATTCAAACACTTCAGCAGAACAAGAAATTTGGGTACCTATAATAGTTTTAAAATATATCAACACTCTAGAGAGCTAAGAAAACTCTTAGCTAGGCTTAGTTTTCTTAAGATTTTCCTATCTGAATTTTCTTATCATCGGAAGCTAAGACCTCAAAACTTGAATAAATAACCTAAGTAACCTGAGGATGTTAAAATGACAACAGAAATGACAGTACCTTGTTTTCTTAGTAACTAAATAAGTCTAGAAGTTTTATCTGATTTATTTCAAAATAAATGATGATTGTCTATAAGACTGATGGAATAGAGAGCACCTGGAATTATAAGTCTTGAGTTCTTCTGGCTTTACCAGTTTTTTCTCCCTCATTCAATTTAATTAGTTTAAAAATATTGAGGTCCTACTATGTAATCAACATTGTGCCTGGTTCTCATATATGAAAGATACATAAGACATGTTACCTCCCCTTAGTATCGAATTGCAATGGTGGCATTCTTTCTCCTCTTATCTTCCAGCATTTGTTAAAAGCCTAGTCTAAGCACTAGGTGTTCTAGAACAATGATCCACCAATTTTATAACACTCATTAGCAAAATAAAATTCAATTCAATTCAATTAAGTACACATTGGCAATATCAGAGTATAGACATGCAGCCCACAGAATTCAGCCTGAACCAGATTAAAATGAAACTGGGAAATATCTAACAAAATGAATAAAATACCATGGAACACAGATAATGTTAATATGTGGTTTTCCAAATCAATATGCATACATAAGAACCCTTACGTATGGTTTGATGGTCCCCACTTCTATTTGACTTTTACATCATTGACATGTGGAATTGAGTACTACACTTGGGAACTACATGACCTGAGCTCAAATTCTGAAGCATATATTTATTAGCTGTGTGACACTGGGCAAGTCATTTAAACTTTGTCAGCCTCAGTTTCCTCATCTGTAAAATAGGAATAATAACAGTATCTACTTCACAGGTTGTTGTGAGGATAAAATAGCATATCTTAAGTGATTTGAGAACTTTAAAGTGCTATATAAATAGTAATTATAATTATTGCTGTAATTATTGTTGCTGCTGCTGCTGTTGTTGTTGTTATTTTGTCCTGAGGTCAACAGAAAGCCACTTGTGGTAACTAAGTTGGGGTGGAATGGTCAAACATATGCTACAATAAAGAAGCTTTGGCAGCCATGGAAGATGAATAGGAATCTTGAAGAAGTTGACTTCATTCATCTTTCCTCTGGAAACTGGAAGCTAGAAGCATCCAAAGAGATAATACTTGAAGAGAACTTGAAGAAGACTGAAGAGACAGAAGGTTTCTCCCACTCTTGCCAACTGTGTCCTGACCTTTACATAGGCACAGTACATTGATCTCAACCAAAGAGAATAAAGTCTCATACCAATGGGCCTTGGGACTTGGGCTATTTATGTATCTATATTATGTCATTAAGTAGAACTAAAGCCTTCTTGAGGGCAGAGTGGGAGCATTATAAGCTCCTAGTAGTTGAGTACCTTGTATAGTAGCTATAGAATAAATGTTGCTGCTGATAAATATCAAGATCATATCAAGATGGAATGAGAAGTAGTCCTAGCCCTTCGCTTTTCAGTTTTGGAAACTAAGACTGAAAATTATGAAATGACTTGCACAAACTCACACTTAGGTAGCCAAACCAGGATTTGAGCTCAGATTTTCTGACTTTAAACTCAGGGCCCTTTTGAATGCACAATAAAGTATCAGTTTTAAAAGTATTTTCACACACACAATACCATTTGATCCTCACAACAGCTCCAGTGAAGTCACGACTTAAGTCCTAAAAGAATAATTTGGCTAGAGTACATCCAATTAGAAAACTTACAAATGAAGACACTGTCTATATATCCATGGTAAAGTCTTATCACTCGTTCATTTATTCATCCAACAAATATTTATAAGGTAATCAAGCTAAAGGCACTGTGTGCTCCGTTTTGTTTATGCTCATTAGTATTAGGCATTGCATTTTTGTGTGTATGGGGTATTCAAGAAGGACAGCACCTCTGGTATGAGGGCTTGTCAAGCCCTTCCTGGGCTACTTATCTACCTTTGGTGTGCACCTGGCACTCAACTCTCATCTGAGGCTCCATAGAAGCTGTAGCATGAGCAGTGGCCATACTCCAGCAAACCATCCTGACAGATGAGCTAAACCAGGTTAAGCATAACCAACAGGCCATAAACTTGTTGGTGAGTTAGGGGTGTGTGTACCCCAAACATGTGAAGACTTCCTGGTGGAATAGGCAGGTGAGAACAATCTGTTCCAACATCCATGAAAGCAGCTGAACCTATGGTGTACTTAGTGCTTGGTCAGGCATCACAAATGCCAAAGTCATCCAGCCATTACCAGTCATCATGACTTTTGTCCTGCTACTGGAATTGGATGATTCAAGAAGAAAGTGATTCTGCAACTCTGCCTCACTTAAATCCAATTCAACCACTTGTCAAGACACCACCCTGTGATGTCATTGGTCCTCTTCAAAAACAAAGGACAAACAACAACATCAGTCTTCCTAACCTATTTTCCTCTAATCTAATCAAGAAGGAAGGGGAGAGAGAGACAGAGAGAGAGGGAGAGAGAGAGAGAAAGGAAGACAGGAAGGTGAGCAGGAAGGAAGCATTTGTTAAGAGCCTACTACATGCCAGGCACTATGCTAAGCACTTTACAAATGTTATCTCATTTGATTCTCTCAATAATCCTGAGAGGGAGGTGCTATTATTATCTCCATTTTACAGTTAAGCAAACTGAGACAGAAGTTAAGTGATTTGTCCAGGGTCATATAGCTAGTAAGTATCTGAGGCTAAATTTGATCTCCAGTCTTCCTGACTGTAAACTCAGGGATCTTACTCACTGTGCCACCTCGATGTCCCTGATCAAGAGACAGTTGTTCCAATATGAAGCTCTGTTCTTGCTATTATTTTCACCATCTCTGTGTCACAGGCCATTGTCTTGAACACAGTAGATACACAATCAGTATTTTTTTAATGAATGGCTGTCTTTTGACTGCTAATTTAGGTTGTGATCATTCTCCTGTTCTAGGTTCTTGATTCCTGATTTAGCTGAATTTCCTGGAATTATGGACCCACTCCACTCTATTTTGCTTCTACAGTCATTTCTGAACTTTGTTGCTGGCCTATATGTTTTATGGCCCCATAGAAAATCTTCTCTTATTTAACCAAATCCCCAGATATTGTTCTTCTTGACCCTCATTGTTCTAGGGCTGACCCTCAAATACCAAAGTAGCTATGAGTAAAGGAAACTTGTGCTCTAATTTCCCAGGTCTTGCACTATACAGAAGACAACCAGGAAAACACTTTCACTCAAGTCATACATTCTTATTTAGCCAAACAACTGCTTCTATTCCACAATGGAAGTTAGAAAAAAATGTAAATAACCATTACTTTTTTTTGCTGGATTGATTCTACAATTTCATTTGTATAGAGAATTCCCTTTACCAAATGTAGATGAGTTCTTGCTCTGAAACTTAAATTTTAGCGAGCTGCCTGGAGGAAGTATTCAGAGGTTAAATCACTTACCCAGGGTCACACAACCAATATATGTCAAAAGTGACCCATGAACACAGACAGGTTACACAGGTTACTCACTGTGAAACTGCTTTTATCCACTACACCATACTACTTATCGAGTGTAAGAAGTCTCAAATGGGATATTATAATTATTAGAACTCTTTAAAGGGGGCAATTAAATCTAGAAGTACAGTCACCTATTCTCAACTTGTTAGGGTAGAAACCATATTCTTTGTTATCTCTTTAAGTGGCTCAGTCCCAAGGCACTGAACAAGAACTTTAACCTCCTTCAGCTCTCCCAAAAGCTACAAATAACACTTGAATTTCTGCTGTCATAGATAGAGACAAAAGAGTCTTCAGCATGTTGAATATCTTTACACATTATGTCTTGCAATACAAGTAAATGACTGAAAGGGACCTCCAGTTCTCTGTGGGAAATGCAACCCAGTACAGATAATGAATACCGAATACTTGTATTTGACTCACACAGAATATTGTATGCTTTAGGAAAAGCAGCAGTGGAATCAGCAAAGCATTTCCTGACCAGATTATCTGTAAATGAAAGAAGGGTCAGAGGGCTCATGATTTTGAAGAGAGGTGGGTGGGACACTTCAATAGCTGGGTGGTGCCAAAAGGAGGCAGATTTCTGGGTAGTTTGCTGACCTCTGTTCTCAGATATCTATCAAGAAGCTTCTAAACACTAAATAGAGAGATATACAAAGACAAAGTCTCATACCTCTAGGATTACAAACTAAGCATATTCATTTTGATTTGAGGGAACAGATTTTTGATGAGCCAGTACAGAATGGCAGGAATGCAAGTCCTTAGGGCAGCACATAGAATGGAGAGAGGTAGTGTTACATTGGTGAAGGCATACATATGCTGCTGAATATACCTTATTTTTATGGGGAATGAAATGAGAGACCTTCTGAGAGAGAAGGAAGAACTTGCCTTTTCACTATCATGAAAAACCCATTAGGGCCACAAATTAAGAAATTTGATTTGTGATCCAAATCTATCTTACCACTACCTCTACAAATCCCTCCCCTAACTCCCAGTGGTTTCTTTGCTGTTGTCTGCAGTGTGGGAGAAGTTGCTGACTAAAGCTTGGGGGCATTTGTAAAGATTGCTGAACTGTATTCAGTCATTTTTCAATTGTGTCCAACTCTTTGAGCACCCATTTGGAGTTTTCTTGTCAAAGATACTAGGGTGGTTTGCCATTTTCTTCTCCAGCTCATTTTACAGATGAGTAAATTGACGCAAACAGGGTTAAGTGACTTTCCCAGGGTCACATAGATAGTGTCTGAGGCCAGATTTGAACTCAGGAAGATGAGTCTTCCTTACTCCAGCCCTGGCATGTTATCCACTGTGCCACCTAGCTGCCCACTGAACTACAGAAGAAGGGAAAGGGAAAGAAAGGAGTATGGGAGTCAGTAGTGCGGTATAATGGATAGAACATTGGAGCTGGGGTCATGAAACACAGGTTCAAATCCCTGCCTCTGATACTAGCTCTGTGACCATAAACTTCTCTGAGCTTCATTGTCCTTATCTGTAAAATGGAAGTAATGGAACCTATTATTTGTACTTCACAGGATTGCTGTAAGACTCTCACAAGATATTGTGTATAAAACACTTGACAAATCTTAAGGTACAATACAAATGTCAGACATTGTTATGTGTCAGCTTACTCTTCTTGGAAGTAATAAACAAGAAAGAATAGGCAGAAGTGTAATGGTCTTAACTCTGCTAGTGCTGCCACTATTCTGGAGTCTTTACAAAATCACTAACCCCCCCCCATACATCCTTCTTTCTCCTACTCAATTCACAAATCACCAGTCCAGGTGTCCAAATTTCCTTTTTCCCTCTCCTCTTTTTTTTTCTCTTTTTTCAACACCCACGGCTTCCAGCCCTTAGCATAGAGGTAAAGCTTTTTTTTTTCTCTCTGCTACTGAAGCTTGACCATGTCAAACATGTTTATCTATATATGGAGCCGCTGAAAAATTTAAGAGACACATTTATTGTGTGCTTTCTTGAAGACTAAGAAAAAGAAAGGCATAAGATAAATTCCTGAGGGAGCTTGACTCTCAAAGGGACCAACAACAAAAAGGCAGAAAACAAAAAGCCAGGCATTGTGAAAATAATGGCAAAAATTCAAAATATAAGAGGAAGAACAAGTCAAACCCTTGCTCTCCACCACTTAACCTGGGTTTCTGGATTATTTTATTTTTTAATAAAAGCCTTTTTAAATTCAGTACAACTAGCAAGAAGGAGAGTCATCTTTGCAATTTTACTCATAAACTTTACTGTGAACTCTGGAGAAGAGTTTTAACAAAATAATCCCCTTTTCTAACATCTGAATTCATGATAAATTCCTACATACACAGAACCATGTTGCAAAAGGCAATAGGAATTGTCTGCTATAAGTCTAAGGTACTTTGGAAAAGCCACATGGTATCAGAGCAAGCACATTCAAACTGAAATCTAGAAGTATCCCCCTGTCCTAAACTGTCTGAGCTGCAAGATGGTGGGGGAAAGCCAGGAAGTTGCCTGAGCTCTCCCCAGTTTCCCTCAGAAGCAATGTTTAATCAGACCTCTAAAGGGATTATGGAGCAACAGAACCCACAAAAAGTCAGAGTGAAACAATTTTCCAGCTTAAGATAACTTGGAGGGACTTTAGGAAAGATCTATGTCACTTGTGTAGAAGAGGAGTGTACCCCAGTGCAGACGATGTCTGGACAAGCCAATGGTAGGCTCTTAGCCACAGCACAGATCAGCAACTGAAGTTGCACGATTCTGGCTCAGCAGGCTGGCTGTGAGGCCTCCAGCCCCAGCACAGAAGTCAAATTGCTAGAACCAGGTCCCAGGCAGCAACAGGCATAACTAGGCCAGGCAACCCCAGAACAGTGGACAAGCAGCCAGCATCTGAGGCCCTGGAGCAGAAAGGCAGTGACCAGACACCTGACTCATAGCACAAAAAGCTTGAGACAGTGCCCCTTGTGCCCCAGGAGCAGAACTCAACTTTAAAAGCCACAAAATAGACAAAAAATGAGCAAGAAACAGAAAAGAGCCCTGACCACTGAAAGCTATTATGGAAACAGGGAAGATTAAAACACAAACTCAGAAGAGGACAACAATGACAAAATACCTACATGTGAAACCTCAAAGGGGAATGATAATTGGTCGCAAGCTCAAAAAGACATCTTGGAAGAGCTCAAAAAGGATTTTAAAAATCAAATAAGAGAGGGAGAAGAAAAATTGGGAAAAGAAATGAGAAGTATGAGAGAGTCAACACTTGGAAAAGGAAGGACAAAAATCCACTGAAGAAAGCAACTCCTTCAAAACTAGAATTGGCCAAATGGAAAAGGAGGTACAAAAGCTAACTGAAGAAAATAATTTCTCAAAAATTAGAATTGAGTAAGTGGAAGCTAATGACTCTAAGAGACATCAAGAATCAGTCCAAGAAAATTTTAAAAGAAATGAAAAAATAGAAAAAAATGTAAAATACCTCATTGGAAAAACAACTGACCTGAAAAATAGATCCAGGAGACATAATTTAAGAATTACTGGACTAACTGAAAGCCATGATAAAAAAAAAAAAGAGCCTAGACAGCATCTTTCAAGAAATTATCAAGGAAAACTGCCCTGTTATCCTAGAACCAGAGGGCAAAATAGTAACCAAAAGAATGCACTATCACCTCCTGAAAGAGATCCCAAAATGAAAACTCCAAGGAATATTATAGCCAAATTCCAGAACTGTGAAGTCAAGGAAAAAAATACTACAAGAAGCTAGAAAGAAACAATTCAAATATCACGGACCCACAGTCAGGATTATGCAGGATTTAGCAGCTTCTACCTTAAAGGATTAGAAGGCTTGGAATATAATATTCCAGAAGGCAAAGGAGCTTGGATTACAACCAAGAATCAACTACCGAGCAAAACTGAGCAAAATCTTTTACAGGAAAAGATGGACATTCAATGAAATAGGGGTAATTTCAAACTTTCCTGATGAAAAGACCAGAGCTGAAGAGAAGATTTGATCTTCAAATACAAGACTCAGGAGAAGCATAAAAAGGTAAACAGGAAAGAGAAAAAAAAAAAACATGTTATTCAATAAGGTTAAACTGTTCACATCCCTACATGGGAAGATGCTACTTGTAACTCTTGAGAACTGTATCTCCATTACAGCAGTTAGAAAAGGTATAGATAAAGTGTGTGGATACAAATTGACTTTGACGTGATGATATTAAAAGAAAATTAAGGGGTAAAAAATAGTATTGTACTCAAAGAAGTGGAAATGGGGAGGAAGAATAGGGTAAATTATATTGTATGATGATGTGCAAAAGACCTATCAAGTAGAGGGAAAGACAGGGGGCAGGAGGGTGGTGAGCATTGTATGAACCTTATTCCCATAAGATCTGGCTCAAAGAAGGAATAATATACACACTCAGGTATACAATTTTGTCTTACGCTACAGGGAAGTAGGGGGGTTAATGAGAAAAAAAAGAGAGGGGGACTGAGAGAAGGGAGGGTGGACTGAGGGAGGCAATAGTCAGAAGCAAAACATTAGTGAAGGGGCTGCTAAGTGGTGAAGTGAATAGAGCACGGGCCCTGGAGTCAGGAGGACCTAAGTTCAAATATGGTCTCACACCAGACACTTGACACTTACTAACTGTGTGACCCTGGGCAAGTCACTTAACCCCACTGCCTAGCAAAAAAACAAAAACACTAGTGAGGAGGGACAGGGTGAAAGGAGAAAGAAAAGTATAAGCAGGGAGGAAAAAGGACAGAGGGAAATACACAGTTACAAAGTTAGTAATCATAACTGTGAATGTGAATGGGATGAACTCTTCCATAAAATAGAAGTGAATAGCAAGGTGGATTAAAAAACATAATCCTATAATATGTTGTTTACAAGCAACACATTTGAAGCAGAGAGATACACATACAGTAAAAGTAAAAGGCTGGAGCAGCATATATTATGCTTTAGGTAAAGTAAAAAAAAAAAAGCAGGGGTAGCAATCTTGATCTCAGAAAAAACAAAAGCAAAAATAGATCTAATTAAAAGAGAAAAGGAAGGAAACTATAACTACCTAAAAGGTGCCATAGACAATGAAGTAATATCAAGACTAAACATATATGCACCAAATGGTATAGTATCCAAATTCTTAGAGAACTTAAGGGAGTTACAAGAAGAAATAGAGACCAAAACTGTACAAGTGGGGTACCTCAACCTCCCCCTCTCAGAACTGTATAAATCAAACCACAAAATAAACAATTAAAAAGTTAAGAAGATGAATAGAATTTTAGAAAAGTTATGTATGATAAACCTCTGGAGAAAACTGAATGGTGACAGAAAAGAATATATTTTTCTTCTCAGTGGTACACAGTACCTACACAAAAACTGACCATCTATTAGGGCATAAAAATTTCACAATCCAATGCAGAAAGACATAAATATTAAATGCATCATTTTCTGATCATATAATAACAATTACATGTAATAAAGAGCCATGAAAAGATAGATAAAAAGTTAATTGGAATCTAAATGATCTAATCCTAAAGAATTGAGTAGGTTAAACAACAAACCATAGAAACAATCAATAACTTCATCAAAGAGAATGACAATAATGAGACATCATAACAAAACTTATGGGATACAGCCAAAGCAGTACTTAGGGGAAATTTTATATCTCTAAATGTTTATATGTCTAAAATAGCAAAAAAGGAGATCAATGAATTGGGCATGCAACTAAAAAAGCTAGAAAAAGAACAAATTAAAAATCACAATTAAATACCAAATTAGAAATTCTGAAAATGAAAGGAGAGTTTAGTTAAATTGAAAGTAAGAAAACTAAGAGCTGGTTTTATGAAAAAAAAATAGATAAACCTTTGGTTAATTTGATTTCAAAAAAGAAGAAGAAAACCGAATTACCAGTATAAAAATGAAAAGGGTGAATTCACTACTAATAAAGAGAAAATTAAAACAATAATTAGTTTGCTGAACTGTATGACAATAAATCTGATAATCTAAATGAAATGGATGAATATTTACAAAAATATAAATTGCCCAGATAAACTGAAGAGGAAAAATAGTTAAATAATCCCATTTTAGAAAAAGAAATTAAACAAACCATCAATAAACTCCCTAAGAAAAAATCTCCAGGGTCAGATGGATTTACAAGTGAATTCTACCAAACATTTAAAGAACAATTAATTCCAATACTACATAAACTATTTGGAAAAATGGGCAAAGAAGGAGTCCTACCAAATTCTTTTTATAACACAAATATGGTGCTGATATTTAAACTAGGAAGAGCCAAAACAAAGAAAGAAAATTATAGACCAATTTCCCTAATGAATATACATGTAAAATTTTTAAATAAAATATTATCAAAGAGAATACAACAATTTATCATGAATATAATACACTATGACCAGGTTTTTCTGAAATCCTCCTGCTCATCATTTCTTATTGAAAAATAGTATTCCATTACATTCATATATCACAACTCGTTCAGCCATTCCCCAATTGATGGGCATTTCCTCAATTTCCAATTCTTTGCCACCACAAAATCAGCTGCTATAAATGTTTTCATACATGAGGGTCCTTTTCCCTTTTTTAGGATCTCTTTGGGATTCAGACCTAGTAGTGCTAGATCAATGAGTATGCACAGTTTTATGCCCCTTTGGCCATAGTTCCAAATTGCTCTCCAGAATGGTTGGATCAGTTCACAACTCCACCAACAATGCATTAGTGTTCAAATTTTCCCACATCTTCTCCAACATTTATCATTTTCCTGTTTTGTCGTATTAGCCAATCTGATAGGTATGAGGTGGCACCTCAGAGTTCTTTTCATTTACATTTCTCTAATCAAGAGTGATTTAGAACATTTTTTCCATGACTGTAGATACTTTTAATTTCTTCATCTGAAAACTGCCTGTTCCCATCCTTTGACCATTTATCATTTAGGGAACGACTTGTATTCTTATAAATTTGATTCAGTTCTCTATATATTTGAGAAATGAGGCCTTTATCAGAAACACTGGCTATAAAAAGTGTTTCCCAGCTTTCTGCTTTCCTTTTAATCTTGGTTGAATTGGTTTTGTGCAAAAACTTTTCAATTTAATGTAATTAAAATTATCCATTTTGCATTTTGTAATATTTTCTGTCTCCTGTTTGCTCATAAATTCTTCCCTTCTCCATAGATCTTACAAGTAAACTATTTTGTGCTCTCCTAATTTCCTTATAGTAACACCTTTTATGTCTAAATCATGTATCCATTTTGACCATATCTTGGTATATGGTATGAGATGTTGGTCTATGTCTAGTTTCTACCATACTGTTTTCTAGTTTTCCTAGCAGTTTTTGTGAAATAGTGAGTTCTTATCCTAGAAGTTGGAGTCTGTGGGTTTATCAAAGAATAGATTACTATAGTCATTGACTAAGTGTCTTCTATACCTAACCTATTCCACTGATCCACCACATTATTTCTTAACTAGTATCAGATAGTTTTGATGATTGCTGCTTTATAATACAGTTTTAGATCTGGTATGGCTAGGCCAACTTCCCTTGTATTTCTTTTCATTAATTTCCTTGACATTCCAGAACTTTTGTTCTTCCAGATGAATTTTGTAATTATTTTTTCTAGCTCTATCTCATAATTTTTGGTAGTTTGATTGGTATGGCACTGAATAAGTAAATTAATTTGGGTAGAACTGTCATTTTTATTATATTAACTTGGCCTACCCATGAGCAACTGATATTTTTCCAATTTCTGAGATCTGACTTTATTTGTGTAAAAGCATTTTGTAACTCTGTTCATATAGTTCCTGGATTTGTCTTGGCAAGTAGACTCCCAAATATTTTATAATGTCGACAGTAACTCTGAATTAAATTTCTCTTTCTATCTCTTGCTGCTGGGGAAGGCATTCACTTTTTTAAAAGACTAATGGAAAGGTAGAACTAGGGCAAAAGAGAGGATATAGGGATTATTCCATATAACATGATGGTAAAAATGAATAGTTATATTTGTTCATTCAGACCATGCCCCTTTACTTCCGATGGAAAATTATACTGTTTGGAAAACTTATTTTTTTATACCATTTAAATCCAATTTCATGTGATTAGAGATTGTTTCTATCTAGAATGTCATCCTGTCCTTGGTAACTCTAGGAATGCTAGGATGGCTATGAGGAATTTGAGGTTCCTTGAGATCCTGGATCTAAGAAAATATTTTTATTTTGGGTCTCCACATCAAGGTCTTTTTTGGGGGTCCACAGAAGCTCATGTTTTAGGTTCTTTTTGTGTTTTTGCCACTCCCAAATTTTATTAAATTTAGTATTTACTGAAATCCATCTCATCAACCTTGCTTTCAAATTACTCTCTCAGAAAAATTACTTAACTGTGTATGCGTGGTTCATGTGCAAGACCCTTGTCTAAATCTTATATAATCTAGACCCTCCAGAGCCCAGAAAAGAGGGAGCCACACCTTCTTTCCAGCTTGCTCTCCTCTACCAAACAACCTAATCTCTTTTTAAACTGTTTCAGATTCTGGGATTTGTTCTTGCAAACAACATTTCCAAAGGCTTCAAAGCAGCTTACAAAATTCAAAATAATTGCAGAATGAGAAAACTGAAGATTAAAAGAACAGAAATCATATCAAAGGATAGGGAATGGATATTACCAAAAATATGGAGTAGTTTTAAAAACCCAACTTTGTCAGTTCTTGGCTTTGCTGTGCAACTTGTATAAATAACTCAAATTATCTGAGATTCAATTTTTTCACATGTAAAATTAAGATAAGTCTTTCACTACATACCTCATTGCATTATTGTGAGGATCAATTAAAATCACAGATCTAAAACAACATATGATTGCATATCAACTATTACTGTTGGCCATTGAATTTGACTCTCAATTTCCTGGAAGCTAAATCAAGAAGAGAAAATCATTGGGTCAAGTAATATTTATTGTCTGACAAAAGAAAGCATATAGGTTCATCTAAAGAGACAAATCTTTTCTTGGAAATGAATTCAAACAGGAATTTGTTGTGTAAGTTGCTACATAAGGGGCACAGAATACATAATGTATAAGTCTTAAATTCTGGTTTTACAATAGATACAGAAATGCCATTTGAATGGATGATTCTTGTACTCTTATGAGGTCATGATACTAAATTGTAACTCAAAGAAGGCATTTCTGGGGGAGGGATCTGAAATATTATGATCCTCATACTTTACTGTCTGATCATCTAACTTAAAGGGCTGAACTTGTAGAATGAATTAATGAAAAGACCCATTAGACTGGCTTTATCAAATATCTACTGCCTGAAGCTAGCCTTTAGCCAGTACTAGGTCATAATTCAATCCAATCAAGTAGCATTTATTAAATGTCTATAGCACTGTGCAAGGTTCTGTGAATCTAAGACAAAATTAAACTGGCCCTTCTCTCAATGAAAAGAAAAGAGTAATTTGTAAGTCACTGTGCTAGAAATTAAGGATGCAAAGACAAAAACAAAAGTCTCTGCTTTCTAAAAGCTTAAATTCTATTGAGAGAAGGCAACATGTACATGAATAAGTATGCTATCAGGAAGACTGAGGAGGGAGGGAGCTGAAACAACAGTGGGAAACAGAAAAGATCGTGTGCAAGAAGTGCCACCTAAAGAAATTACCTAGAATAACAGAATCTCAAATATGGACGCAATTCTCTGGGCCATTGACTCCAACCTATTCCTGTGCAGAAATTCCCTCTACAACATAATAGCTAATGTTTACATGGCACTTTAAACCCTGTACATAGGTATTAACTCATTCAATTCTCAGGACCTTAAGGTAGGTGCTATTATTATTCCCATTTCACAGACGGTAAAATAGAAAGAGAGATTAAAATGGTTTGCCTAGGGTCACACAAGTAGTATCTAACGTGGGATTAAAAAATCAGATCTTCCTGACTCCAAGTTTTGTGCTGTATCTGCTGCACCCCTTAGCTGGTCATCTAGCATTTGCTTGAAGGTATCTAGTGTAGTCTATCTGAGGTAGCCCATTCCACTTTCTGCTTTCCATTTTCTTCAAAAAATTATCATCATCTTCCCAGATTATCACAGGGCACCAATTAATTATCTTAACTTCTACATTTTTCAACCTCCTTTAGCCGAGATGTTAGGGCAGTCCTTGTACGAACAATGAAAATTCTACAGTTCTGTGCTATATGACACTAAGACAAGGGAGACTGCACTTCCTCAAGAATTTATGGGGAAGACAGAAGGATCTAGTATCTCCATGTGTAACATGTGAAGACAAACTGTGGTAATTATTGGAATGAAAGTGTAGACAAGAAGCTTTTATAGCAACTCATAAGTAGAAAGGAGGAAAGAATGATAGAGATGGTTTATTCCCTTAGGCACAGACACTCTTTAAGGAATAGGAATATTCAAGTAAATGACTGAAGATATCTCATAATAGTGCAAGGTCAGTCACACTTCCCCTGAAGATCCTATAAAGCTAGAAAATATTTTGCATCTGAGCTTGGAGAGAGATTGTATGGTTGCTATCCAAGGACCAGTCTCGTGAAGGCAGAAGAGACTCATCATCAAGGAGGATAGCATGAGCACAGATAAGCTAGAAACCTGTGATAACCTGTCTACAGCCAGCTGTACCTGAGGACAAGTATCCTTAGAGAAAGTTCATAGTTCTCAGAAAGCACAATACTCTGCCTTCTCTGACTGAAGACCTGAGGATAGGAGCAGGAAATACTGTGACCATGATGCCCCAGAAGACTTACGAACTTTCAGTAGGCCTTGAACACTTAAGCAAAGGGACTAGAGTCCTGCCAGCACTCTAAGCACATCATGCAAGCCAGGGTAGGTAAAGGTTAGAAGCAAGAGCTCAGGTAAGGACTAATTAGGAGCTGATTATCTTATGCAAGTGTGTGGGAGTACAGCCTGGCCTTGGAACAAAGTTCCAAACCAGAAACCTCTGAAGCTGGAAAAATCAGTAAGCAGAAAAAAACATCAAAAATTATGAAAGAAACATTATAGATCATGAGATGCCCAAGAGGTATTGTTGTTGTTGGTCCTCCATTTTCAAAGAAAACCAATGACATCACAAGGTAATGTCCTTACTAGCATGTAAACTGGATTTAAGTAAGGCAGAATTGCGAGTCTTCAGCCTCACTCTCTCTTACTAAATTATAAAAGTCCAGTGGAAAGACAAAAGTCAAGACAATTGGCGAAGGCTCAGGATGGAGGGATGCCCTTGGCATCTTTGATGTCTGACCAAACTCTAGGTACTCCACAGCACCTGATCCAGCCGCCTCATGACCATTGGAACAAACTTTTCATCCACCCGTTCTACCAGAGAAAGTCTTCACATGCTTGAGGACCATCTCCCTAACTCACCGACAGGTCTGAAAGCTGGTTTAGCTGTCTGATGAAATAATTTTACCAGGATGTGGCTGCTGCTCATGCTACAGCTCCTTGGCGCCACAGGTGAGAGTTGAGTGTCAGGTGGACACCAAAGGTGGATGAGCAGCCCTGAAAAGGAATCACACCCAAAGTGCTAGACTCTGAACACCACATACACTCCTACAGATATACTCAAAAGAAGAAAATAGTTTCACAACAACTGTAAGGTCTCAGGAAAAAAAAAATCACTTAGCCGCAAGAACTATGAGACAGCCTGAATGAAAAGAAGCAAGAGATTAAAAATGAAACTATAAGTAAAACAAAAGATCTGGAAGAAATAATTAGAAAAAGGATAAATAGAAGGTAGAAAACTTTACCAAATGGACACCCTGAAAATTGCAATGGAGTAAATAATTTAATGACAACCATAGAAAACAAGAAATCTTCAAACAATATCAAAAGATTGTAAAAAAAGAAGAAAATAAAAGATATTTACTATTAAAAACAACTGACCTGGAAAACAGAGTAAGGAGAGACAATTTTAAAATTGTAGGACTCTCTGGATACCATGACCAAACAAAATATCCTAGATACTCCATTTCAACAAATCATAAATGAAAACTGTTCAGATCTATTAGAATCAGAGGGTAAAATGAAAATAGAAAGAATATATCAGTGACCTACTGAAAGAAATATAAAAATGAAAACTCCCAGGAATGCTGTTGCTAAAATTCAGAGCTCCTAGGTTAAAGAAACAATACTGCAAGCAAACAGAAAGAAAAAGCTGTAACTGTAAAAGAAATAAAATCTTGCAATACAATTTTTCAAAAGGAAAACAAAAAGATAAAGGTTTATAATCATTAATCCTCTAGGGGGAAAATGGATCTTTAAAGGAACAAAATACTTTAAAGCTTTACTGATTAAAATGTAGGCTCTGTAGAGACAGTTTGAAACGCAAACACAAGAGTGAAGAAAAACTTAGAAAGGTAAATGCATTTGCACATTTGGAAAGGAGTAAATAAAGATAAAGTGTTCATATTCTAATAGGGAAAGAAAAGACCAGTGTCCCTTCAGAACCTGGATGATTTCAAGAGTCATAGAAGAAATTAAATAAGACAAACAAAGGGCATGGGCATGGTATTTATGATCTTAAAAGAAAAAAGAAAAGGAATATTCTAGGGAAGAAAAAAAAGAAGAGGAATGGCATTTGCTATTTCTTTTCATTGTAATGCTCAAGAAGAATATACAGTTATCCCTTCCACATCACAACTTTCCCCATGGTGGCTTTGATACATCGCAGGTTGGCATACAAAATTAAATGGGAATTTGGGGGGAATTTTGCAGAAGGCACAGACAACACACAAAGGCCAGCAGATGACACAGAAAAATTTTAGAAACTCAGAAATGCATAAAATATATGAATAGTATTGTATAATGTCAACATATTTTACCTTTCAATATCATAATAATTCAGACTTCTTCTCTGGTACAAAGGGAGGGCCAAAAAATTTTATGCAGCTTTTCCAGATTGGGGGGGATGACATCCCTAATCCCCATGATGTGGAAGGATAACTGTACAAAAATGCAGGGGGAGGGATTAAATTCCTCTATTCTCTGAATGAGACAATGGACAACTGAATGCATCAACACAGTTGTACATTCACAAGTCTGATGAAGAATACATTGCATTCAACACAGAAACAGGCAAGAATAGGGATAAGGGAGGCATTTAAAAGCTATTCTAATACATAACATATATATCTTAGTAATGTGATGATTTAAAAATATAAGAGGTGTCCACTTTAAGTCCTGTGCACTCAAAACAATTTTTTTCAACAAATACACAACATTCATTCCAAATAACAATAATATCAATAGCAGTCCTTCCCCCATTGGATTATTTTATTATTTTTTTCAGTAGCCAAATGATGCAGTATATTTTTACCATTTCTCTTTGGTAGTGTAGTTCAAAGCAATACCAATACAATGCAATGATGTTTATTGAAATAAACGTGATATAACAGCATAAATATCTTTTTACCCTTTTTATTAGTCTGTCCTTCCGTTTACCTTTCCCACATTGAGAAATTGTTTAAAATAAATAAATACAACCTGAAAAATAAAGGCCTGAATACACAGTTGCATATCCTTGTAATGGAAATTCCTGTATTACCCACCGTCCAAAATTATGTATTTCTTTCTATGTCATAAGTTCATCATCTCTCTGTCAGGACAGAAGTTGTGTCCTTCATCTTCATTCTTTTGAATTAATGTTTTTATCATGGCTTTGATCAGAGTTCTAAAATCTTTCAAATTTGTTTTTCTCTATCAGGTTGATATCAATGGAAAAATTGTCCCTCTAATTCTTCTCATCTCATTCTTCATTGGTCCATAAAGGGCTTCACAATTTCCTATAAAACTGTGCATGTTGCCATTTCTTATGGCATAATCATATTCCATTAATTCACATTGTTTAGCCATTCCTCAATAGGAGGATACTTGCTTAGTTTCCAATTTTGGGCTACCACGAAAAGAGCTGCTATAAATATGTTTGTATATATAGTCCTTTGCTTCTTTCTTTGATTTATTTCAAGTACAGATCTCCTGGGACAGCAGGCATATTGTCTCATTATTATAATTTTCTTTAATTAAATTTTATATTGCTTCTAAATTTTTTCTTTGACCCAATAATTCTATAAAATTGTTAGTCTGCAATTACTTTTTAAATTTTTATATTTAAGAACATCTTGTTGAATATAATTTTTATTGTACTGTAATCAGCAAAAGATGACTTTAGTATTTGTGCTTTTCTACCTTTTTGGTGAGGTCTTCATGTCCTAATAGCTGGTCAATTTTTTAAAGACTGTGTATAGGAGAGAAGTATATAACTTTATTTCTATTCCCATTCATTAATCACCAGAGATCTATCATCTCTATTTTTCTAAAGTTCTATTGAGGCCCTTCATTTTTTTTGTTTTGTTTTTTTTTTTGATTAGAGTATAATAGGTCTGAAAGTTGTATATTAAGATCACCACCATATATTTTACTATTCCTTCCTATAATTTTATTAACTTTTCCTTTAAGTTCTCAGATATTATTATATACAGATATATTAAATATTGGTAACTGATCCATTATCTATGGTGTCTTTAAGCATAATGTAATCTCCCTGCTTAATTTTTTTATCATATCTATATTTACCATAACCTTGTCTGAAATGATTGCTCCCCTCTGCTTTTTTGAGTTCAGCTATATCATGATAGATTTTGTTCCAGCCCCTCATTTTCACTCTATGTGAATATCTGTTTTATGCATTTTTCTTGTAAACAATATATTGGCAGAATCTGCCTTATAATTTATTCTGCTATACTTTTTAGGGTTTTTTGGGGTGAGTTGATCCCAATCATATTTATAATTATGATTGTTAATTGTGTATTCCCTTCTATCCTGTGTTCTTGTACTTTTTTTTCTCTTTACTGCCACCTCCCCTTTATATATTAGATGGTGTTAGAACCAATCAATAAACATTCATTAAGCATCTGATATGCCAGGCACTGTGCTAAGTGCTTGAGATATAAAGAGGCAAAAGACAGTCACTACCCTCAAGAAGCTTGCAATCTAATGGGAGAGATAACATGAAAACAAATATATACAAAGCAAACTATATACAGAATAAGTAGGGAATAATTAAAAGAGAGAAAGCACTGGAATTAAGAGTGGTTAGGAAAGTCTTCCTGTAGAAAATGGAATTTTAGTTGAGACTTAAAGCAAGCAAGGGATGTCAGTATCGGGAGCGAAAGAGGCAGAGTGTCCTGAGCATGGAGGACAGAGAAAATTCCTAGAGCTGAGAGATGGAGTGCCTTGCTCTCAGAAAACCAGGAAGACAGTGTTACTAAATCTGAGTATCTGCAGGGGAGTAAGAAATAACAAGACTAGAAGGGTAGGAGGGGGCTAGATTATGAAGGACTTTGAAAGCCAAACAGAGCATTTTATATTTGTCCCTGGAGGCAACAGAAAGCCAATGTCATTTATTGAGGTGGGGGAGGGGAGGAATGATTGGACCTGTATTTTAGGAAGATCACTTTAGTGGCTGAATGTGAATGGAGGGGGGCAGGAGGCAGAGATTTGAGGCAGGCAGATCCACCAGCAGGCTATTGCAATAATCCAGCTATGAGGTGATGAGGGCTTAAACTAGACTGGTGGTAGTATCAGAGGAGAGAAGGCAGAATACTCAAGAGATGTTGCAAAGGTGAAATTGACAGGCCTTGGCAATAGTTTGGGTGGGGAGAGGGGGGGATGAAGACAGTGAGGAATCCAGCTTGATTCCCAGGTTGTGAGTCTGAGAGACCGGGAGGATGGTGTTGCCCTCTACAGTAATAGGGAAGGTTAGAAGGAGGGAGGGTTTAGAGGGAAAGATAATGAGAAGAGAAGGAAATTGCCTGAGAGGTGATTTTATAAACGATATAGGCTGTTTTCTGTTACCCCACACTTACCTTACCCCACACTTGATTCTAGGATTTTACCCTTTCTTCCTTTTTAATGCATCTATCACATTACTCTCTCCAAGAGTTTAGTTTGTTTTGCTTAGGATTTAACCTAATGGTGCCCTCCCTCTTAGACCTACCACCTCCTCTGTCCCAATCCCCTCTAATTTCCCTTTTTAGTTTTTTTTTTTTTTCTTCTATATGGAGCTCTGTATGTGTGTGAATGGGATTGGAGTGCAATTGTGCTCCACCTTCTTTTATTTAGTTCACATGAAAGTGAGGTTTATGGGATGCCCAACACCCTTTCCATCCCTTTCCCCATGAACACATATTCTTCATTGTTTGCACCTCTGTCAAACAATGATTTCCCCACCCTCTTCCTTTCTTTTTCAGTGCAGCCTCCTGTCCCTCCCATTTTTGTCTTCTTCTAAGACCATTAAAACAGAAGAAAAACATCCATGAACTCTGTCTTTTTAACCTCCTCTATTACCGTTATAGATATTAGGGTTCTAAGAAGACATTTGTTTCTCATTACCTTATTGAAATATAAACAGTTCACTGCCACCTGTGTCCTTCAAATTAAAAATATGTGTATTTTTCTGTTTCTCTTGGTGTCTTCATTTCCATTTCAAAGATTTACTCAGTTCTGTCCCTTTCATCACAAATGCTTGGAAGGCTGGTCTTCCACTAAAGATCCATTTTTTCCCCCTACAGAATGATACATAGTTTTTTGGGGTTTTGTTTTTTTTTAGGATAGGCTATTCTTATAAACCTTTATCTCTTGTCTTTTGGAATATTGTAGTCCAAGCTTTTTTCTCCTTTATAGTGTCAGCTTATTGTGGCTCCTTGGTACTTGAATTCCTTTTTTTTTTTTTTGCTTGCTCAGATTTTTATAGTTGCCTTGGAAGCTCTAGATTTGTACTGTGATTGTCCTAGAAGCTTTCCTTTTGAGGTTTCTTTCCCCTTCCTTCCTCAGTGGGTTCAGTAACTGGTTCACGGGTTTTCTCTCTTCTCCAACTCCTGACCTCATACACAAGGACTTCAGCATACATATTGATATTCCCTCAAACACTCTAACCTCCCAGTTCCTTACTTTTTTTTCCCATGACAACTCTTCCACAATACCCTAGCTACATACATATTCCTTATTTTACCTTCACCCACAAATGTACTATTTTCATATTCATGAACTCTGAAATTGTTATCTGATCACAATCAATTGACTTTCTACCTCTCCTTCTGGTTTCCAATACCAAACCTTGTTCTTCAACTACAATCCATTCTGTCTGGGGCCATCATCCATGCATTAGCTACATCCTCCTCCTTATCCCATATTGATCCATTGGTGAACAATTTCAATTCTACAGAGTCTTCTCAAAAGAACTTTTGAGTCTCTTGACTCCTTTTCATATTGCAGATTGTATTCTGCCAAGCGTCATTCTCAGATCACATCCACCATCCTGATAAATTTACTCCCATGTAGCATGTGCTACTGAATCAAAGTAAAAAAAATGCAACTTTCCTGAGTGGATCCACTATACATTTATGTCATGTAATCTCAAGGTCCTCATTGTTGGCAGGCAATCCTTTTACACCTCCCTAATTAACTCAATATCCCAATCACCACAGAAATTCTTTTTCATCCCTCCTTAAATCTCCCATGACTCCTTCTTCCCATATACTATAAGTGGAGAATGTTGTTGTTTTTCAGTCTTGCCTGACTATTGCTGACCCAATTTGAGGTTTTCTTGGCAAAGATGGTAAAGTGGTTTGCCATTTTCTTCTCTAGCTTATTTTACAGATGAAGAATTGAGGCAAACAAGGTTAAGTGACTTACCCAGGGTCACACAGCTAATAAGGGTCTGAGGCTGAATTTGAACTCACAGAGATGATTCTTCCTGACTCCAGGCTCAGCAGTCTATCCACTGAGCCACCTAGCTGCTCCCTAGCACTGTGCCTAGCATTGTTCTAAACTCTGGAATAAAAAAAAATAAAAAGCAAAAGAATTCCCTGTTCTCAAAACACTCCCATGGAGCTTATGGTGGAAGCAACAAACACATACATATGTTTAAAAAATTATGAATATTTTTTTAAATTAAAAAGGAAATAATAACTGAAGGAAATACAATTTAGAAAGTTTGGGAAAGGCTCCCTGCAGAAGATGAGATTTTGTTGTTGCTGTTTGCCCTACTGTGATGATTGTGTGTGAACTGAATTAAAGTGAGGCAGAGTTTCACCAAGTCATTAGCCTCACTCTCTCTTCAGAATCATTTCTGTACAGTGGAAACACAAAAATCAAGAACAAATGGTGAAGGCTGGGATGCAGTGGGTGACCTTGGTATCTTTGATACCTGACCCTGTTTTAGGCTAGGAGCTCCACAGGGCCTGCTGCAGCAGCTTCGTGGCCATTGGAACAAATTGTTTTCATCTGCCCATTCTGCTGTGGAAAGTCTTCATATGCTTGGGGTAGACATTCCCCTAACTCACCAACAGGTCTAAGGCCTGTAGGTTACCCTCAATCTGTTTTAGATGGTTTACCAGGATTTGGAAGTTGACTATCTAGTGCTTCTTAAACTGCAGGTTACAACCCTATATTGGGTCATGACCCACAGTTTAAGAAGTGCTTACTCGGTCAAGAGTGGAAAAAGTTTAAGGAGCCCTGGTTAATGCCACGGCTTCTTAAAGCCACAGGTGAGAGTTGGGTGAATCAGGTGGAGACCAAAGGTAGATGAGCAGCCCTGAAAAGGGCTCAGCAAGCCCTTAACACCAGAGGTGTTAGTCCTCCTAAACACTCCACACACCCCAAGAGAGGATTTTAGTTTTAGTTTAGAAAGAAGACAGGAAGAGCAGAAAGCACAGGTGAGGAGGGAAAACATTCCAAACATGGAATACTCTGGCTTACTCCAGGGAGACAGAGAAAAAGCCCTGAGTAAGGGTGAGAGTTTTATTTCAGGAACAGGGAGGAAGCCAGTGTCCCAGAATAAAAGAGTATATAGTGGTACATGTTTTTTCTTTAACAGGAGAAAGATTTAATGAGATTGGAAAGGCTTACAAGGGGGTCGGGTTCCAAAGGGCTTTGAAAGCTAAAAAGAGGATTTTGTATTTGATCCTGGAGGAGATGGTGAACCACCGGAGTTTGTTGAGTTATAACGGTGACATGGATAGACCTGTGTATAGGAAAATCATTTTGGCAGCTGAAAGGAGGATGGATTGGAGTAGGGAGAGATCTGAGGCAGGCAGATTGACCACTTTTTTTTTTTTTAAATTAAGAAAGGAATGACTTTCAATCCTTTGGGAAAATGGTCGAGGAAAGAATGAAATATTTCTAGGTGACGATTAAATAACTATTGTTAGTGAATATTTTAGAATAATGGACAGCTAGATGGTGCAGGGGATAAAGGACCCGGCCTGGTGTTAGGAACACTCATCTTCCTGAGTTCAAATCTGGCCTCAGATATTTACTAGTCATGTGAGCTTGAGCAAGTCTCTTAACCCTGTTTGCCTCAGTTTTCTCATCTGTAAAATGCTCTAGGGAAGGAAATGCAAACCATTCCAATATCTTTGCCAAAAAAAATAATCTCAAATGGAGTCACACAGAGTTAGCCACAACTGAAAACAAAGTAGCAATTATGGAACGTTAACACAAGACGGTATTTTAATATATTATGCAATTTTAGTTGTTCAAGATTCCTATTAATGTTACCTTATATTGTCCTGGGACAAAAAAGTCTGGGGGCATGAGAAGACTGTCATTTTCCATGCTTCTCCTTGCCAGAAATGTTTGGATATAAAATAATGTTAAATTAATTAAACATGTTTCTGGTAGATACGTACCTAAAATGCAGGACATGGTAACACTATACATATTTCTTTAATAGTTCAAATTATGCTATTTTGAGTCATTCAATAAAAGCCAGCATTGCCCATGCCGGGTCTTTGAAAGAGCCACACCTTTTGTAAAATGTTCTTGGCTTAACTGATTGGAATACCAGTATCTATAAGGAATGGGTAAAAAGAAGACTTCAAAGAGATATGGAAAGATTTGTATGAACTGATACAGAGTGAATGAGTAGAACCAGAAGAGCAATTTATATTATAACATCAATATTACAAAAATGAACAATTTTGAAGAGATTTATGAACTGATGGAGAACAAAACAAGTAAATCCAGGAGTAGATCCAATTTATAAAATAATAATGCCATAATTGCTTGAGGTTATGTTCAACTCTTCATGACTCCATTTGGGATTTTCTTGACAAATATACTGGCATGGTTTCCTATTTCCTTTTCCAACTCATCTTACACATGAAGAACTGAAGCAAACAGGGTTAAGTGACTTGCCCTTGGTCACACAGCTACTAAGTATCTGAGGCCAGATTTGAACTCAGGAAGATTAGTCTTCCTAACTCTAGGCCTGGCCCTCTAACCACTGTACCACCTACCTACCCAACAATGAAAACAAATAACCTTTTAAAGCCATAAAAACTCTGATCAATTCAACAGTCACCTAGAGGACATGATGAAGCATTCATTCTATTCATCTTCTGACAGAGGTGATGACATTCAGGTTGCAGAATGAGATAAATGGTTTTTGGACCCAGCTCATAAGGGAAATTGTTTTGCTTGACTATAGGTTTTACAATGTTTTTCTTTTTCCCCCAGTGGGGTGGGGTACAGGAAGAAGAGAAAATAGATTTATGTTCATTTAAAAAAAAAAGACTCCCATGACTACCTGAATAGAGGTGAGGGACTTCAAAAACTCTTATAGAAAGATGGGCTTTGTTTTTTGACTTTTTACATTTTGGAGCAGAGTTGTCCAACCTGCTAACTCCTCATGAGACTCACAGAATATGAGTATTTGAGAGGAATGCTACATGTCTCAGAATCAGTAAAAGGTGTTAATGGGTATCTCCATTCATGTCTGTGTTTTAAGCCACCTTGTCTGTTGCACATGGTAAATTTTCTTTACCCCTTCTTAGAATTAAGTTGTAGATGACCTGAAACAACTGGCCTACTCTGAACAGAACAAAGAAATCCACAACTCCATGAATCTCTGTCCATATGCTCCCAACTGACCAAAAGTTTAATACTTCACTGTGTGTTAGATCATATTGCCTCTTTCCCTCTCAACCTCCCTAGATTTAACTGACTGTTCAAAGGATCCTTTTGGACATTTTGGAGTACTTAACCAAAATTGGTCAATGGACTCTCAGCTTGAGAGTGGTTGATACATAGATCAGTGGATCTTCAGGAATGAGAAATAAGCCTCTGCACCCAAGAAAAATGACAGAGGAGGAGCTAGAGGCAAGTTCCTTTTAGTCAGATACAGCCTCCACTGTACAAGTGAAATTGGTATCGATGGTTCATCATGGAAAAAAGTTGGAGGAACTTCATACTGTGGAACAGTGTATAAAAATATCTCTATCTATGGAAAATCTGGCATTTATTTCTCACCCAATAGAGAAATTAACTGAGAAAAATTCTTAAAATAATTTGGCTAAAAGTTTTGGAGTTTCTTTTTTTGGGGGGGACTGAGGTGAATCCTTTTAACTTTTGGTTTGGGAATAAATTGTTGTTATCAAACGACATTTTTTTTTCTGTTATGTGAATCTATGTTGACATTTATTCAGGAAAACGATTCTCAGTGAAACAGAAATGAATCCAGTATAAAGGTTTTTTGGGATTTTTTCCCCCTCTCTAACGACTCCCAAAAATGAAGGAAAAAGAGCTTCTAAAGTGGTTTTACAGTTAACTTGTTGCTTGGGAACCCCATCTTGTAGATATTACCTTTTTAATTTTCTCTTCTCTCCAACTGTTAAGAACAGGACTTGTTTAAATCACCTGGAAGAAAGGAGTTGCCTTAAAAAAAAGGTGGGGGGAGCAAACTACTTTTGATGTGAAAAACGAGAAAAATTGCATTTTAAAAGTCTGGTTTATTTGACCACTGTAAGTTTCTAAGTATTTTGGCAGAATTTAATTGCCTTGTAAATTAGAAGCAATGTCACCTAAATAGAATTAGAATAATCTATAAATCTGCAAATTCTTAAGAAATAAAAATGGAAACGCTTCATGTAGAAAAGTGGGAGAAACTGCCTATAAATCTGGAGGTTTCAGCTCTCATCACCTAAAATCAGTTTTGTAATGAACCTGAATAGCATAAAAAAATTGTACTATTTTCAGAAGACACAGATTTAATGGAAGAAAAGGAAATTTTATCTGAAAACACAAGTTGAAAAATGATTTGGAAGTACAGAGTTATAAGGTTGAGAAATTAATAGTATCAGATAGAAGATAAAATACTGAAACAAAGTAAAGAAATGTAATTATGTGATTTGCAAGGTTCAATCTGAATTAGTAACATGAATTTTTTTAAAGAAATCAAAGATAATTTACATTAACAGTGTAGACTTTAATTTCAATTAAAAGAGTAAGAAATATATAATAGTGTTCTTGAAAGTAGAAAATTTTAAAAATTCATTTCTGCATATTTAAACATTAACTCATTTAGAGTCCTGATGGACTCTAAATTCCCCAATGGTAAGAAACGGAATGAGTTGGCTTTTCATTCAAACAAGGATTAATACAAGGTCTTTTTTGGGGGCAGCTCTCAGATTCATGGTCCAATTGAGAAAAGAAATACAGAAATAAAGAAAGACAAAAAGACTGAGAGAAAAAGAAAAGCCCAGGTTTGAGAAAGTAGTAATTTAAGTTTAAGGAGGCTTTTTAGATTTTATTGAGATAAGTGGAGAATAGCAAGATGAGACTGTTATGCCTTTAGAACTGTGAGCTCCACTTAAGTGGAGTTTGCTTCTTCCTTGGGCATTTCAAATTGGTTTTGAGATTTCTAATGATTACCAAGGTTAACTTCATACATATTGGTGCTCCTGTGGGTCTGAACAATTAGCTGACATCATGTAACAAACTTTAAAATAGAACAATTTAAAATCTGTACTTCTATTGGGTCAGATAAATTGCTTAGAGAAAATTATTCATAGTATAGTTGGTCTGTGTCTTGGATAACTTTCTTTTAATCCAGTCTGCTATTGCCATAGCACTATAGCAGTGACATCAAAAGAGATAAATACTTTATGCTGGTTTTATGTAACTTGATGTTAACTGTTAGAAAAAAAATAGCACAAGCAACAGAGAATTAATCCCTACTTTGTTACATCTCAGTGTCAGAAGCTGCATGAAGTGCACAACCATCTGTGAACAAAAAGTCATACACCAACTCTCCCTCTATTTTAGTATTGGCTTGTAGCCTTTTCAAGTTAAATAATTTATTGTCAGTGAAGCAGCTGACCTTGATGCTATTTTCATGCTCATTACAGAAGTATGACATCACTGCTGCAAACATCATGCTAAAAATCATGGGAGCAAGCATACAGCCCTGCTTCACTCCACTGATGAATGGGAAAACACAAGAATATCATCCATTACCCAGAACCAATGCAAGCATGCCATTATGAAACTGGCATACAATACTGATTAACTTCTCCAGGCAACCAAATTTCACCATGATTTTCCATAAACCCTCATAAGTGACAATATTAAAGGCCTTGGTCAGATTGATTAATGGTGTATCCAGACCACTGTTCTGCTCCTGGAATTTCTCCTGGAGTTTGTCAAGCAGTAAACACCACATCAAACGTTCCTTGGCCCTTTCTGAAGCCAAACTGGCTCTCACGTAGACCCTGGAAAGAATCTTACCAGCACTGGGGCAGCTAGGTGGTGCAGTTGATAGAGCACCAGCCTTGGAGTCAGGAGGACCTGAGTTCAAATCCGGTCTCAGATATATAATACTCACTAGCTGTGTGACTCTGGGCAAGTCCCAACCCCAATTGCCTCACCCAAAAAAAAAAAAAAGAAAGAAAGAAAGAATCTTGCCAGCAATGACTAAGAGAAAGACCCCTCTGTGATTGTCAAAGAACAACCTATTTCCTTTTCCTTTATAGAAATGGACAATGCAGGCATCCTTGACCTCCTGAGAGATAACCTCCTCTTGTCATATAACTCAGAAGATTTCAGTCAGTTTTGTTTTGAGTAGTGGACCCCTTGCCTTGTAAATCTCTGTTGGAATGGAATCAGTACCAGGGGCTTTGCCACAGGAGACGAGCCTAATAGCATTCAAAACCTCTTCTTCTATTAGAAATTTGATTAAAGAGGGGTTGAATTCATCCTGAGATATATGGTCAATGGCTTCAGCATTGCTTGATGACGGTCTGTCCAGAATATTATGAAAGCATTTATGAAATATTATGAAAGCATTATTATGAAAGTCCTTCTCTCCAGGATCATGCCATTATTACTAATCTATGTGGCTCCATCAACACAGAGTATCTGAGATGTACCATAGATCTTTGACCCATAAGTAGCCTTCAGCATATCATAGAAGTTCTTTAGATTGTTGCTATCAGTGTAAAACTGAATTATATCTGTGTTCTTGCTGAGCCAAGAATCCTGCATCTTTTTAAGCTTAGCTTGCACTTTACTTTTGATGGAGTTAAACACTGCCTTCTTAGAGATGGATAAACTACCCTGCTGGTAAACCCTGTAGAGTTCTCATTTTTCATTTAGCAGCTTCTGAATTTCCCCATCATTTTCATCAAACCAATTCTGATGTTTGCAAGTGTTCTGGCCTAGATGAGTAACTGCAGAGCTACACACCAAATCTCTAAAAGCTGCCTACTCCTTTTCTGCTCCACTGTTGCCAACCATGTGTTGGCTCAGCTTTCCCTCCAAGTCAGCAACTAACTTCACCCACAGAAATATGCTCTAATCTGTGAATGAAGGTGAGTCTTCCCGACTTTAGACCTGGCACACTATCTACTGCGCCACCTAACTGTCCAAAGATAGAATAGCATTATCCAAAGTTCCCATCAAATAGGGTAAGAGTATACTAGTCAACAAAAACTACTGGGAAAACTGTAAAAGCACTGAAGGAGAAATTAGGCTTAAACCAACAATTTATACTATTTGCCATAATACCCTCTACATGAATATAGGTACTAAATGTAAAAGTTCACAACATAAACAGATTAAAGGACTAGGGAAGGAGATACCTTTGCAACTCTGGATAGGGAAGGAGTTCTTGAGCAAACAAGGGATATAATAGGTCATAGGATATAAAATGAACAATTTTATTTACATAAAATAGGAAAGCCCGAGCACAAACAAAATCTAATACAGTTAAAATTGTAAGGTTACCAGTTAACTAAGAAAAAAATCTTTGTAGCAAGTTTCTTTGATAAGGATCTGATAGCCAAGATAAATAAGAAACTGACTCAAATATGTAATAATAAGAGTCATTCAGCAATTTTTTTTTTACATGTCAAAAAGTATGAACTAGCTGCAGCTCTCAAGGGTAAAACATCCAGGCTATCAATAGCCATATTGGGGAGGAAGAGAAGAAGAAAAAAAAAAAAAACACTGTTTCAGATAACTACTAGGAAGCAAAATGCAATTCTGGACAACTCTGAGTTCCACTTCATACCTATCAGACTGACAAAGATGACAAAAAAGGAAAATAACTATTGTTGTGGGAGTAAAAATACACTAATTCCCCATTGGTGGAGAGTGGTCCAGGTATACTGGAAAGCAATTCAAAACTTTACCTAAAATTATAACCTTTTGACCCAGGCAAAAAGAATATAGGAATATTTCCCCAAAAAGATTAAGGGAAAACAGAATTGACAGGACTTGGCATCTGATTGGATCTGTGCGGTTAGTTTGTGTTGAATTTATATACACATGTAAAAATACAATCTACATGTTATCAAGATTTTTCCCAATATTCCCCCTCTCCTCCAAGAAAGCCATATAACAAATAATAGCTTTAAAGACCAAAGGAAAAAAGGAAAAAAAAATCACCAAAACTTCAATTGATCAATCAGATAAATACTTCAAAAAGTTTGAAATTATGTGCAATGTACCATACTCATGGACCCCACTACCCCATTTACCACTTCACTTCTTTTTATATTTTCATACACTATTTTAGTATGTCTTTGGACCTCTCTATCATGCCAGGGGGTCCTCAGGAAACTCATAATTGGGAAATCTCATACTGCAAGATTGAATCTGCCTTGTACTAACATCTCATCAGTACCTTCTGATCCTCTCATTGGACCCTCTGACTACAAGGCAGGGCCATAGACCCCAGAACCTCTAAGGAAGGATTTCAGCAGTCTTTTCCCCACTTCCCACTAGCTACACTACTTTTGGAGTTCTCCATCATGTCCCCATTGCTGGTGTTCCCCCCTTTTCAGCTTCTTTTTGTGCATTATCTTCTTCCATTAGATTATAAGGTCCTTGAGAACTGAGACTTTCTTTTTATTTATATTTCTACCCCAGCTTAGCATAGCGCTTGGCATAGAGTAGGCATTTAATAAACATTTGCTGATTAACTGACCTCCACTTTTACAAAGAGATGTCTTTGAGATCAATATATTTTGCTTATATAGAGATCATATTTTCTTTTAACACTGCTTTTAAAAGCTTCTCTTCTTCAAGATTGTCCTTTACTTCTGTGAATTTGTATTCCAATTTATTCTCACCTTTTGTTTCTTTGGTGAGGTTTGTCACCACGGATTCAAGTTTTTCTGTTCTGCCCATTGTTTTTGCTGTGTATACCATAAACTCAGTATTTGAAGACATAATTCTGTAGGCTTCATCAAACTGCAAAACGAGTTTATGATGCACATAAAATATAGAAACCTGGGCCTTGATCTACCTAGAAGCTTCTTTAATTGCAACCAACTAGAATGATCCTTCACCTTCTGGGCCAAAAAAGTCCTGAGGACAGACTCCTTGCCTTTTGGGGAAAGAATCAGTCTTACTTCCATGGATAGGAGTAGAAAAACTGGTAGACACTGATCCTATCACCATTATACTGGGAAGTACTGGGTTCTCCTCCTATGAAATATGTTCACTCCAAGGCTAGACAACTACATGTTCTGAGGTCTTCTCAAAATGAGATTCTCTAGTAACCTCAAACCTCTAAGGTAAGATGGGGACTTCAGTGGAGAAACAGAATGGGAACATTTAAAGGACAGAAAAACAAATGAGCTGAGCCTAGCAGCAAGAAGCACAAGTTGGGAAGGTGAGATGGAAGTAAAGAGAGTGGCATCACAGATAGTTATTCCAAGAAGGGAAGAAAGGGAAAATGATCTGACTTTAGTCCTTGAAGGGGAACAGAGGAGAAAGTGGGTGCTCCAAGTGCCTCCAATTCTGGGGACAATGCATTGAGAATTCATTTTGGATAGCTGCAATTCAAGGAATGCATTATAATCTTAATCATAAAAAATAATAAAGTATGAGTAAAAGGCATAAAACTTGAAGTTTCTTTTTTCTTAGTGGCTTCTCTTGATTTCCATCATTTCTTGACACAGTTATAGCTTGAAATTTTAATGTCACATACTCTATGACATGGAAGAACTTGGTGATCACTTAAAGAGAAATGTGCAACAGTACTATTGAGGGTAATTTTTATATCCTACCAATTGAAATTTAAATTACTCTGTTGTCTTTTGAATTGCTGTGGTTAAGAATTTCTATTATAAACTCTTCAAATGAAGGTTTATTACCGAACCACAGATTTGCCTCATTTAAACCTGAAATATAACATCTTAGCTAAGGACTAAAATTTCTAATCTATTGTACAAATAATTTAGCTTAAGTAATTTAAAAATCATAATGATTTAGGTTGTTTACCCATAAGCCAATATTTATTAATCTGGTACATGTTTGTGCTTGTAATTTGTTTTGACTTTGGTAAATGAAACAATATTACAAAAATGATTTAGTGAATTAATAACATACCAAATATTGACATTTAGAAAGAATCACTGGGCATTTGGAATAATTCTTCAAACGAAAATTGCATAAGGATTTTTCCCTTCCACTGAGTTTATATGCCATCTAGCTATATTTACACAATTGATCAAATGATTTGAAGCTGTCAAAGTATATGGTGTTCCTGTTTGTTTCATGTGCTTTTGTACTAAAAGCACTGGCTAGAGTATTAAGGAAGACACAATGAAATATTACCTCATTAATTTCATCTTTTTGTTATGTATGTGTATGTGTGTGTGAGTTAGTGTTTATTCCTTCATGTCAGGGTTCAGTCCTTCCAAGGTATTGATTTCAACACGGAGAGCAATTACCTGCCCAAAGGTAAATGTCCACATTTTGTAGTAGTTTTTTCTTGTCATTTCTGTCTCTTGACAAATGAATGTGTCAGTTGTGTCATATCATTTACACTATGGAAGATCATGTAATGATTATTTTGGAATCTGAAAATTATCTTTTTCATAGTGCTAACTTTGAAACTGATCTAAGGAATGAACTGCCAACACAACTGTAAACATTGAAATAATTTTATGACAACTAGTGAGAATTCTCTTCATTGTTTACTCCCTGTAATCCTAAATTACCTTTGAAACATTTGATTATTGTCAGAAGTACTGAGCTGGCTATTACCTGAAGATCACTAAGGTGAGTCTATTGTTGCACTTGAGAAATGAAGAGCATCACCCCAACCCAACTCTGAATTAAAAAAAAAATAAGTCTCAGGTCTTGAAAAATAAATAACATGACTTATGTTGCCCTAAAATACCTTCTTGTTTGTTCTTCTATTCCATTATTATGCCTTTAAAAACTGCAGATTACTATTAAATTATTTAAAGACAAGCATGGATTAGATGAAATGTATTTTGACAGGACAATCCAAAAATAGGAACTGGTCTAGGAAAAAAGAAAATAAATAAAAAAAAATAATAAAGCAGTGCACTGACATCTAATCCAGATGTCAGAACTGTCAAAAAAAAAAAAACCCAGAAATCAAAATGCTTTCCAAAATAGTTTAATGATAATAATAATAATAACAATAATAATAATAATAATACTTAGGGGCAGCTAGGTGGGACAGTGGATACAACACCAGCCCTGGAGTCAAGAGGACCTGAGTTCAAATACGGCCTCAGACACATAACACTCACTAGCTTATGACTCTGGGCAAGTCACTTAACCCAAATTGCCCTCACCAAAATAAAAAAAATATATATAATAAAAATACTTACTAAGCATTGACTATGTAAAGTATTATTATTATATATATATTATATATATATAACTTCTTTCTCCAAGGACTCCAATTACCTTGAAATTATTTAATTTAGAGGCATTTTTTCAATGCTCACCATGCTGAAATCATTCTATTAACTTGACATTTGATACTGTTGTAGAATTCAATACTATTATCCACCACTCATTCCTGTGTATACTCTTCTCCAAACTTCCCTAACACTGGTCTCTATTTGTTCTATTCCTACTTTTCTAATTGCTTCTTCTTGGTATCGTTTATTGGTTCATCAACCTTTTCATATCTACTAAGAGGATGTCTATGTTCTTGGTCTTATTTTAAAGCAGGCTCAGTGCATGAAAGTCAGGGCTTGAAGTCAGAAAGCTCTGAGCTCTAATTTTGCCTCAGACACTAGCTGTATGACCTTGAGCAAATCACTTAAGTTCTTTGTGCCTCAGTCTCCTCATCTGTAAAATATGGATCTTAATAGCAACTACCTCATTGGGTTACTGTGAGGATCATGTGATTAACTTATGTAAAGCATTTTGGAAATCTTAAAGCACTATTTGAATAATAACTATTATTTTGTTTTGTTGCAACATGCTTTCTGTAAGTGATTTAATCTGCTCCATAGGTTCAAATATTATTTCTATGAGGAAAAATAGCAAAACTTGAAAACAAAAACACTATATAATTATTAAAAAAACCTAAGAGCTATTTTAAAGCATAAAAAAAATTAATAAACCATTGACTAACGAGACAAAAATAAATTTACCAAAATTTAAAATGAACAAGGTGAATTAACAATAGAAGTTCATGAGTGAACTTCCAAAAAATTTTCTTGGCCAGTTGTATTTATATGTGTCTCTTATACCCACAACAAAGGTGCCATGCTCAAATGAATTCACAAGTGAATTCTATCAAGTATTCAGAGACTATTTATTTCTAATATATAATATACATTTGCAAAAATAGAAAAAGTAAGGCCCCTTTCAAACTTTTCCTATGATAAAAACATGCCTTTGTTATTTAAAACAGGGTGAGACAAAACAGAGAAAGAGAATTATATACTAATATTCCTAATAGACATTGATGTAAAATATTAAATATTATCAAATATATATTAAAACATATTTAAAAAGATTACACACATGACCAGGTTAGATTTATAAGAAAAAATATAAACAAACTAAATTATACTAATAAAAATAATTTTAAAAAAACACAATTTGGAAAAATTACTTATTGAGTGCTGTATCTATCAAACTATCAATTACATTATAGAGATAGAAAAAAATAACAAAATTTATCTAGAGGAACAAAAAGTAAAACAATATTAAAGGAAATAATGAAAAAAAGAGAGACGGAATTGGGCCTAACAATACCAGATTTCAAACTATAAAGCAATAATCATCAAAACAATTTGGTACTGTTTTAAAAATAGAAGGATCAATCTCTGTAACAAATTAGGGCATATAACACACAGAAGCAAAAGAACATTAGCAAACCCATGGAACCTAGCTGTTCATTAATTTTACAAAAACTACTGGGAAAACTGAGTAACAGGGTGAGGAAAATTATGTAAAGACCACCATGTCACACTATATACTGATAAGCTCCAAATGGATATTTAACTTAGAAGTAGAAGGTGACATAATAAGCAAATTAGAGGAATATGGAAGAAATTATCTTTCAATCTATGGATAGGGTAAGAATGCATGACAAAAACAAAAAGGAGAGAGGATAAAAGAAGATACAGTGGACAATTCTGATTATGTAAAATTAAACATTTTTTATTCACACAAAGGCAATGTAGTTAAAATTAAAGTAAATGGGAAGAGGGGAGAAAATCTTTGGAGCAAGATTCTCTGATAAAGGTCTAATTTGTAGAATATAAGAAAAAGATCCATTCATAAATGGTCAAAGGATATAATCAGATAAGTCTTCAAACAAAGAAATCTAAGGTATCAACAAATATAAAAAAAAATTGCTCCAAATTATTAAATAAGAAAAATGAAAATTTAAGCAACTGAGTTTATAATTCACACCTAAGAGATTGCAAAAGACGGCATAAACAGAAAATGATGTTTGTGGAGCTATAAGTTAAGAGGCACATTGATATAGTGTTGGTGAAGCTACAAATCAAATAACCATTTTGGAAAATAATTTGAAATTATGCCCATAAAGTCACTTAACTGTTTATATCCCTTGAACCTATAATACTTCTACTAGAGATTGACAAGATCAAAGAAAGGGGAAAAAAAACCTTATGTACAAAATATTTATAACACTCCTTTTTTAATTAAAAAAAAAACTGGAAAGTAAAGGGCATTGGCCATCTATTTTAGAATGGCTAAACTGATCATTGTATATGAATGTAGTAAATATTAATTTGTCAAAAGAAATAACAAAATGTTTATTTTCAGGGAAAACCTGAAGATCTGTATGAACTAATTCACAGTGAAATGAACTGCATTAGGAGGACAACAACAATAACATTATTCAGCTTTTAAAGACTTGAAAACTCTAATCAACATGACAAATTACAACTCTAGGGGACCAAAAACAAAGCATGCTAACCACTTTATGATAAGAAAGTGATGGCCTTTAAATTCAAAGTGAAATATAAATATTTTTTCCATGGCTTGTGTGGAAATTTGGTTTGCTTAATTAAGTATTTTTGTTGTGAGGTTTTTTTTTTCTTTTTTACTCAATTAAGGATGAGGAAGATGAAAGAAAAAGAAATGTTTATTAATTTTAAGTCTTTTTTTAAAGGACAGAAAGTTATCTTGGGGTTCTCAGAATTTAAGTGACTCATCCATGCTCTTCTAATCAATGTGTCAGGATGGGAGATGAACTGAGGTCTTCCTGATTCTGAGGACAACTCTCTAATCACTAGGACATGTTGTCATATATAACTTCAGAAAGACTTGGGTTCATGTATAATCTGTGACACAAACAGCCTGTGTGACACTGCAACACACACCCTCCTTACCTATTGGTGATCCCAGCAACTTTCTAAGGCTAAAAGTTGTAAAGAAGTTGTGTCTGGTAGAGAAAAGCTCTGATGAAATCACAGGTCTGGTAAAACACACACCCACATGCATGCATACACACATACATACACAGACATGCACATACAGCTTTCAAAGTTAATGGAAGAGGTTTTATTGATATTTAAGAAAAACATTGGAAGTTGAGACTGACAAGGCATGGGAACCCCCAAAATTATCAGGGTGTTGCGGTGTTTCCTGGAAAGAATTCACAGATTCAAACCATTTTCAAGTCCAGTGGCAAAGCTTTATTGTAATGCTGTAAAGCAAACTAAATTCCTTAGGGAACTTGCAACCTAGTGGGGGTTAAGCTAAAGATTTTATGGGGAAAATTCAATGCATGGTGTGCCAACTATGCTAATTAGGTGGTCCAAGGCAGGATTAAGGAGTGGTCAGTTCTTAAAGGAACATGCAAATTTTGTACCTACTGCACAGGCATCCTACACAGAGTTCACTACAGAAAGCCCATGGGGAGAATTCTAAGGGTATTTTTAGATCTCTTACATCAGGAAGTCAATAGATGGTCATGGCTACCCTGCTTGTTACCAGTCAGTGTCCTGTTTATACAAGAGAAATTCTATAAGGCCAGCTTGCTCCTGTAACAAGGAGAAACAGTTTGCTTCACTGGGGCCCACTCATGGGTTACTGCCTGAGATATGGTATGGGCTGTGGTCCAATCACCCCATCATTCCCCCCCTCAAACAAATGAGACCCAAAATCTTTTGGGGTATGGGGCGAAGGTCTCAGCTTCTGAAGCTGCTTCCTGCTGAGATTGGACATAGAGCTGTCCCTGCCTCATGGGGTCCCATTCAAGGGACAGGACCTTTAGACAGTGTTCAGAACCTGGCCAACACCAGGTCCAGCAAATGAAGGGTTGTGGTTTCGGACAAAGGTTGATACCCAGCCTAAGCCATCATCGGGAATTGGGTGGCCCAGAGCCAAGAGGAGACAAATCCAGCAAGGAGATTAAGCAAACAAGGGCCAAGAAGGAGTAGAAGGAATATGAGCAGGAGTGAGATGAGAATAGGAGTCAGTAAAGAAAGAAGCCAGGATACCCACGAAGAGGATGGTTTTGGGGAACTGAGTCTATCATGGATTTCTTGCACCCAGCTAGCCTGTTCCAAAATACATTCGGTATAGAGTTCTACCTGCTGAGAACTGTTAACGTACATGCAGCAAGAGGGATTGGCCAGTGCACAGACACCTCCACTAGAGGCGAGCAGATAATCCAGAGCTATTTGGTTATCTAGGACCACATTTGCCAGGAAATCCAAAGATTGCTGGATATCCCAAAGACTGAAACCCGTCTCATTTACCAACTAGTTAACGGTCTCTGTTAGGTTAGAGAGAATGAGTTCATGTTGTAAATGTCCATACCACGGCATGAGGTATTCTGTTCCCTTCTTAAGGAACCAAAAAGCATTTTCCCAGAACCTGTGTTTTGCCCTCTTTACAGCAGAGGTCCTAAGTTTTGTGATACCAAAAATGGAAAGAGGGGGTACTAAAAATCCAAGGGTGCACACACCAAAGACTTTGTAAGGTGTTAAACATTGAGTGGTCAGAACGGTGGTTCTAGGGTCCTGCCAAGTAGTGGCATTTCATTTCACCTCTTTCCCAGAATTCTTACCAGTTGGCCCACCCATCCCACAAAGGAAGGTATAGCCTTTGGGGGCACAGATGGTGCTGGTTCGTAAAAGTCTCTGTGCATAAATGCCCCAAGGATCAGAGTGATTGCACATTAAAATTCCAGGCAAGAGGGATGCTTTCAAAAGATCAATAAAAGTGTTGTAACTAGAGGAGGCTGTAGCATTACTATTTAACTCAGAAGTAAAGTTTAAAAAGGGAGAGCCTACTAGGAAGGTAGCAGGTGGAATGCAGTCATAGGTGCAAATGGGAAGGGTTCCCTCAGTGCAATTGGTACAGCTGGCAGAGGTGAAGTTCCAGGGGCACTTGTCACTAGTAGTATCCACACAGATAGTACAGGTCAAAAGACCAACAGAGACATTTACAAGCCCTCCCTCAACAGGGGTCTTAACTTGCCCAGTGGCTGTGGAGCTTGTCTCCCAAGCAAGGGAATAATCTCCTGTTGAGAAGCAGGATGTTGAGACAGAAAGATTTGCCCACAAAGGAGTGGCCAGCACAAACAGGGTGGCGAAGAGCTCTGAGGATATCACATTAGGGAGGGGGGCTTTTGCAAAAATTGCACTGGGTCGGAGATGATTATTACCCTGTGGTTGTGGGTGGCATACCCAACAATCTTGGGATCCCTCGCCGGCCTACCGAGTTTCCCAATTTAACTAAGGAGTTATCCTCCCACTTGTAGGGGCCAACTGAACTCAAGGCATCAGGGAGAAGAAGGAAAAGAAATAATGTTATCATTGTTAGCACAGAGGAAATGATTCCACTTGAGAGAGAGAAAGCAATTGTTCTGGAGGAAATGAAAAGTGACTGTGGCAAGGCTAAAACATAGGAGAAGGCTAAAACATAGGAGGAGAAGGACACATATAATTTCACCTCTTTCCATCCATCAGTCCACCAGAGAGGACAGAGGTCTTTCGAAACAGTAGTTTAAGGTCCTCTATGAGTTCGCAGGAATATTCTGGAGTCTCTGAGGAGAAAGCAAGAGGTAGCACCAGTTTAATCTTAGAATTATAAGTCCAACTGGGGAGACTCTCAATTTTATTGCCAATCAGGTGGCGAATATAACTTGATAGGGTCCCTTCCAATTGACATCTAGGTGATTCCCTTTCTTGATTTTCCAGGACTTCAAATATATCCAACATCCAGTTGCACCAGAGTAGAATTTTCCCTTTCATCATTGAAAGGTTTAGGAAGATACCTATTGGCACATTCTGATAAGGCATTTCTGACTGCTCTGAGCTGAGTTGCCAATTGTGTAACCAAATGCTGCTCTGGGTCTACAAGGATATCAGATGTTAGGAAGGGCCTCCCATATAGGAACTCAAATAGGCCAAGCTTAATGCTTTCCCAAGGTGTAATGTGGACTCTAAGTAGTCCAACTGATTGGGAGGTCATCCTGCTTGTTACTAGTCAGTGTCCTCTTTATACAAGAGAAATTCTATAGGGTCAGCTTGCTCCTGTAATAGAGAAATAGGAAGAAATAGGTTGCTTCACTGGGGCCCACTCACTGGTTACTGCCAGAGATATGGTCTTGGGGTAGGGTCCAATCACCGCATCAAGACTATTTGTTTTTCTTAACATTTGTCTCTACCTAAAGAAAAACACCCTGAACTCAAATTTTGTGGATTTTTTTTTTTGTATTTTGTAGAAGTTATGGCTACAAGGCATAGTAACAATTCTGTCAAGTCTAACAGAATTGTTAAGGAATTCAGTCCCATTTTACGTTGCCTCTGAATATTTGTGGACTCCACTGTTAGGTATAGATTAAGGCATCAACCTTTGAAAGGCTCCATCCATATTATACTGCTGTTTGATTCACTGATTGATTTGATTGATTGATTGATAAGTTCTACTACAATTGCTTTGTTTGTTGTGTGATTACTTATTTGGGGGACTAAAATAATTCAGGTTAATCAGATAATAAATATAGTGTTTTTCTATCATGAAAACTCTTAGAAATGAAAACAGAGGGAATATTTAAAGAAGAGTGTACAAGAACAAACATTTTTAAAAGCTTTACTAATATCATGCTTTTAGCTATCTTAAAAACTATTAATAACTGTCTTAATCATTGATTAATCCATTTGACCATAGCAATAGATAACAACTGTGAAGATGAGTAGAATCATCAGAACAACTGAGTTTCTTTTTAGTCCAGTAGTTATATAATATTGACACAGGCCGAAAATTATAGGGCTTTCTCTGTTTTGACTTTCTCTGTATGCATAAGAAAAATTATACATTTCACATTTGATATTCAATTTACACTATTACGATGCCAATAATCTCAGCAAGAGGTGATGAGGGTTTGAAATAAGGTGGTAGATGTGTGAACAGAGAGTAAGGTGGAATGAAAGAGATGTTACAGATACAGAAAAGCAAGATTTGGAAAATGACTGGATAAGTAGGGTGAAGAAAAGTCAGAAGGATAAAATTAAGATGATATAGCTAGCCTAAATCACTATTGATTAGAGAAATGCAAATCAAAACAACTCTGAGATACCACCTTACACCTATTAGATTGACTAACATGACAAAACAGGAAAATGATAAATGTTGGAGAAGATGTGGGTAAACTGAAACACTAATGCATTGTTGGTGAAGCTGTGAACTGATCCAACTGTTCTGGAGAGCAATTTAGAACTATGCCCAAAGGGCTATAAAACTGTGTATACCCTTTGATTCAGCAATACCACTTCTAGGTCTGTATCCCAAAGAGATTATAAAATGGGAAAAGGACCCACAGGTACAAAAATATTTACAGCAGCTTTTTTTTTGTGGTGGCCAAGAATTGGAAATTAAGAGGATGCCCATCAATTGAAGAATGGCTAAATAAATTGTGGTATATGAATGTAATGGAATACTACTGTTCCATAAGAAATGATGAGCAGGTGGATTTCAGACAAACTTGAAAAAACTTACATGAACTGATGCTGAGTGAAGTAAGCAGAACCAGGAGGGCATTGTACACAGAAACAGTAACACTGTGTGATGACTAACTTTGATAGACTTAGGTCTTCTCGGCAATGCAAGGATCTAAGACAACTCCAAAAGACTCATGATGGAAAATGCTATTCACAACCAGAAAAAGAACTATGGTGTCTGAATGCAGATTGAAGCATGCTATTTGCTCTTTTTTATTTCTTTCTTTGTTTCTTCTTTCTCATGGTTTCTCCCATTGGTTCTAATTCTTCTTTATAACATGACTAATGCGAAAATATGTTTAATATGAATGTATATGTAGAGTCTATATCAGATTCCACACTGTCTTGGGGAGGAGAGAGGGGAAGGAGAGGGAGAAAATTTAGAACTCAAAATCTTATGAAAGTGAATGGAGAATACAAAAAATTAATTAATTAATTTTTAAAAAAAGATTATAAAGCCAGAAGAATGATGGTGCTTCAACAGAAATAGTGAGGTTTGGAAAGGGGTTAGTCCCCCTTGATCCTCACAACAATCTTATGAGGTAGGCTCAGTTATTAACTTCATTTTATAGATGAGGAACCTGTAGATTTGTGAGGTTAAATGTAAACTCTTTAAGAGTAGGCAAGGCCCGTTTTATTCTACGTATGTGAATCCCCAATGTATTGCCATGTGTCAGTACATAATCCCCAATGTATTGCCAAGTGTCAGTACATAGTAAGATGCTTAAATGCTTGTTGATTCATTGTTCAAGTAGATTTCCCAGGACCCTACAGATAGTAACTGAAGTGAGATTTGAACCCAGGTCTACTTGTCTCTAAGTCCAGTATTCTTTCTATACTGCTTCTCAACATAGCTACTTTCCCCTCAAAGTAAGTTTTCAAACAAAGGCTGGATGACTACTGCCTGAAAATGTTATAAAGGAAGAGACATTTTTTCAGGCAGGAGATGGATCAAATGGCTTCTGAGGTCCCTTCCAATCCTGAGATTCTACAACTCTATAATTGCTCTGTATTAAGGTCGAGTATCAAGGAGTCTTTAAGCTTGGGCTGAGTACTTTGTCTTTAAGGTCATACCAAGGAAGGGGCAGCATGGGGCAGCTGCAGAGAAAAAGGGAAGGCAATTACGTGTTTATATAGTACCTACTAAGTTCCAGGCACTATGCTAAGTGTTTTCCAAATATTATCTCATTTGCACTGCTAGTCCTCTTCCTTCTGTTCTACTTCTCTGCTATTAAATCAGAATAGACCATGACGAGGCATCTAAAGTGACTTTCAACATTTAACTTCTTTTTCCCCGCTTTTCCTTCCTAAGCTCTCACAGTAATTGAATTCAGCTTTTGAAAGCAATTGCTTTTGTCATAATTATCAACAAGTTTTTAATTGAGTATTTATTGTCTTCAAGGCACTGGCCAGCAACTGTAAATACAAAAATCCATAATAATGAATTCAAAAAGGTATGATATGTATGATCAAACCTTACAATCTAGCTGGAGACATAGGGCATAAATAACACAATGAACAAGCAAATCATTCTGCCACCTCTCTCTGAACCTCATTTCCTTATTACTCACAAATTGAAGATACTTGGAGTAGCTGATTTCTAAATGTTCTTTCAGACCTAAATTCCTCTTTTTTGGTCCTCTATTCATCCAACCATTTTCAAACCACAGTACCTGTATCTGGGTTAGCTCTCTTCTCCCACTAACCTACTCCCACCAAAACCTGTGCTTTGACTATTAAGACTAGCTTCTGATAGGTGAGCTCTTGCTTTATTTTGCCTGGAAACAGGCCTCCACGTCACTTTTAGGGCATGTATGAACCTTACAGTTGGTGAGTACTATCTTATTCTGGCTCCCCTTTTATGTGCTATCGTCTCTCATTAGAATGCAAGCTCTTTGTGGACAGGAAACTGTCTTGTTTACTTGCATTTATACCCCCCAGTACTGTTTAGCACAATGGCTGGCACATACTAATCAGCTAATAAATTATTTTTCATTCATTCATTCATTTATTCAAGTCAAATAAATGTTCCAGGATAAATTATAAAATAAATTTCTCGAGCTAGAAGTTTCCTTGGATATCATTTTATAGATTAGAAAACTTGCTCAACATCAAATAGGAAGTGAGTGGCAAAATCAGAATTTAAGGCCAGATCCAGCATTCTTCTCCCTATGTCAGACTGCCTCAATGTCCAGAATACAAAGTCAGATTAGTCAAGAGATCCTTGGTGGGCCTGGATGGGGCTATCTTTAGATCCAAAGTCAGGAATGATGGTTAGGCCAGGCCAATAGGAAAAGTCAAAGTCAGCACCTCATCTACTTGCAGACTGCCCTGATTTCAGAGCCAGTAATAGAGATTACAGAGAATTACCCATATGGACAATGGACTACTCAACAGTGATCACAATTTTCCTTTTAGTCAGGGCTGGGTTTCATACTGGGCTCAGGACTTAACCTGAAGATTGTTGTGTAGCCTTATGCTGGGTTTGATTCTCAATGATTCTAATCAGTAGATGAGATTTCTGATAGGATAAAAAAAAGCCAAACTAAATTGCATGGGTTGTTGTACACAAAAGCTATTCTTTCCTTTACCTCCTTATTTAAATTATTTTTATAATTTATTAAATTATATTTGTGATCAACGTGCTTGTTGTGACTAAGACTAAACTTAAAGTCAGGGAGACATGAGGGTCAATCCCACCTCGAGCACTAGTTGTGTAACCAAGGACAAGTTCTTTTACTTCCAGGAATCTCAGCTTCCTCCTGTAAACTGTGTATAGTATCTGTGATAGCTCTCTCACAGGGTCACTGGGAATTTCAAATGAGATAATGTATGCAGAGTACTTGGCAAGCTTTAAAGTACTACATTAATAAATGTCAGTTATTACTGTCTTTCTTTTTGAAGAGATAATGGAATGGTGCAGAGTGGGTATAACTAGGCTCCACATACTATCAATTACTTTGAGAGAAGCAATGTAAAACAGAAGTGGCAAAAACACAGTTTGCAGACCACATGTAGCTCCCAACACTCCCAGATTAAAATGTAATTAGGAAACTTTAACAAAATAAATAAAATGCAGTAAAACACAGATAAAATTACATTCTAAAATTGTCAATGTGTGGCCTGCAGGGATCTTCATATGCAAATTAATGTTTCCTGTTTCTATTTGAGTTTGATACCACTAATGTAAAAGGTGTCATCAGAAAGATTTATTATTGTCAAAAGATGTGGGCTGGTCATGTATTGAAAGTTAGGACTAACCACTGAACAGACCAAGTACTCCACTGGTATCCATGAAATGCCAAGAGATCAAGAGGAAGACTCGCAGAATGATGGGCACAACCCCTACAGAGGATGTCCAGGAGGACACGAAAAAAAAGACGCATTCAGGACAGCAGTGCACAGAATTTGGATTTACAGTCATGAAGGCCTGAGACTGAATCCTGCCTCTGATACTTAGCTGTGTGACCCTGCACAAGCCAGCTTCAGTTTACTTATCTGTAAAATAAGGATAATAATAGCACCTAACTTTAGGGTTGCTGCGAGAATCAAATAAGATAACACATGTAAAATGCTTGGAAATTTCTGAAGCTCTATGTAAATGCTAGCTATAAGTATTATACAAGATGAAGAGGAAAAAATGGATTGCGATCTACTGAATGGAAGAATTACCCACACCAAGGACTTCACAGACCCATTGAAATAGCTAAGTATGTCTTTGATTTTATTGTAAAACAAAGCTACCTTAAAATTATTATTAACTATACGATTTAGAGTTGGCAGGGACCTTAAAGCCTATCTAGTAAATTCTCTCTTTTTACAGATGAGGTAAACTGAGGTCTAGCAAGGTCAGATGAGGCACCCAAAGTCACATACAACTGGAATACAAACCTAAAACATCTGGCTCCAAATTTGTGTTCTTTCTACTATAATAAGCCACTTTAAATCAAAAGTAAATAATATGAAAATGCATTGCCCTTAAGTGAAAGATATTAAAGATTTTTTTTTAACATAAGTTAACATAATTCTAACTTTGACAAATCTGTAACACTGCCATGGATAGTTTCAAAGAAAATGCTTCAGTATCAAAGAAGTTTAAACATAAACTAATTTGAAATTTTCTGTACCAGTTTATACTTTGTCCCTTGTACATATAAATGTTAATACTAGATAAAATTATACTCGTTTCTTTGAAAATACGTAAATCCAATTCCTCATTTAGATGTTAGGCTAGTTCATTTTAATTAGCTCCAAATCATCTGGATCAGAAAAATTAAAATGTGAACTGCTTCATTCTAAGTTTAATTTGCTCCAGAAGAGGTCTTAAATTGTAAATAAGTTGAATCTGTCTCTGTGTATTGTCCCAATAATGCTAGAATTCAATAAACTATGTTCAACAATTTTTATACCTTGCTCTTTCTTAAAAACAAACAACTAAATGAAAATTAAAACTAATAATTTTTAAAGTTTAAAATCTAAGCCATAATGCTATATTAAAATTAGTTGAGGCAATGAATAGATAATGTTTATTCTACAATAACAAAAGTGACTAAAATAATTGATCTACAGACATCTTTATCCTTGAATGGATAAAGATCAATACTAACTGTATTATTCACCATCGTACATTTGGGGAAAAGTACCTCTATCATTCAGAAAGTCAGGTTCAGTTTGTTTTCCATTGTAAAAATCTACTTCTGATAGAAAAGTTTCATTTGCTATTGGCTAAGTCATTTATCTTAGTGAGACATCAGAAGCAATATTATACATCAGTAAGGTGATATAGGAAAAATGTCATCATTAACTATACTAAGGTTCTGGGATTTGGGTGCTTGAGCCTGACATGGCAGAGTCACTAAGACTGTGATAAAATTCATGCCTAAAATGCAGGTAAGTTTAGTAGGCAGGCATACCTCCACACAGAATTCCCCCTACCAAAACTGTTCTGCTATAACATTAATATGTCATAGCCAAATAGGACAGTAAAATTCTGTGTACTGAGGAAACTGAGGCTAGAGAAGTAAAAAGACAAGCTTAAAGTCACACAGGTATTATGTGAAGTACGGTAAGTGAGGAAAAACAAAAATTATTTGTATGGTCTTTAGGAAACTAGTGAATGGAGTGTACAATGGACATAGTACCAAGAACTGGAGAACCACGCTGAAACAATAAAGAATACAGTTCATATCAACCTCTTATCAATTATCAAGTATTTATTTAACAGCTACTTTATGATGTCGCTCTGTGCTAGGTGCTAAGGGGAGATATAAAAGTATTATAAGATAGCTGTTGTACATAATGAGGATACAAGTTAGTTGGATCAACTGATACATTTGCTTATACTTTTAAAATGGGATTATATTTCTACACACACACTCACACATATAAAGTGTTTTGCAAACCTTAGTTTTATATATCAGTTGGATAATTACATTGTTATTAATAATAATAATAATACCTTGACAGCTCCAATTTTATGTAATACATTAAGGCTTAGAATTGTAGTTTTAGAGATGGAAAGGGCCTTCAAGGTCATCTATCCCCAAACTCTGTTTTATAGTTGAGGAAACTGAAGTCTAGACAGGTTAAATAATTTAACTCGAGATCAAACAACAGGTAAGCAGTATAATTCTGATATGAAATGATACTCTTTGCTTCAGATTTATCAGACTTTTCACAGTAGCACACTGCTCCTCACACCCTTTACAAAGTACTTTCTTCACAACAACCTTAGGAATTAATACAAACATAACTGGAGGAGGAAACTGAAGCTCGGAATGGTGGTGGTCAAAGCTTGGTTATTGTTGCTAGCCCTCCGTTCTTGAAGAGGACCAATGACATTATGAGGGTGATGTCTTGGCTTGTATGTGAACTGGATTTTAATGAGGCAGAGTAGTCAGAAGAGATTATTTTCAAATCCTAGGTCACTTACTTATGACCTGTGTAACCTGGGACAAGTATCTTAGCCTCTTTGGGTTTCCCTTTCCTCACATGAAATGGCATTACAATTGATGATATCTCAGGGCTCTCTTCCAGATCTCAATCTTACGATTTTATAATCTACCTCATCCTTTGACTGAAACTGCTCTCTCCAAAGTTAAGTGGTCTCTTAATTGCCAAATCCAATGCTCTTTTTTAAAAATCTTCATTCTCCTGGATCTCTCTGCAGCCTTTGACACTGTTGATCACCTTCTTCTCTTTGATACTCTCTTCTCTCTAGGTTTTCAGGATACCACTCTCTCCTGGTTCTCCTCTTACCTATCAAATTGCTCTTTCTCACTCTCAACCACATCCTCAATGGATCTTCAACCAGAATGCCCTCTAATTGTAAGTATCCCACAGGGTTCTGTCATGGGCTCTTTTCTCTTTCTCTTCTATACTATTTCATTTGGTGATCTCAACAGCAACCATGGATTTAATTATCATCTCCATGCTAATGATTCTCAAATCTACCTATCCTGTCCCATTTCCACCTGTCTTTTAGACATCTCAAACTGGAAGTTTGGTAGAAATCTTAAACTAATCATGTCCAAAATTGAACTCATTCTCTGTCCCCCTAAATTCTCTCCCCTTCCAAATTTCCCTCTTACTATCAAAAGGACTATCATCTTTCCAGTCCCCAAGGCTCCTAATTTAAGTGTCATGCTGGACTCCTCACTATGTCTCAACTCCTACATCTCCCAATATGTTGCCAAGGCCTGTAGAATTCATTTTTCAACATCTCTTGAATATGCCCCCTCCCTTTTTCTGATACTGTCATCACTCTGGTGAAGGCCCTCATCAAATCATTCTTGGACTACTGTAATAGTCTGTTGGTGGATCTGCCTGCGTTAAGTCTCTCCACTCCAGTCCATCTTCCATTAAGTCACCAAAGTGATTTTCCTAAAGCACAGGCCCATCCATATCACCTCTCTACGTAAGAACTCTAGTGACTCCAAATCACCTCCACAGTCAAATATAAAAGCCTCTGTTTGACACTTAAATCTCTTCGTAACCTACCCCCCTCCTTTCCAGTCTTCTTATACCTTGCTCCACACCACATACTTTGGCTTTCTTGCTATTCCACAAAGAAAACTCTCTGCTCCAGGCATTTTCCCTAGCTGTCCCTCATTCCAGGCATGCTCTCCCTCCTCATCTCCACCTTTTGGCCTTCCCTGGAATCCTCTAAGTCCCAACAAAGCCTTTTTTAAGCCCTGTTATTTACCTTCCCTCTTTTGATTATTTCATATTTATCCGTATATATTGCTTGTTTTCACATATTTATTAGCTTTTTGTCTCCCCCATTAGATTGTGAGCTCCTTGAGAGAGGGGACTGTCTTTTGTCACTTTTTGCATTCCCAGTTCTTAGAACAGTGGTTAGCATACAGTAGGTGCTTAACAGATATTTACTGATTGACTGCCTAAGGGCACACAGCTAGTAAAGGTCAGAACCAGGTCAGCCCTGGTCACATCCGACCCCTTCTGACCTCATCCGGGGTTTTCTGGACACAGAAACTGGAGTGGTTTGCCATTTCCTTCTCCAACTCATTTATCAGATGAGAAAACTGAGGCAAACAGGGTCCCACAGCTAGTAAGTGTCTAAGGCTTTGAATTCAGGCCCTCCTGACTCCAGGGCTGGCACTCTATATATTGTGCCAGTATCTGCCCAACTAACTCAGTAAGTAAGATTTAAATTTGTCACTTGAAAAGGCTAATAGGTCATCTCATCATTAGTTTGGTGCTTTCCTGAAGAATTAGGACTTTTAATCTTTCTGTGGTAGAGAATCACTTATGCCTTCTTTCAGTCCAAGAGGTGAGGTTTATTGTAACACCAATGTGAGGAATGCTAACAGTTTGGTTACCACAGAATTGATAAGAAAACAGGACAGGAGGAGATTAGGTTATTGATTACACAAATACGTAAACAAGATTAAGGAGTACATCAGGTGATGTCCTGGAAAGTATCTTGTTTGTCCAGGCTTTCTGGCTCTCCCCTCCTTTTATCTTACTTTCCTGCTGAACCAACAGTTCCTTGTTTTACACCTTTTTGCAACGTTGTTGCTGGGGAAAAGTTTCTGAGCTTAGACTGCGGAGCTCTGAAGCCCAGCCAATGGGAAAAGGAGCTAGTGGGTGGGTGGGGGTTCCACCTTAGGGTCTACATAAACTGGCTTTGAGCTGTACTTCCTCACACGCCCTGGCTGGAGCCATCTTGAGCAATGCTGGGTGTGTCCTTTCTCATGAGAAAGCAATAAAACTCCTTTTTGCCTTTCTTAAGAAAGTCTCTGATTTGATTATTTTGGGGGTCACAAACACCCCACACACCAATAAAAGTGGGCTAGACTCTTGGTGAGTCTGCAGTATTTGTGACACCAATATAAGCGGGTCAGATTTTAATCAGATTTTAAGAATCTGTGTAATTTAATGGGGGCAAGATTGATATTTTATACAGAAAGACTGTGGGAAGATCTGGATGGAATATAGGGGTGGCAAGTATCCTGGAGTGGGCCAGGTACAGACAATGAGGGCCACAAGGAAAGGGCAGTTAAAAGGATTATTGCCAGGGATGACCTGGGTGCCTCAGGCAAACGCCAGAGATCTGGTTTCAAGGGCTTTGGGGTCCAGGTACCAAAGACAGAAATGGTCTTTTCCTTTTAGGGGTCCAGATCCCATCAGAAAGTTCAGGGGCTTTTTGGGTCTAGGTCCCATCCCCATCAGGAACTTGTGGTTATTGCAATTGTTTATGCTACATTATTATAGCTTAATTTGATAATCAACACTACAGAAACAGTTGCATTACAGTAGCAAGATAAGAAGATTGTAATATAGATTATAATGAATTGTAGCAAATTTCTTCAGGATATATGCTTTTTTATGTATATTTGTTTTTAAATGCAAATTGTTTCATTTTAAAAGAAGTATTTTATATTGAATATTGTTGCAAAGGGAGTATCTATTTTTGCTTTATTTTCCAAAGCTGTAGAACTCATTTTCTATCGCTAATGAGTGTTCCATAAAGAAATTTCATAGAGCTTATAGCAAATCTGGCTTTGAGGAATACATAGGAAAAGAATTCATAGAATTTTCTGTATATCAATATGCAATCTACATTTCAATGATAAATATTTTTAGACAGCCTTGTTTTAGTTTTTAATCTGCATTTTTTTCATCTCTATTGAACAGTGATAAAAGCCTCTAGTTTACTACCTCATTTGCAGGTGTGTATGTAGCCACATGTGCACACACACGCACACACACACAGACATATGAATGTACACAAACTTTAGACTCAAAATAGACTGAATTATCATTAAGGAATAAATTTTGAAGGCAGATTTTCATATTTCAATATGAAATATGAGTCAGAACACTATGGAGCAAGACACTTTCTTCTATTAGGCTGGTCTACATTGCCACAATTATCAACATTCAGAGATAATATGAATATATTTGAATGTGTGTGTAACAGAATTTTTACCCAAGCTTGAAGTGATTTTCTAGAGGGATAGCCCTATGACCTGCTTCTAAGTGGAAAAACGTGTCTACTTGATTGGCTGAGAGGCTGTTGAGCCATAAACCTGTGATCCTACAGAAGGGCAGAAGAGATTTCTTCAGAGATAGTTGAAGGACTTCTGAGGAGGCAGATAAAAGAGCCAGAGGCCCAAACTGGAAGGGCTACCAAAATCTCTCAGAATCACATACACATGCCCCCTTGATTTCTAGAGGATGCAACACAAGAGCATGCTAAGAGCCAACTTCCCCTTCTCTCCCCTATAATATTGTTTATTCTCTCTCTCTCTCTCTCTCTCTCTCTCTCTCTCTCTCTCTCTCTCTCCCTCTCCCTTCCCCTCCCCTCTCCTCTCCTCTCTTCTCCCCGCCACTCCCTTTTGACAGCATTCTTCCCCTGGCTGAGATCTTATCCTGCTCCCAGATGAAGTGTTTATTTGCTCAATAACTTTCAGAAACTCTTTAGTCTACTCTAAACTGTATAATTTCCCTGATTGGTTTACTCTTTAATAAAGAGATGTAGTAGGTATCTGTGATGGTCTTTAGTGTAACCAAGATTTGGTGGGAGGAAGTTAAACAGGTGATAGTAAGCTAAGCTTTACCTTCCCCTTGAAAGAGATCAAGGATATTATTCCTTTTATACCGATCCCATTATTTCACTCTTACATTGTAAATAAGGTGTGGTAGAGAGACATGACTTTAGACCAGAGATTCTTAATTTTTTTTTGTGTCATTGACATCTTTAGCAGTCCTGTCAAGCCTAAAGTCTCCCTTCTCAGAACATTGTTTTTAAATTACTGAAATGTTAAATTTCACTTAGAGTAAAATGTATTATTTCTTTTCTTTTTTTATATATATAAATAGAACTTTTTTTTTAGTTTTCAACATTTACTTCCACAAGATTTTGAGTTCCAAATTTTCACCCCATCTCACCCCTCCCCCCACCCCAAGATGGCTTGCATTTTGAATACCCCTTTAGTCTGCTTTCTCTGCTATCTCTCCCCCCCTTCCCCTTCTATTTTCCTGTAGGGCAGGATAGATTTCTGTAACCCATTTCCTGTATTTCTTATTTCCCAGTTGCATGTGAAAACATTTTTTTTAAAACATGTTTTTTAAACTTTGGGTTCCAAATTTTCTCCCTTCCTCCCTCCCCACCCACCCTCATTGAAAAGGCAAGCAACTCAATATAGGCTATACATGTGTAGTTATGCAAAACACTTCCATAGTAGACATGCTGTGAAAAACTAACTCTATTTCCCTTAATCCTATCCCACTCCCCCATTTATCCTATTCTTTCTTTTGACCCTGTCCCTCCTCAGAAACATTTGCTTCTGATTACCCCCTTTCCCAATCTGCCCTCTTCTCTATCATCCCCCTACTCTCTTGTCCCCTTCCCTTCCTATTTTCCTATAGGGTAAGACAGATTTCCATACCCAATTGAGTGTGTATGTTATACCCTCCTTAAGTCAAATACTATGAGAATAAGATTCACTCATTTCCTCTCACCTTCCCCCGTTTCCCCTCCACTGTAAGAGCCTTTTCTTTTCTGTTTTTTTGTGAGATAATTTACCCCGTTCTACCTTTCCCTTTCTCCTTCTCCTAGTATAATCCTCTCTCACCCCTTAATTTTATTCTCCAAATATGACCCCTTCATCTTCAACTCATCCTGTGCACTCTATCTCTCTATCCATCTATCTATATATATATATACATACATATATAATCTATCTATCTATATATACATACATATATAATTTTTTCCCTCCAACTAACCTAATATGGACAAAGGTCTCATGAGTTACAAATATCATCTTTCCATGCAGGAATGTAAACAGGTCAATCTTAATAAGTCTCTTATGATTTCTCTTTCCTGTTTACCTCTTCATGTTCCACTTGAGTCTTATTGGAAAGTCAAATTTTCTATTCAACTCTGGTCTTTTCATCAAGAATGCTTGAAAGTCCTCTATTTCACTGAATGACCATTTTTTCCCCTGAAGAATTATACTTAGTTTTTCTGGGTAGGTGATTCTTGGTTGTAATCTTATCTCCTTTGCCCTCTGGAATATTATATTCCATGCCCTTCAGTCCCTTAATGTAGAAGCAGGTAAATCTTGTGTTATCCTGATTGTGTTTCCACAATACTTGAATTGTTTCTTTCTGGCTTCTTGTAATATTTTCTCCTTGACCTGGGAACTCTGGAATTTGGCTACAATATTCCTAGGAGTTTTCCTTTGGGAATCTCTTTCAGGAGGAGATCAGTGGATTCTTTCAATTTCTATTTTGCCCTCTGCTTCTAAAATATCAGGGCAGTTTTCCTTGATAATTTCTTGAAAGATGATGTCTTGGCTCTTTTTTTGATCATGGCTTTCAGATAGTCCAATAATTTTTAAATTCTCTCACTGGATCTATTTTCCAGGTCAGTTGTTTTTCCAATGAGATATTTCACATTATTTTCTAATTTTTCATTCTTTTGGATTTGTTTTACAGTATCTTGATTTCTCATAAAGTCACTAGCTTCCAATTGCTCTATTTTAATTTTTAAGGAAGTATTTTCTTCAGTAAGCTTTTGGACTTCCTTTTCCATTTGTCCAGTTTTGCTCTTTAGGGCATTCGTTTCTTCATTGGCTTTTTGGACCTCTTTTGCCATTTGGGTTAGGCTATTTTTTAAGGTGTTATTTTCTTCAATATTTTTTTGGGTCTCCTTTAACAAGCTGTTAACTTGCTTTTCATGATTTTCTTGCATCACTCTCATTTCTCTTCCCAATTTTTCCTCTACTTCTCTTACTTGCTTCTCAAAATCCCTTTTGAGCTCTTCCAAGGCCTCGGACTGATTCATATTTTTGTTGGAAGTTTTGGATGTAGGAGCTTTGACTTTGTTTTCTTCTTATGGTTGTATGTTTTGATCTTCTTTGTCACCAAAGTAAGATAATATAGTCTGAACTCCTTTTGCGCTGCTTGCTCATGATCCCAACCAATTACTTGATTTTTAAACTCTTTGTTAAGGTAAGAGTCTGTTTTCAATGTGGAGAATGTACTGTCCCAAGCTTTGGGGGTTTGTACAGCTGTTTTCAGAGATACTTCTAGGGACCTGAAAAGTGTCAGTTCTTCCAAGGTGCTAGGATTAGGGGCGAGGTGTTTCCTCTCCATAGCCACAACAAGCTCCTCCTTGCCCCAGGACCACCCCTCAGAACTGTGACCCAGATCCAAGCACGGGATTCCTGCCTCAGCCCTGGCAAAGAGATCCTTGCAATCCCCCTCTAATCAGCCACTCAATTCCCCCTCAGGCCGTGGGCCAGAAGCTAAGAAGCCAGCTGCTGCCCTCAGGGCAGCTGAGATCTAGCTTCTTCTCTCACTGCAGTAACAGACTTTTCCCACTGACCTTCTAAGTTGTCTTTGGCATTCCTGGGTTGGGAAGTCTGGAAACCACCACAGCTGCCCACGATGTAGTCCTCTGAGGCCTGCTCCAGGTTCGCTGCGGCCTGCTCACCCACGCCAAACTGTACTCCTCTCCCAGCCTGGCACAATATACCTTTCCGATCAGCCATCCAGGTTGTCTTGGACTGAAAATTTGTTTTACTTTGTTTTTTTGTGGGTTCTGCTGCTTTAGAATTTGTTTAGAGCCATTTTTTGTAGGTATTTGAAGGGGTTTGGGGGAGAGCTCTAGCAAGTCAGTGCTTTCCCTTTGCCATCTTGGCTCCGCCACCCCTATTTTTTCTCATATTATCTCATGGACTTCCTTAAATCTATCCACAGTTTCCAGAAAAAAAAAACTTATAATAATTATACAATACATTGGTCATGCCCAAGAATATATATGTCTCATTTTGCATTTTAAATTCATCACTTCTCTGACACAAGATAAGTAACATACTTCAACATCAGTCTTTTGTAGTCATAACTTGTCGTTGCATTGATCAGAGCTCTGAAGTCTTTCAAGTTATTTTTGTTGGTAATGCTGACGTCATTGTACAATTGGCTCTCTTACTTCTTTTTACTTCATTCTTCATCTGTTCCTAGAGGTTTTTCCAGTTTCCTCTGAAACTGTCCACCTCATCATTTCTTGGGGAAGGTAGGCCTGGAGGTAGGAAGACCTGAGTTTAAATATAGCTTCACACACTTACCAGCTGTGTGACGCTGCTCAAGGTCCTTAATCTTTATTTGCCTCAGTTTCTTCACCTGGAAAATAGGAATAATAATAGCACCTACCTCCCCGGGTTATTATGGGCATTAAATGAGATAATAATTATAAAGTAGTTAACACAATGCCTGGCACCTAGAAAACACTATACAAATGTTAGTTATTACTATTATCTTTATCATCTTCATCATTCTAGTTACTAGTTTATTTTTCTAATCAATTATAGATATAGGAAAATATAACTATAGGCTTCTGGAAATTTCTTAGTTTGAAAATATGTAGCAATTCTCCTTCTTAGGAAATATAACTATAAAGAAGGGCCTTCAATCCTGTGAACTTTTATAAACCATTTTTGTATAATCTTTTCACACTTTCACACTCTACCATATATTATACTGTCATTGGCAGAAGGGGAAAAAAAATCTACAGTTCAAGATACAATTTAGGGTAAATGTCAGTAAGAAACTTTATTATTATTATAAGCCATGGCAGAAAGAGGCACTGGTTGACTAACCATTTTTTCTCACATTTTCTTCTGTCAGCAAGTGGGCTCTGGACACAACCAATTTCTTATTCGTATAATAGAATACAATGAAGAAAAAAAATCAAAGGAAGTTAAACTGAATCATAAACTGCTTGTACTTGGCCTTGGAATTTGGAAAGGACAGTTTGTTTCTTTCAGGAAAAGAAAACAGAGGCATGCAGCAATAGTATGTCACTGTCCTGCAAACTACAGGCCAATTATAGTTTTCTCTTCAATCAGACTTGCAGAAGACCCAGAGCAAAGGCAGAACTCAAATACAGTCAAGTGGATGGGACTAGTTCATTTACACTAACATGAAGGCTAATTTGAATATGGTGTCACTCATATCAAGAGAGGGAAGATACAAAAACTTTTTTCTCTCTTTACTTGCACACAAAAATTAATGGTGGATAGGCCATAGACTCATAGAATTTTAGAGAAGAAAAAAGACCTCAATGACTATCATGTGCAAGCCTTAGACGAAAGGAATCCCCACTACATAAGATGCCCGACACATGGTTGTCCAGCCTCCAAGTAGGAAGAATCTGCACCTTTCAAGACAGACCTTTTCTCTTCAGGACTTGTTTAATAGTTAGAAAGTGTTTTTCCTGACAGGAAGCCTAAATTGTTTTTGTTTTTCCCTTTTGTTTTTGAATATTTGATAAAACAAACTCCCAGGAACATCTGTAATCCATCAATCAATTTAGCTGCAATTTCTTTTGTTCTTCTGATTTTATTTAGAGCAAGAATATCAAGATTGATGTCTACTTGTGAGTCATTCTATAAGGAACTCTGATTTAGAGAACCAACAGTCAGATTAAAGTTTTTAGATTACACAATTTCCATTTTCTGCCTCTTTTGCAGTAATCTGTCATCAATTCAGAAGCAGAGGAGACTAAGTTCTATTTAACATTTATTTTTATTTCATTGGTTGGTATGGCCAAAAATTCATCCTCAAACAGCCATCCTTGTAGTAATGGGCCTTTTTGTACTTATTTGGGCTGATAGTTGAAAAGTAGGATCATTTTGTTGCAAGGGACATACTCAAAACTTTTCCAACACTGCTGAACCTGACAGAGCTTTTGGTCTGCTGGCGTGGCCCTTGAAATTTCAGGGTCATCTATATTATACTGCATCATCATGGCAGGTCTTCAACTATTACAAATCTACTGTCATAAGAAGATCAAAGAGCCCAGAATGTGCTTTAGCAGAAATTTGACTAATTTAGCAAGCAAAGAGAAAAAAATAGCCAAAAGAAACTTTGAGTTAGTGTATAAATTCACTTGTAAAATCTTATGAAAAACGATAATGCATACTTTTAAGTAGTATCATCTTATAAAGGAGAGAGAAGCAGTCAATGATCAACCAGTTTAAAGAAAGGTTGGCAAGAGATACAACGAAGCAAAATCAAACTAAGGTAATTTAAGAATGAAAATGGAAAGACAAGTTGTTCTTTGTCCTTTCTTTTTGAAAAGGACCAAAGACATCACAGCTCATGTCTTGATTCATGGGTGAAGTGGATTTTAGTGAGGCAGAGTGGTACAAGGTCATCAGCCTCACTCTCTCTTCCAGAGTTATCAGGTAAAAGTCAAGATGATGGGCAATGAGCCCAGATACATCTTGGACCCTTTGATGTTGAACTAATCTAAGTGATGGGGATGGGATCTGTACCCTTAAAAGGAAAAGACTATGTCTTTGGGATCTGGACTCCAAAAGGAAAAGCCCTGGACTTTCCCACATGGTCAAATCTCTGGCATTTGCCTGATGTGTTTTTTCTTTCACTTTGGTTTATCTCTTTGATTTTTCAGGATTCTACTTTGTGCTAAATTAAAGACTTCCAATTTTTTTTCAAGGTTTTTTAGTTGCATAAACAATTTTCCAACCTATTCTTACTTTCTTTTGTTGATGAAATAACTTAGAAATATATATATATATATATATATTTTCCCTTAAGCAGTGCTTTAGTTGCATTCCATAAATTTTGACATGCTGGAATTTTCTTTGATAAGATGTTCTATTCTTTCTATAATTTGCTCTTTAATGTACCAATTTTTTATGAGTAACATATTCAGGTTTTGATTAATTTCTAAATTTTTTTCAAAGGTTCTTTATTGAATGTAATTATTATTTTGTTGTGGTCAGTATAGTTTGGGTTTTGTTTCTCTGCTTTCCTGAATTTATTTGTAAAGTTTTCATGACCAAATGTATAGTCAATTTTTTAAAAGTTGCCATGCACAAGTGAGAAATAGGATAACTCTTTTCTGTTCTCATTCAGTAAGGGCTAAAGATCATCATCCCTAATTTTTCTAAAGTTCTATTCAGGTCATGAACTTCTCTGATTTTCTTTATGTTAGACCGAAGTCCAAAAGGCATACACTGAAGTGCCCAGATCATTATAGCTTTGCTGTCTATTTCTTTCTGCCATGTGCTTAGCTTTTCCTTTCCTTCCTCAAATATTATCACTGTATATTTCTATGTGTGTGTATGTGTTTGTGTGTTATAAACTGATTCACTATGATGCATTTAAGCATAATGTAGTTTCCTTATTTTTTGTGAGAGGTTTACAAAATTTCTTGATAAATGTTAAGTAGAAATATCTTTTTAATGACCCTCTGAAAATCAACATGAGTTGAAACATTAAACACAGTAATCTATGCTTATCAAAGTTGTTCATTATTGTGATAGAGGAGATCCAGCATATAGGACATTTTAAAGGTTTTCCTGTGAAAATCATGAGGATTTCCTTTCATATTCTGCTATTTGTGGAAGATATTGTACATGAAGACTTTGAAAAATGCAAATGCTCCTGGGAGAGATATACAACCAGCAAAAGAATGTGATCTCACCATTCACAAAGGAAAGATCAAGTAGTTGAAAAATATCTCTTATCAAGATCATGACACGCGTTTGGATAAAAATCTATAGAACTTGTTCATAGATTTGGAAAGGGCAGTATAAATGAAAACAATGAGTTTCACCTGAATTTGAACATGAGAATAGTATGCTGTAATGTCTTTGGGAAGTTATAAAGCTTCTTTAATAACCCAAAGGTCTCATGGAAAAAAAAGGTTCATATATTTATATATCTTCTCACTCCCTTACCACAGGTCTTCAAGCATTCAAGCAGAAATTGGAGGATCACTTTCTAGAGATACTCTACAAGGAATTATTGTTCAGGTACATACATGGTATCTGAGTTCCTTACAACATTCTATGGGCATTCTGAACAATTAAAAATGAATATCATACAAGAGCAATGAAGAGGTAACTGACAAATGTGAATACCCTGTGACATAAAGCCAATAAAAAACTTCAAAGAAAGAGTTGAGTAAAAGATGCCATCAAGGACTCTAACACAAACCTTCACCTTTGACACTAACCTTAAATGTCTCCTACCCCAACTCTAAGTCAACCCTAAATACCTCTGACTCTAACCCTAACCCTAGGAAGAAAAAATGGGAAAGAGAAATAGATGACAAGAGGATAGTCAGAGTGACGTAGTAGTAACCTCATGATGTCAGAAGAAATCAAGGAAGGACTTTACTACATTGGATGGACTATTTTTAGTATACTAATGGGAGGATATGGACAAGAGCTGCATAGGAAAAGCAGGCATGCATGAGTTGTGATGGCATCATTGAAGGGAACTCTCAAATTAATGATATCTCAGATCTATTTGAGTATAAAAAATATAATATCAGGTACCTATAAAAACTATTTTCAGTTTTTCTGGTAAATATTTTGATTTTGACACAAAAATATATCTCTTTAACATTAATTTTCTAATAGTGATGCCACACTTTTGCAAAACATCACATACCATGATCTCAAAAGAATCAAATAGAAGTCTCAAAAGACTAAATAGAAAGACTCCCAGTGAGTGTAAGTAGGCTGTATAATAACAAGGTATTAGTTAAAAGGACTTTTAATGGATAGCCTGGAAAGGAAAATATTTAGGAGGGACACCGTGGGGATAAAAATTATTCAACCTACAATAAGAGAGACTGAGGCAGAGCTCTGAGCCAATGGCACTTTATTAAAGGGTCCATGGTCCCCTCTAATGAAGTAGACCTCAGATGAGATGTCTCCTCCTTTCCAGGGCCCTGTTTTTATAGTGTTAGATATCTAGACATTCAAGAACAGCTATACCAAATACAGAATAATTCCACTGGTTGACATACGATGCATAGGCTAAGATAGCAAAAATTATCTGTCAGGAGGGTCACAAGTTGGGTGAAGCAAGGAATATGACTACTGAGTAGACAGTCACAAGATGGATGGGTTTCTCCCTAGGTTCTCCGAGCTATCCATACACTCTAAGAAGATATCGGGAAGAATTTCCATACCATGCCACCACTCATGCTTGGTTTTGGTCATTGAATTTTAGCAAAACAGTATGGAGGTGTCTTTGTTAGCATTCTTATGGTTGTGCAAGTGAGCGCCACAGCTGGTAAATAAGTAAGGAATATTACATTTAAGTTTGAGGACTATTTCAGGGCCCTTCTGTTAGAGACTATATTCTTTATTCTTGCCCAAATATGCAAAAGAGGCATGGCAAAATACAGAACCTCATTGGTTGATAAACCTTGCTCTTGAGAGCCAAAAATGACATAGTAGCTGTGAGGCATCTCCACTGACTAAGTGGTTATAAGATGGTCACTTGCTTATGTTGAATAAAATAAAATGGTCTGGAGATACAAAAATAAATTTGGGGGACTTTCCATGAAGTTGAGTCACCTCCACCACATTGGGCTTGGTCCCCATGACAAGGAAAAACAAGGGTGGAGGGCTTCTAGTTAACTTCCCATGATTAAGCAAGTGAACTTACCATCTGCAGCTCACAGCTCTGGAGCCAAATATACAGAACTTATACTCACTATCCCCACAGAATCTTATAAAATTGATTGCTACTGACTGGAATAGAGTAGGGATCCTCAATGAATCAACTTTCTCAAGACAAAGGCTATCTTCCAGTATCTCAAAATATTTCATGTAGAAGAGGGACTGAAATTTTCCTGTTTGACCTCGCTGGGCAGAACTAAAAAAACAAAACAAAACAAAACAATGTATGGATATTGCAGAGAAGTCAATTTTGGCTTTATACAAAGAAAAGAAAATACTATTAATTTAAGCTGTTCAAGGGTGAAATGCCTTCCTGAAATCCTCCTCTCAGTGAAGCCCTTCAATGAGAAGTTGGATATACACTTGTTTAAGGCAGTCCTGTTCAGAGACAAGTTGGAATAGATGGTTTCAGAATTTCCTTTTGACTCTGAGTGTCTGCAATTCTATAACAGTTCAACAAATTATTTTGAACAAATTGACTTGAGCATTTAAAACTGTGTAAACTTGGTTGCATAGGAAAGTTCAGGCATAATTTGTCTAGCCCATCTTTGTTAGTTTTCATTAGTCGGGCCCTCAGGGCATCATGCAAAGCAGCACCACTTGGGAACCAGTTTGGAAAGTAAAATTGACATTTTAGGAACTAGTTGATTTGACTAATCTCATTCAAGTGCTAGAGAGTAAATGTGAAAAAACATTGGATTCCTTTTCTAATGTTGAAGCAATAATAAGTAGTGTCTTAAGGCAAAACACCCAACTGTAATGTCAAAAATCAGGGTGAAAGTCAGGTTTCAATGACCCAATTTGCAAACAGATACCTACCTACCTACATACATATATACATACATACATACAGCATTTATTAAATACATAGTATGTGTCAGGCACTGTGCTAATGCCTGGAAATACAAACATAAGCAAGTTAAGATAGTCCCTGCATTCAAAGAGCTGACATTCTAATAGGGGAACACAATATATAAGGGAAGGGGGGGAATAAAAGTCAGATGTATGTACAAGGCAGCCAGGTATGGAGCTAAACAGGAAGTGGCATGGAGTCCTAGTTCTAGGAAAGATAGGCAAAAGTTCAAAAGAATTAATGTAGCTGTATTCCATGTAATTTAAGATAGAAACGAGCTCCAACATGTTTGTCATTATGGAAGCTAGATAAGACCCTATTTCTAGATACAATGGGTAGATGGGCTAATGAGGTCCTCATTCTCAGAGTATGCACAATATAGACAGCTACTTGCTGTCAATACATGTAGAGGCCAGATGAGTCTGCTTTGAGCATGTTTACTGGAAGAATCCTGCCTCCCAATTCAGAGCATGTATAGGAAACCTAGGACTATTTCATGTCAGCTTACTGTGTGGTGACAAGGAGTCTTTTTATTGGTTGCTGAGCCAGAACTATAAGTAAACAAAATAAGAATATATAAAATCTCTCTCTCTTCCCTGGTGGCCTTTGAGTAAGGAGGAAGAAGAAATGCTATAGGATTCCAGGTAGATGGAGAAGTAAAAGTAGTGGTGGTATAAGACATCATGTAGCCATGAATGCATGATGTTATTTATGTCTTTGTTATATGTATTCTCTCTTGATATTAGACAAATGAGTGTCAGAGATGGAATAGACCAGATTATGACTTTGTGTGTTTCTAAAGAACAGAAGCACCATTAGAGATTCAACAACTGGAGTCTGGAGTAGAGACTTGTGGTAGCTACAAAAGTTTAGCTAAGCGAAAAGCCTGTTAGAAATCTCCTTTTCACACAGTGAGTTGATTAAAAAAAAAATCATAGGAGACGTGTACATATTCTGAGTTGGGGCAGCAGGGCCTCTACTTTGCATGCCCAGAAGTAATCTCACCTACCCTCCAGATTGGCAGAAGGTGGAGACTAATATACATGCTTTAAGGACTAGACTCTTATTTAGTCAGTCCCCCTATACAAACAGTTAGGATAAAATACTAGCTTAGCGATAGCAACCTACCAACACCAGGGGAGGAAGGTGCACCATCATCAAGACACAGAGCAGATGATTTTTTGGAAATAGTACAATGGACTTCAATTGAACTGTGTGGAAGCAACTCACGTAGGGACCAAGGATGCTATTATATTATATGTGTGTTATTATATATAAATATATAAACTAAAGTATTCATGTATAATATATAGACCAATTATATATAATTGTAATATATACATCAAATTTATATGTATATTCAAAATTATATTTATATTTCCACTAGAAATGTAAATTTTCCATTTATATTTTAAATAACATGAGAATTTGCACTTCAGCAAGCTGCAAGTGGTGTGCTTGATTATCAATCATTTTGCTTCACACTTGGAAGAATGTCAAATTTTAACATTAATATAATGTTCACAAGTGTCAAAGATTGTGAATACTTCTCAGCTCTTCTAACAGGTAATAGGAGTTATAGAACTAGAATTGTCTGGCAGGTATGAAGATAGTAGGGGTGAGATATATCATCATAGATTCCTTGAAAAGACCTCCAAAGGAAATATCCATCTGTTATTCTGATTCTTGAGTAATCAGGAAGCTGGGCCTAATTCTTTAGTACAAGGACAAAGAGCTTGCACCTGGTTGCATGATGGTGAGGAATTTCAAAAACTATTAGAAAGAGATTGGTCCAGTTGTTTGTGTCTCACATGACATAGAACTTGAAATATGGACTGGCCTGACTTCCCCTGATGGGTGAGTCAAGGAATAGTTATGTCAGCCCTTTGAGTTTAACTTAAAAACCAGTTATTAATATTGCCTCAATTCCTTTTTTTCTGCCAACACTTCAAAATAAATTATGATCACAGCTGTTACTATTATAAACCACATTTAAGAGTGTAATGGTATATTACAAATGTGCCATCTTTCCAGACTCTGTGTGTGTATGTGTGTGTGTGTGTGTGCGTGTGTGTGTGTGTGTTTAGGATGCAGTGTAAAAAGATTACTGATAAATAAGCACCCTATATTTGACTTTGATTTAACAATATGGAAATCAACTCTCTCAAGTACTTGGGAATGCTATTCAGTGATTTTCCTAGGCCAAAACCAAATGTTCTTCATACCCTTTTCTCATGATCATGATGGTCTTTAGAAACTTTCATGTACTTTTCTTTTCAAAATCTTCAAAATCTATATGTGTCCTTTGTTGTGTTGTTCAGTTATTTCATTTGTTTCTGAATCTTCATGCCCCTATTGTGGGGTTTCTTTGCACAGATAATGCAGTGGTTTATCATTTCCTTTTCCAACTCATTTTACAGATAAGGAACTAAGGCAAGTGACTTGCCCAAGATCACACAGCTAGTCAAGTGTCTTAAGTCAGATTTGAACTCAGGAAGATGAGTCTTCCTAATTCTAAGCCCAGTGCTCTACCCACTGTACCACATAGCTGCGCCCAATCACTCCTTCAGAATAGCTATGTTTTTATTATTTTTACGTAGATGTGGAGCATTAACTGAAGTAATGACTACTAATTAAGTTTAGTTTTCCTTTCCAACACCCGAGTTTTTCAAATAAATTTTCTGCATTTAGCCATTGTTTGAAGAAAGAATCTGAGGTTCTATATTTCCTTACGAACCTTCACAGAAATAGCAAAGACCTTATGATTGTTTTATAGACTGGAACCTCAGTTGCACATGCTAGAGAAGAGTTTAGTACAAAGCAAATCAGTCTTGACCCTCAAACAAGGAAGTTTTGTTGCTATAAAAACAAAACGTAACCAAAGTTTCATAGATACTAAACCCTTTTGAAAGTACTCACTTCCATATCCATTATCATTTCCACCACTCAAATTCTAGACCCTACTTCTTATCTAGACTTACCTGGACCTCTTGACTGACTGAGCTTCTTATAAGTCTTCCTTCCTACCTCCAATTTTTCCACCTTAACCTCCCTCTTCCTCCATGTACTGATTCCTAAAGAAATCGTCTCAGTACTCAGATCTGATTATTTCATCCCCACATTTATATATCCCTTTAAGGCTTAATTCAATTCAATTCAAAAGCATTTAAAAAGGTCCTAGTAGTACATGAAACAGTGCTAAGTTCTGGATCTACAAAGACAAAAAGGAAATAATGCCTTTCCTCAAGGAGCTTACATTTTACTGGTTTAACACAGTAGGATTATCATCCCAATTTTACAGTTGAAGAAAGAAATCAATGTTCAGTGTGGCTACTGAAAGTTAAGTGCCAGAACCAGGACTCATATCTAGTCTGTATCCTGACACTTAAGCCCTGTGCTCCTTACACTATGCTATAATGAAAATGTTCAATAGCTCCCTATTGCCTTTAGAATAAAATCCAGACTCTAACATTCAAGACTTTCTACAGTCTTGTTTCTAAGTCCTAAAACCGACGTTCAACTATATCATACCCGTCTTTTTGGTATCTTCCAGGAACAGAGGTCAGAGAGCCAACAATGAGAAAATTAGAATATGAGTCACCATAACAGTAACTACAATCAGATGTCTGATAATCCAAGATGAAGGAAGTGCCTCTCTCAGTTCAGTCCACATGATTGTTTAAGGATTAATTTCTGGATCAAGGGAGTATTTGCACTCATATCCATGACAGAAAGATACAATCTCAATGCTCCCCATTTGGGGACAAACTGCTTTTGATTGAAGAAGCTAGGTGAAGGCAAAGTAGATTCATCAATGCCCTCATTCAGAGCTGGAGCATGTCAGGTATTACTACAACAATATGAGAAATAGTTAAGTTTAGGACATAGTTATAAGCTAATATTTATTAATTATGATATTACCAAAAAAGCTGGAGCTAGCCCAAATTTTCATAGGAATTTTTGTTCACCTCTCCTTGCTATGCTTATCATAAGCTTAGGCAAAAAGATTGCCATAATGAAAAATGCAGCTTGCAAGGCAATATCCATTGCAGAGTATAAAAAGGCAAAAAAATCCTATAAAAGATTCTCCAAATTCAGTCAACAGTTACTATAATGATTGGAGACTTCAGTGTAAAAGTGAGTACAGGGGAGAATGGCGAAAGTATTTTGGAAAATACAGTTCATGTATGAGAAAATAAAAGGGCCAAGAGTTTATATACTACTCAAATGCTTCATGCCTACATATAATAAATATTTTTTTTGTTTAAGAGAGCCAAAAAGCACAGGATGTGGCAATAACTATACACCACCACAAAAATAAAACTATTTCCTAACACACAGGAAACAGATTACTGATCTAAGAGTCATATGAAAATCAGTTGTCTGTGTGCCATCAGACTGTGAATTAATTAGTAAAAGGTAAAAGTCAACACCAAATTAGAAAAAATGATCAAGTTAAGGAGAATTGTAAAAAAATAAACAGCTTAAGCCCATTCAAAAGAGCTACATTATTTATGATGAAAATTGGAAAATGAAAAAAAGCAAATATATTAACTATGATTGATTATCACTATATCCTGTTAAAGTTTAATCCATGTAAAACAGTCACACTGAAGAGGACAAAAGAAACCAGAAACCAGCAAATACCTGATTCATCCTGGGAGAGATGGTAACAAATGGCAATAAAAATTCAGAATAAAATTTCATTTGTAAAATGCTGTGGAAAAGAATGACAGAATATTATAAGCAGAATCAATTTAAAAACAGGAAATAGTGGAAGAGACAAATCAACCAGAATGTATGGTGTGAGGCCCAAAACATTATTAAAAATATTAAAAAATATTTAAAAAATTCATAGATGAAATTGGCGAGAGGACAACTAAGAGATGAATAAATTTGTCAGCTTTTTTATAAGAATCTATTTTTGTCATTAGTGACAAAGCAAACATCATATCTGGACCCTAATGTGTTAAATAAGTAAAAATTGGACTTAGAAACATGAAGTTAATTGGGGCAGTTAGGTGGCAAAATGGTTAGAGCCCAGGCCTTGGAGTCAGGAGGACCTGAATTCAAATCCAACCTCAGACACTTGACACTTACTGGCTGTGTGACCCTGGGCAAGTCACTTAACCCCAATTGCATCACCAAAAAGCAAAAAATAATTAAAAAGTAAAAAAAGAAAGAAAGAAAGATGAAGTTAAGAAGAACACCTGTGTCAGAGAAAGTACACATGGAAGAAATCTGTGCTAGAGATCACATTAGCTAGAAGGCACTGAAGGACTGCTTTATGTGAAATCTCTGGGAGAAGATATGTAAAAAAACAAAAAAAAAACCTGTGAAAAAATTACAGAAAATATTAATTCTCCCAAAATGCAAAAGAGAAAATATCAATAATCACTGATCCCCATGCCTAGTTTCTCATCTTTTCAAAATCTTTATTTAAATGACCTAAAGTAATAGAGAAGATATTCTTGAAGGAAATATAAAAAGGGAGCACACAATCTTTCACAAGTCAGTCTTTTATACTGAGCCACATCTTTAGTTTTAGAATTGATTAAATATCTCACTGTATTTACTTGTTGATCACCAGTGGAGGGGGAGGTAGGGGTTGGGGGTTATTGTAGTGTTTAATGGCTCTCTTCCAAAAAGTTTTCTTGTGAATACATTAAAATTATAAAAATTCACTGATAAATGCAACCACAGAGATAAATCTAATCATGACTTAATATTTCTGGACCATCATTCCTTCATCTGTAAAATAAGTAGGCTGGAATAGATAACAAATTAGCTTGTAGATACAATTAGATTGTATAAGACTACAGTTAGACTCTAATAGATTTTATTTACATTGAAAAGCATTTCAATAATAAGCTAGTAAAAGAAGAGTTCATCCATCATTACTCATGGGATTATAGGACAACATAATTATAGATTTAAAGCTAGAAGGATCCTGAAAAATCATCCAACCCTTTCATTTTATAGATGAGAAAATAGAGGGATACCTGGAGTGGTGAAACAAATTGAAATACCTGTGGTACTATGGGAGGGGTAAAGGCAGAGGGAACAGATGATTTGGGCTTTGGGGCAGCTTCCTGGACCTATCTTCCACCCCAACACTTCTTTCCCACCTGATTTGTTTCCCTACCTTCCAAATCTCTATGTCTCTTTCAGCTCTCTCTCTCTCTCTCTCTCTCTCTCTCTTACACACACACACACACACAAACACACCCACACACGGGAATGGTCCCAGACAACAAAGGATAGTTTTGTTCTTTTCAGAAAGCTAACATAGATATTAAGAACTCCTTAGGACTTTTATGTGACCATCCACTGTGAATCCTACATGTTCTAAATTCCAACCACTCTGAGAAGCAGTGACCTACAAGCTGCATCACAAACTCATGGGGATAAATTATGTGGCTAATGTTATTGACTCCATTTTATACATGGAAAAGTTAAATTACATAGATTAAGTTATTCGCTCATTATCATTATGTTCCTTTGACCTAACATTTAATGCATAATTAGGAGAGATGGAGTAGTAAAGAGCTAATCTCAATTAAAAGGAATCGGGGTTGAATCTGTCAACAGTCAACAAGCACTTATTATTTACTATTAGCTAGGCACACTGCTGAACACTGGGATTTCAAATACAAGCATGAAGACAGTCCTTAACCTCAACAGCTTGCATTCTAAGGCTGGGACACAGCACTAAAAAAGGGGGAAACCTAGAATTGCTACTTATTATCTATGTGACTTTAGGCAAACCTCTTTAATGCCTTGGGCCACAGTCTCCTTATCTGTAAAATAATGGGTTTGTACTTGATGATATATCTAGGATCCCAGATTCAGGGCTGAATGAAACAAGAGAGTCCATCTGTTCTAGCTCCTTTTTACCTCACCTTTATATCGAGTCATAGGCAGTATTAATACTCCCTTTATATTCTGTGTGGCTGGATCAGTTCTATAGCTGGCTATTTGCCTTTTATTATACACACGAGAAAAAATTTGTAATAACACACTGCGATTGTTTTTTTGGGGGGGATTACCTAAATGTTTTCATGAATCATGAGGCACATACATATTTTTATAGAGGTTAAGTTAAATAAAATTCCTTATTTCTTTGGAATGTGATGAATCTGATGGTGGAAAAATATCAGAGGAAAAATATCCTCCAGGAATGCTAATTTTACATCCTATTAAGGCTAAACTGCTGTGGTTAATCTTTGGACTCAGATAACATGGGGAACAACAAATAAAATTAAATTCTGGGAAGAAAGAAAGAAGTTGTGTAAAGATTTTTGGTTCTGCTCCCTCCCCACCACCTTTTCATTTCCCGTATATTTCTTTCTAGGATCTGATCATTCTTCCAGAAGGAAGTCTGACAGTGGCCAAATGGTGATGTGCATACTTTTTTTTTTCCCAGGAGGAGAAAAAAGTCCTTTGGTTTAGCATCATGTTTATTTGACAAACTGATCTTATAGAAGTAATCCAAACTCATACCTTTTCCCTTCTCCCAATCCCCATAATCCAATGCAAACATTTAGAAAAAAAATCCCCCTAGTTAACAAGCATTTATATTCTCTCCCTTCCAACTACCCTTCTCCATGGAGGTGGGGGAAGCATCCTTGTAATAAACATGCATAGGCAAGCAAAATAAAGTTCCATATTGGCCATCTCCAAAAATGAATGTCTCATTCTCCATCACCTCCATCTGACTTTCATCTGTCCTCTGGAATTGTTGTTGATCATTACATTGATCTAACTTCTTAAGTTTTTCAAAGGTGTTTGTCTATACAACATTCTTATTATATAAATTGTTCTCCTGGTTGCTTACTTCACTCAGTATCAGTTCATACAAGTCTTCCCAGATTTCTCTGAAACTGCCCTTTTTATCATTTCTTACAGTGTACCAGTATTCCATTATATTCGTATTCCACAATTTGTTCAGCCACTCCCCAAAATGAGCAGCCATTTGATTTTCCAATTCTTTACTACTATAAAAAGGGCTTCTATAAATCCTGAAAAACATTCCATCCAATATCCTCTAGTAATTCATGCAGAACAGTGCCATATAAATATAATTATTATTTATTGTTGTTGTAACTGTTGTTGTATTGTTGTTGTCCCTTGAGCCATGGGAGTTGCCTCGGGCAAGGCTCAGAAATTTTTTTCTTTTTGGATTAGGGTTAGAAGGACCAGGATGAATTGTTAATAATAATAACAACCCACCAAAGCCCAATTCATAATTCATGGTCTATGTATGTATGTATGTGTGTGTGTATGTGTGTGTGTGTTGGCAGGGGGAATGAAATGGCAAAATAAGGTAATATCAACCAGGATGATATACAGGTACATCCTGATTAGTGCAAATCTTGAATTCCCTGATTAAAACTTGCATCGCCTATTTTCACTGGACTAAAACCAATTACCATACTCTACCAAAAACTGTAACTTTAATGCTCTGAGTTCAAATACATGCAATCACTTCACAGGTTTCACACTAATGGGAAGCTAGTTTCTATCAAACATGTTGTGTGCAGTGAGAGTATTAGTTTTGAAGGCCTAGTAGGAACCTTGAAACAATGGTCAATTGTTTGGCCACCTCAACCAATATCTACCACAGCCAATGTGACGAAATTGCTCCTATGAATTTAAGAAATAGAATTCCAAGCCAACTCAAAAACTATCACGACAATCAGTTCGATATGGATGACAGCAGATAAACTGTCAATTCTTTTATGTTCTGATACCACAATAAGGCAAAAACAAGTCGGAAATCCCAATACCACATCTGCTAGAAATGCTTCAGTGAAGATGATACTGGTCATTAAAATCAGCAAACTCACGTGTGTGTATGTGCACGCACACACACATGCAAACGCGAAGTGACCTGAAAATGTGAAAGCAAAACTGGAAAAATTTCACCAGTTTTAGTCAATGGCTTTCATATTGCTTTTTGTAAAACAATACCCTCAATTTTAAGTCACATAACACATTGCTGACCAAGCAGGACAACCATACAAATTAACTTCATCCCTAAGCTTAGATCAGATAAAATTGAGTAGGTATTAAAATATGAAGGAAAAGGAAAAGAACATGAGGTCACTGAAAATCTTTACTCAATGTAAAATCCAGAAATTATACCTAATAATGAAAAAGAATACAAATCAAAATCAAGTCTCTACTAATTTTGTAAAGGAATGGGCACACTTAGACTGGAATCTAGAAAGCTCTCTGAGTTAAACATTGTGAATTGAATTGGCTGACTATACCAAAACAGAATATTTTTAAAAAGCTATCTGCTATCAATGATCATGAACAGACACAGTATCCCACATTATCTGATAGAAAATGTAAAAACATTTCAGTACCTTCACATAGCAAAATATGTAGAAGTGACATAGTAAGAACCTTAAGATAAAAGCTGGCACCCTAAAAGAATACCCCTAATGACAACTTTCAAACCTCATCATGGCAGAAAGTCCTCTTAGAAGATGGCAACAACATCAAGCTGTTACATGTGGTAGAAAAATTAAATGCCATATTGATAAATTAAAGGCAACAAAACAGAAACATGTGGAAAGGAATCTAGAAAACAGAAGCTTACCAGAAATGTCTACATTCCCTTAACAAGCAGATGAAAGCAAAAATTAAAAAGTTAAGGTGATATAAGGCATGAAATCAACAAGAAGAAAACAATTCAATATTAGCCAAAATTTTACAAAGGAAGCTTGAGAAATTAAAAAAAATAGCCTAACAGAACCCTCAAAGAAGGAAGATGAAGAAAATTTATGGTTTATGTACCATATAAAGTCAAAAGAAATCCAACACAACAAAAGTCTAAATTTGATAGAATCTTTAAGCTTGCATGCCATTAATATAATGAATGATGGAAGAGTTACATCAAGGCCTGGTCTCTCTGAAAACATGAAAAATGGCAGGGTCAGATAAGATCAATTACTGACCCAAACACTTCACAATAGTGCCTGAATTACTAGCAAAGCACTTTACTAAATTCCACTAAGATGTAATCCCAATCCCACCTTTCTTACCAGAAGGTGTCACTATCAATTACTAAAGGATAAGAATATCAATGAGCACTCTAAAAATAGGCCCATTATATGTTTATGTAATTTATATAAAGAATTCACAATTTGGATCATACACACATAAAATCTATAAGCAATTATGAGAAAGCAATGTGTCAAAAAGTTCCAGGGGGTATTAAGAGCAATTCATTATCAATTTAGTAATCAATGAACAAGCTGCCTAAAAGAGTCTTAATATATACACTGCCTCTGTTAATTATCACAAAGTCTTGGATTCAATTCTGCCCTTGGGACTTTTTCACATACCTATAATATAAAAGAAGAGATAAGTATAGGGAGAATGATAAAGTATTTGATGTCTACATGAAACATTCCAATAATTTAACAATGTCACTAGCAATTAACATAAAACACTGCATTTTTCAAGGAAACAGTTTAAGCCTATTAGTTTCTGCCTAGAATTAAATCCATTATCATCTCTACTAAAGAGAACTAAGACTGAATTCCATATTAAAAAAGTTAAACCAAAACATCTTTTTGTTGTTTTTCAGTCTTGTCCAACTCTTCATGACCCCATAGACTATCATAGAATGCCAGGCTCTGCTATCTTCTACTATCTCTCAAAGTCCATCCAAGTTCATGTTCATTGTTTCCATAACCCTATGTCTCTATCTCATCCTATTACATGAGATACTCTGCACTTAAGTCAAATAAATAGGGTGACAATATACAGTCTTATTGTAATCATATTCCAATCTTAAACTTATCAGTTGTTCCATGATCAGTTCTAAATGTTGCTTCTTGGCCTGCATACAGGTCCCTTAGAAGACAAGTAAGATGATCTGGTACTCCCATCTCTTTGACGACTTGCCACATTTTGTTGTGAGCCACACTGTCAAAGGGCTAGTGTAGTTAGTGAAGCAGAAGTAGACGTTTTTCTGGGACTTCCTTGCTTTCTCTGTAATCCAGCAAATGTTGGCAACTTATTCTCTAGTTGCTCTGCCTCTCTGAAAACCAGTCTGTTCTGGTACCTCTCGGTTCATATGAAATAAGCAGAACTGGCAATTTGAATATTCCTTGGCATTGCCTTTCTTTAGGACTGAGATGGAAACTGATCTTTTCCAATCCAGTGGCCACTTTCCAAATTTGCTAGCATATTGTGTGCAGCACTTTAACAGCATCATCTTTTAGGATTTTAAAAAACTCAGCTGGAATTCCATCACATTCACTAGACCTTATTGTTAGCAATGCTTCCTAAGGACCACTTGACTTTATTCTCCAGGATGTCTGACTGTAGATCAGTAATCACATCATCAAAGTTAATGGTGATGTTAAGATATTTCTTGCATAGTTCTTTTCTATATTCTTGGCATGTCTTCTTAATTTCTTCTGCTGCTGTTAAGTCCCTACCTTAATTTTTGTCTTTTCCCATACCCACTTTTGCATGAAACATTCTCTTGATATCTCTAATTTTCTTGAAGAGAACTCTTATCTTTTTGCATTCTGTTATTCTCTTCTATTTCTTCCCATTGCTCATTTAACAAAACCTTCTTTTCTCTCCTTGCTATTCTCTGGAATTCTGCATTCATTAGGGTATATCTTATTAGACATTTAATGTATAAGAATAACATTGGGCTATTTGGCTCTTTAAAACTTTAAATTGCTCTTTTATCTCCAATGACATTAAAGTATTATTTGGATTTGGTAAGTTTGAGATTCTTAATGTACAACAAGGAAAAAGAGACTAAAAGCTTTGAGTTCAAATCTAGAGTTCATATATAACTAATAGATAAAAGTGTTAATTACAAATATATCCTCCAGACAACACACAAAGCATAAAGATATTGAGAAGAAGGCTTTAGAAAAATAAACATGTTATGGAATTTATTAGCATCCTGAAATAAAAAATGAATAGATAGAACAGGCTTAAAGCAATGAATACCAACGTGATACCAGTTTTAATATATGCTTACAGAGTTGTAACAGATTTGGAAAATACTCCCTCAAACACTCATATAATTTTAACAAAACATAAGAACTTAAGGCAGCTATAAAAAGATCAATGTTTTCATGCCAAAAAGGAGGACGACTCTAAGACTTAGAATACATAACAAAGAAGTTAAAAACCTACAGAAATACTTTTGAAATGAGCAGGTATCAAATGAGCAATAGTAAAAGCTGAAAACAGGTATATTCTATTTGATTTGCTGAATGTAACTAAAAGAGGTTTACCTCTAGGTAGAAATTATGAAACTAATAATATCCAGGACAAACTGAAAAGGTCCTCTATAGGTAATGTATACATGAATTCAGGTAATGATATATCAATAAAGAAGCACCAAATTCTACCAATTTGTTTGGAGAAACAGAAGGATTTATGACAATAGCTCAGTACTAAGTCAATGTGTTATAGGATTGTAGAAGGTTAACATTAAAGAACCTGGATCAACATTGATTATGCAAAGAAATGGTAGAGCCAGTGTAATACATCATTGCCAGCAGTAAAAGTTTAGCGCCAACAGAATACTTAGCAAAACAAGACCTGGTGACTAGAATTATGCTTTAGAAGCCTGCAATCTTTCGTGGACTGACAGATGACAAATCCCCAAACTCCAAATACAGAACACAAAACATTCTGGAAATAACCAATAAACCAGACTATTATCACAGACTACTGCCCTCAATTGCCCAGCTGTAACACTACTCTTAAAAACTTAAGATCAACATTTTAATATTTGTTGCCATCACAAATATTCACAATCTCCATGCTCTCCAATACACAGAATAAAAAAAAAAACTTTTAAAGAAAAGAAACCTAGCCAAAGAGATCAGAATAATGGGAGAGCAAAATAGGGTACATATCATTCCTATTGTTCTGTTTGCTAAAAGAGATATATTACAGACATTTTCAGTGAGACTATAGAGGATGCGCTTACATTCTAAGACTTTTATTCAAAAGTAGTTATTTGATCCACTTGTCCAATAATTCCTAGAATTATACATACATATATATGTGTATATATGTATATATATGTATATGTGTGTGTGTGTGTGTGTGTGTGTGTGTGTGTGTGTATATATATATATATATATATAAAGGAATGATAGTAGGATAGCAACTTATTCCAGGACTATTTCTGTCTAAACTCATCAAGAAAGATAAGAACAGAAAATAATAATTGCAAATGAGAACCTATTGTTTGTTTAGTAACTAAGCAAATTGACTTGTGACTCTTGTTGAGCCTAAATCAAATCAACCAATCAAATATATATTTATATTTTATTTTATATCCAGAGCTGTATTAAGGTCCAAAGATTTCCAAAATGGAGAAGAGCTGCCAAAATTATCCTTATAATGCAATGAGGAATATAGGTTGACTGATTGCATACCAAGTCCTTTGATTATGTCTTGCCATTTAGAAGAAGGGCTTTGGAGAGATAGTGGTTTATCTATTCAATAAGCCAGATGTGATGGCTTTGGCAAGCCCAAGCTCACAGTCTTAATTAATCGTGGACTCTGCTGTTTTGTAAACTCTGCATGTAGTTGCCTGTAGAATGGTAGAAACCAACATGGCACCAGCAATCAAAAAGACTGAAGAAGTGCATCTTCTTAAACAATGACTAGGTTAACTATTAGTCTGAGCATTATGAATGACAATAATGCAAAGAATGGATACTTCAAACAAATCTAAGCCTAGTTTTTATTTGTCGCATTGTAAGTAAGGTAGATTTTAGTGTGTGAAGGTGGATTTTTGTTATTCTTTCTTATAGTTTAGTTCCCAGGCTCCATGGCCATAACAATCTCTAGTTTCCAGGTGTTAAATAATATTTCCCAGGCTCATGACTTGTAAACATCTCTACCACACTTGCACAGTGAGATATAGGGATGACATAAGTAATATTTACTACACTTGCACTGAACGGTGATATTGCTAAAATTAACTTGCGAGGTTATTGTTGGCAAGTTGCCTTCTTTGTCTGTCACCCTATAAATCAAGTGGGCCCTGGTCAGTAAGTAGGACACCCATTTTGAGGATTTGGGATTTTGTGTAATGCATAAAGAAATGAATGCACCTGCCTTAACCATCCCCCATGGGGATTTAGGGAAGTGCACCAGCTGGAATGCTGTGCCTGTCTCCACTGACCCCACTGAGACATAGGAGTGGCAGTCTCTTCTTGCCAGTCCCTGTGAGAAGGGTGATTAAGGAATTCTGTAGGAGTTGGTGCTCCCATTATCAGCAACCCTCTTAAGAAGACTAGACTAGAATAAAGTAGACTTACTTAACCCCTCTGAAGCTGTCTTTCTGTCCTTCTGGCTGCCCAGAACAAGAGTGAACCTGTTAGAGGCAGGTAAAAACTCCAGGGCCTCCTGTGTTGCTACCTGTGATAGACACATCATATATGGAAAGGACTGGTTTTCAGACTGGTTTTCATGCACATACAAGGCTTATAGAGGCCTCATTGTCAGAGGCAGCATTTTATAATACAAAAGATAGTAATGGCTCCCGGAGATAAGAACTGCCTAAGATGCACTTGAGTTCAGAAACTGACTAGAGTTCACCCTGGTAGAGTTTAATGTTGTGTTTCATTATACCTAGGCTGAGAGCCTCCCAAAGCATTTGTTTGTTTTCTTTTTTAATTAATCTGATTTTTATTGATACATTTATTGATACAGCAAACAAACAAAAAAATGCATACTCCTTGAAAACAATTAAGCAAAATAACACTAAAGGATCACTACAACTACTGGTACATGCAACTGTTTGTTAGATTTTGCTTTAACCTTAACAAGTTAGTACCACTGTGTTGTCTATTGTATTTAACAAGAATTTTGTGGCTATCAAATGTTATCTTTTTTGTTAAAGGTTTACTTTTTAATTAACAGAAATCTATTCTCTTATTCTTAATCATCTGTTCTTCTCTTTAAATACTACCATGCATTTCACATTGCCATTTTATTTTGGATTAACAGAAACTAAAATGGAACTCAGAGATATTAGTCCAGCCTCCTCATATAATAACATCATTGAGGGTCAGAGGTGAAATTATTTGCCCAAAGTCATATGACCAGTTAGTGGCATAACTGACTTTTTCAAGGTTTTTTACTGTTTGGTACATACAGCATGTTACAAAAGTCTTAGTGCTGTTTTAAGCAGTTAAAGCTAAAAAACCTCATTAATTCAGACTCTTATTAACTTAGAATTTTAGATCTTTGAATACTTTGTGACAAGATTCTTACAGAATATAAAGTTAAAATAATTTCTTCATTTATTAATTTTCAGGGTCATATTCAAAAGTAAAATTTCCCAGACACAACCCAACTTGCTTTTCTATTCAAATTCTCATCCAGCTTATTGTCCATCCATCTACAACACCAGTCCAAAATACTTGTTTTATTTATTTACACACACACACAGAGGAAGACACAAATTAAATCGATTGCTTGTCCAACTGTATTCCTAGTTGGGATAAAAGGCAAATTGTTTTTTCTCCCTTCAGTTTTTTTTGTACGGACTATTAAATTGAACTGTTTTCAGCTTTCACAGAACAATTCCTATAAAATTCTGAGGCTTGCACCAATCAGCATAGAATCACCTCTAAATAGGGTCATCCAAAGAATCTCACCATCTATCCTTCTTCCTTTTAGCCTTTTATAGAATTTCATCCATGTTGTTGGTGAACCATTTTGGAGACACCTTTGTCTCCCTGATTATGACATTAATAATCTCCAAAAAGGATTATTTCTGTTTGCAGTCACCCAGAAATCTTGTATAACTGATGCATGAAAGACTCTTTGTTGGAAGAGTATTTAAAGTTGCATTTTGTTCTCTTTAACTAACCAATGTATAAACAAAATGGATACTTGTTTTATTCTTTACATCTTTCAGTCAACAGTGTGACAGTAAAGATGTGGCATGCTGTAGAAAACTGAGAAAGTCTCTGCCTCTTTCCTCTTATTTTTGTTGAGAATGTCCTCAATATTTGTTTAGACTATGTGAGATACAAAATAAATGCAATTATATATGTATGTATGTTATATATATACACACACACACATATATATAAAAACACATATATTTAGATTGCTAGATTTCAATATAATTGATTTCCTTTGTAGTTCTACGGATAACTTCTGGATTAAATGATCACTAAGTCTGCCTCCAGCTCTAAATCTAAAATCATATTATTCTGTGTGCCTTGGCCAGAAAGTCAGAAGGCCCAGTTTTAAATTCTGGTTATTACTAGCCAATTTTGTGACTTTGGTTAAATCATTTCACTTTGTGGGCTTCAGTTTCCTCATACTTAAAATTACATAATTGTTCTACTCCAATGTCTCATTGTGGCATGGAGGTAGCATTGGATTCTTGAAAGCTATGCCAGAAGAACAAAAGTTCTAAAAGAATCTGACATCCTGAAAAGGGTTTGAGCATGGCCCTGGTAACAGGCTGAATCTGTTTTCTAAGGCCTCTCTTAGCTAACAATGGAGAGGCATATCACAGGGCCACTTAGTAATGAATTATTGGGGGGGGCGGGGTGTTGCTGGTATGACAACACATGAAATAAAAATCTCTAAGGTTCCTTGAAGCTACAAAACTACTTACAAATGTATGTACACACACACATATATATGTATATATATACATATACATGTATATATGTACATATGTATGTATATTTATGAGTATACATATATTGTGTATTTAAGTATACATATTTGGGAATGTGTGTATACATCTTTGTAAATACTTTGTGTCATTATGCCCAGTTGCGTATAAATCTCATACCTCTACTAGATCTGTATCCCAAAAGAGATTAAAAAAAAAAAAAGAAAAAGTACCTACAAGTATAAAAATATTTATAATAGCTCTTTTCTGGGGGCAAAGAATTAGAAATTGAAAGGATGCTCATCAATTATGGAATGGCTGAACAAGTTGTGATATGTGATTATGATGGAATACCATTGTGCTACGAGAAATGATGAGTGACATGCTCTCGGAAAAGGCTGCAGAGACTTGCATGAGCTGATGAAAAGTGAAGTTTATTGTGTACAAAATAACAGCAATATTATAAGATGATCAACAGTCAATGACTTAGCTCTTCTTAGCAATACAATGATCTAAGACAACTCTGAAGGACTTACAATGAAAAATGCTATCCATCCCTAGAGAAAGAACTGATGGTATCTGAATACAAATTGAAGCATACTTTTTAAACTTTCTTTATTTTTCTTGAGGTTTGTTTGTTTGGGTTTTTTCGTCTGTTTTACAACCTGATTATTATGGAAATGCTGTACATGACTACACATGTATAACCTATATTGAATTGCTTGTCTTCTCAATGAGGGGGCATGAGGAGGGACCATGGGAGAGAATTTAGAACTTAATTTTAAAAACAAATGCTAAAATTGCTTTTATGTGGAACTAGGAAAAAACAAAATACTAAAAAAAAAAGAAAATGACTTTTCACGACACAAGGAACCTTCACTAAGATGGGTGCCCTCCACCACTGACTTAGGTCACAACAGACCTTCTTGTGTTGCTAAAAAAAAAAAAAAACAACCTGGTGGTCAACTATTCAAAAACAAACCTCTCTGCATTTAGCTAGGTTGGTTCAGTCTATTGTCAGACTTAAGCTGACTCTCTACTGATATAACTTTCCAAAATCCAAGGTCATACCCACGGGAAAAAAAATGAAACATCTGAAGATTTTTTTAAATGGAAGATTTATGAGTGAATCAACTCCAATGGTGAACCAAAATAACTATGCTTTGGCATCTAGAGTCATGGGATCAAAGAGAAACAGCTAGAAAGTATTGTCATTGTAAAAAGACTACATCTTCTTCCTAAGCAGAACAGTAGAAACTTTATTAAAGGAATGCAGAAGACACAGACAACACGTGCACTTGACCATAGGGAGGCCCTTTTAAGAAAGCAAGCCTCTCCACACCCCCCCCCCAAGGAATTTTATACATCTCTCTTGATACTGTGGCTATTAACATTAAACTTGATGCAGAACTTATCATTATTATGCAGAAATATGACCTTTTTTTAAAATCAGTCTAGAAGCTAGGTCATAAGCAGGAAGTGATTAAGGGGACTAAAACAAAGAGAAATGTCACTCTTCACTTTAATTGAAATGGAGGACAGTTTCTAAGATGAAGTTATTCATTTCTAAAAGAGATAAGATACAAGGCCTTTCTTTTCCTCCAAAGGAACTTACAGGTCACATGATACATAAAATCCTTTCATTTTATGGATGAGGGACCTGAGGCTTACAAAAATCTTGCCCATGTACACACAACTAGTGTACAGCTCTGAAGTGGTATTTGAACACTTGAATCTCAAATTTGCTAATTCCAACTCTACCATTCACCACACTTACACTACAATAATAATAACAACAATAATATAGCATTTATATAGTGCTTCAAGGCTTACAAAGTGATCTACATATGCTAACTCATTTGATTTTTTCCAACAATACTATGAATTAGGCGCTATTATTATCCCCATTTGACAAATGAGGAAACACTGGTACAGAGAGGTGACTTACACAGGGTCACACAGGGTCTGAGGCAGGATTCAAATTCATTTTCTCCTGACTCCTTGTTTTATACTATACGCATCATTCATAGACAGTTGAAAGCACTTGTTTCAGTGGTAATCTATTAATTTTGTTTCTTTGTAGGCCAGCAATTCAAAGCAGTTTGCTCATTTAAGAATTACTCCCTATTCCCAAACTATTAAAAAGCCAACTTTACACCCCTAACAGGTGACAGGCAGAGTAAAGAGAGAAAAAACAGATTCTTCCATTTTCCATTTCTTTTTTCCTGACACAAACATGTATACAATCTGTCATTTTGGCAAACTGACATTAAAGCACTCTAACAGCTATCTTTAACTCGTCTTCTACTCTAGACCACCCTGACTTCCCAAAAGTCATCACAGTGCATCTTAGTAGGGAGTTTGGTTTCTACTTAGAAAAGGGGGAAGCAAGAGTTTAGGGTTTAGTTTCTATATGTACTACTTTTAACTCACAGAAAGCCCATTGACATTGGTCCACTCATCTAAAAAATACTGTTAAGTGCTCTGTATTCTCAAAGGAAAAACAAGAACAGGCTTGAAAGATCAAACTGCAGATAAAATAATAGTGTGGGGAACCTTTTTATAACCTGGAAAAAAAAAAAAACACTTCCTCTGCATAATAATGTAAGTTTTTTGAGGGCAGGGGCTGTTTCATTTCTCTTTTTGTATTTGCTAGCCTACCGTAGTAGACACTTAATAAATGCTTACTGATTTACAGCTTAACTTCCTAGAGCTCCCATATCCAAGGGAAAATTGGCTGCTAGCCCAGGATCTTTTTTTTCTTTCCAGTTAGACCTTCGCAAGCAACGTTCTCACCTGTCCCACATATCCTTCCATCTCATCTGCCCCACCAGAGATGAAGCATTCCTCTCCTTTCCACCTCGATTTCTAAAACTGTACTCTTCATAGTCGTGCTGTTGACACACATCCAGGGAAGGTTTACCCAGCTATTCCCACCATGTTGAATGTCTTTCCTCTTAGCTTCTAACTAATGCCAAGTTTATCAGACACGTACCAACTGTGTGACCTTGGGCAAGTCATTTAATCTCTATCTACCTCAGTTTCCTCAACTGTAAAATGGGATCATTATAGCACCTACCTCCCAGAGTTGTAAGGATAAAATGAGATAATATTTGTAAAGTGCTTTTCAAACTTTAAAGTGCTATACAAACACTAGCTATTAATTATTATTATTTTATTATCATGTACATTATAGTAGTGCAGCTGGAAACCCAGAGGAACTGAAATCTAAACCACGAAGTTTCCTGCAAAAGTGGTTTGTTTTTTAAATGACAAAACTGAGAAGTATGAGGAGAGAACAGAGAAACTGGCCACAAGCTCCCGAACATCAGTGGAAGACATTCTAGGAGGAGAAAATATAAGCATAGATATGGAGACAAGAAAGAACAAGACATGTTTTCAGGGGAATGGCAAGTATTTCAATTTAGTTTGAGCACAGTGGACATGCAAAACCCTTGAAAATGAGAGTTTCGTGTGATATGAAAGGACCAGTTACATTTTGAGGGATTTCTCAATTTTTGGCCTTGCAGTTCACAACTATGACAATTTCAGAACTTCACTAGTAGATGCCACTCATTATCCCATTACTAACTTCCCCTATTAACACACAGTTCACAAAACTTAAAGAATGTCTAGATTTATGCACTGGTCAAAGTAAACAAATAGAGTTCATGGAAAACTTATGGAAGACAATGACACCTATCCATGAGGAAACTTCCCTCAGAAGCTGTATGGTCTTAATCCTTTAAATTCAGCTCCCTTTGTAGGGAGGGCTTCAAACAGAGGCTGCCTTTAGTGTGGCTCCTCTATGTGTATCCAACTAAGGTTCTCTGAAGTTCTAGCTGAAGGCTATGGCCTCCCTCCATGACTGCCTCCAATGCCAGAACTGTACACAGAGAAGCTGATAAACAATTACAGTTGGTAGCCAGGACTAGAACCCTTGGTAAGCATTCCCTTTCTACCCAAATATACTGATATTTAGCCTGAGAGGTATTAAATTCCCACTATGTGGTCAGTGAAATGTCTAGATACCATTCCTAATTCTGACTAAAATTTAGCATCCTGAAAGGTCTACTCAGAGGTGTTATGAGGCTCAAATGAAACAATGGATACAAAGCATTATGCTTACCTTAAAGTGCTACATAAAGTCAATTATTATTAGTCACCAGTCACCAGGCTACCATTCCGGTGATAACTTTATTGTCTGAGCTTTCTACTGACCTACTGCTGAGTTGATAGAGCAATACAGGGATGTGCTACTCAGTGTCTAACCACCCAGCTAGGGGAAGAAAAGAAATGTATACGTACTTTAAGTTGAATCTGCATTATTAATACCTCCTTAAGGCCAGATTCTAAACAATAAAAACAAAAAATTAAGTTCTGATTTGCAGTAACTGCTGATTTTTAAGGTGCAAATGCTTATAATAAAACTTTAACAACTGGAATCTCCCAAGGAGTTAAGAGTTAGGTCCAGTATACTCAGAATTCTACTACTCAGATGACTTGCCCTGAGTAGTAAAGGAGACCTGATTAGCCTGAACTCAGTGAAATTGTGAAACAGAGAGATGATAGCACAACTAGAGGAAGTATTTTGCTTGAATTCTGGCATTGATACAAGGGACAATGTCATTGTTCCTATTTAGAATTAGGCAAGAGAGGAGGAGCTTAAGGCTAGAGAAAAATCCCCTCAAAGGCTGGACTCAGGAGGAACTTGCTGTAGAAGTTCTCCCGGAACCTCCGTGTTCACTCTGGCAGAAAGTCCACTCTTCACTCGTAACCTGAAGCTACTGGATCACACCAGAAGCCTGGTCAGGTGAGAATTACTTCACAACACTTAGCTATAACACACACACACACACACACATACACACACAGACACACACACACACACACACACACACAAAGAATTCTCACATTCATATAGATACTAGATGAAAATAGATACACAACTGCTTTGTAAAACAACCTGAAGTTTGTATTTCTTACCATTTCCCTGAGATCATGTGTGGTACACATAATGTAGCCTACCCTTTGCTCTTAAAAAGGAATATTGTTTAAAATGCAGAACCAAATATAAGGACCTCAAAAGGAATCACCAACATAAAGGAGGTAGTTTTACCTGAGATTTCTGCAGCCCTTGAAAAACTCCACTGAAAAACTTTTTAAAAAGAACAAACACTGGAAATACCCTCAACTCAATACTCTTAAAATGTTATTGCATAAGCCCATATACAGATGGTACAGTTAAATAGCTTCTAAGTTCGGACAGCAAAGTGAACCACTTTTAAAATAAGCTTTACACTTTCAGTTGTTTGTTTTATGCCTGTTTCAAATAAATAGTTTTCATTTTCAGAAGTGAAACTGTGCAAGCATAGGACAAAATATCTTCCTTTTCATTTTCAGAAACAGTTGCCTAAACAGGAGTGTCTCTTTTCCTAAGCAGCAAGATAATTTTTTTAAACTGCTATTTCTGTCTACATTTATCAAGTGACATTAGGTTGTACCAACAGTCTCGGTCTCACTGTAGTTAGTATTATATTAGTTTGGTACTAAAATGTCCATGTGTTGCTCAGTGGTCATAAGAAGCTAATGCAATAAGTAATGCTTTACTGAAAATTGTTATTCTCTTGATACTTCTACTGACCAGAACTTTGAATGGTATTCTAACAAGTTTTTTTAAAAATGACTTTTCACACACAACTATTACAATGTGGTTTGGCTGCTTGGTTTGAATATTTCTAAACTTTGAACTGTCAGACTAGATGTTATTTGCTCCTTTGACATGTTATGCTCAGAATTGTACAAACATTAACTACTGTGTTATTGTGGTCATTCAACTAATTCACTAATTTGACCTTAGATCCCTCAGTAAATGAAACAGGAGGAAATACAACAAATGTTTACTTAGTATTACTGCACTGACTCGTAAAATAAGCAGTTGGTGGGGAAAGATCATAACTTATAAAGTCACTGCGTATCCCATTACAGAATTGCACTGGAAGAATTTGTGTCTCTGTATGTGTATGTCTATTTGTGTGTGCACACATACTTATTTTTTCCGTAACAGTTCAACCCTGGACTGGGAGTTAGGAGATCTAGGACCTGGTGCGTACACTTCACGCATTTATCAGCATGTCATTTATTTGCTATACAATCTTGAGCAAGTAATGCTTCCTCTGTAAGCCTCAGCTTCATCATTTATTAAATGGGAATAATAATACATGCCTTGCCTCCCTCATTGGAAAAACCAAATGAGATGAAAAATGTATTTTGCAAACTATAAAATTTTATACAAGTACATTACTATTATCAGAAAACAATACCTAAAAAGACTGCAAAAAACCCTTTGCAACTTTTAAACCTGAGCTTATTACTCCTTCCTCTCCACCCCCAAACCCAGCACACACACTTATATATACAGTGAAAGGTACTAAATTTGTTTAGAAGCAACATTAAAATTCTTATTTTAGAGTTAAAGATGAAAATTCAGGATGTCTAATGCCATATTTTTATATATACACATATATATACACATATAATTTAAAATGTCAACTATTAAACAGTTTTTTTTTTATATTCAAGATTTTAAAATTTGGCTTGCATTTCAAAAGAAGAAAGACTCAACACTTACACCTCAATCAGAATCTCAGAGAAGATTTAGATAGAGAAGGGGCTTTATGACATTACCTAGCCCAATCTTTTCATTATGTAAATTAGGAAACTGAGTCTCAGAGAAAGGTAGCTCTCCTTCCAAGGTCCCACAAATAGTAAAGATAGTTCAGATTTGAATAAAAGTCTAACTCCACATTCTGTGTTTTTTCCCATTACTCAATCTACATGAGAAGCAGTCAAACAGTTTATTCTGAAAGATCTGTGGGGCTCAGGAAATCAACATTTTATTCCACTTTTGGATTTGTTATTACTTCTTTTTGGTCATTTCTGTGAATACGTCAGTGGAGGGAACTTCTAATGTGGGAAACCCCTCCACTGATGTAGATCTATAACTCTTCTGTAAGTTAGATGTCTGAGAAAGTTGACTTGCATGTTCAAAGTGCAACTGACTTGCTCATGGTCAGGTAGGCTACATATATATCAGAAACAAGACTGGAACCCAGATTTTCCTGATTTCAGCACTGTCTCTTTATCTGCTCTGCCACATGCAATTAAGACCTGCTTCTCACCAACTTCTTCCCATTGCTCCCTGGTGTTCTCTTGCATCAAGTAACACACATTTAACCCTTTCACATAACAACTCTTTAAATAACTGATATTGTGAATACTCTAAGCTTATTCTTCTCTAACTTACATTTTCCTCTCTCTTGAAATAATCCTTGAAGAGCATGGTTTTGGATTCCCTCACCATCCTGTTAGCCATTCTATGGGCACACTTCAGCTTGTCAACATTCTTCCTAAAATGGGAATCAAATAGAATGTTCCATATGTGGTATAACAAACCCATATTATAATGCAACTCACTTTCTAAATCTCTTAAGATTATTGTTAGCTTTTTTGGTTGCCACATCACAGTTTTGACTCAAGTCAAACTTGCAGTTCAGTCATACCCCTAGACTTTTCTTCACATGAAGTATTTCCTACTCATATTGCCTCTATCCAATACTTGTTTAGTTGGCTTTTTGAATTATAAGATCTTCACTTAATTGGATCTTTATTAGATCATTCATCTTATTAGATTCAGCCAAAAGTCTAGTCTGTTGAGATACTCTGTATATTGGTTCTGTCAGTCAACATAGTCTCTATTACCCGAAGTTTCACACCATTCCTAAATTTTGTGTAAGTATGTCATCCAAGCTACAGACAGAAATGTTAAACAAAAAAAACAAGACCCAAAACAGAATTTGGTGCCATTCCACTGGGACCACACTATAGTCTGACACCAGTTCATTAATTATCATTCTTTTGATCTGGTTATTCAAACAAAAATCCACTGAATTATACTATTATCTAGTCCATATCTCTCTAATTTGTCAATATATATATCGTGGAACATTGTCAAATATCTTGCTGAAATTCAGATATGTTCTGTCCGCAGAACTTTCTTGAAATACAGTTTAATAACCCTGCAAAATAAGGAAATGATGCAATCTGGCATAATGGGTTCTTTATGAACCAATGCTGGTTTCCAAGATCACTATATCCTTTTGTAAATGCATAATCCATTTATATATGAAAATTTTAGTAGGTTATAAAAATGACTTGATTATATGAAAACCTACATTCTTCAAAGGAAAATACAAATATATATCTTAAACTCAGGCAATCTTCAGCCTTCTTAATGAAATATAAATTTTATATGGGGATTTGGTTTTCAGGAACAGTTTTCCCCTAGAGTTTTATGAAACATTAATTATACTATAAATAAAGAGAGGGAGGGAAGGATTAAGAAACTGGTACTTAGAACTGGGAGGAGGAAGAGAACCAGAATTTTAGAACTGGAAGGGGCTTTTCATATCTGGTGTGAACCTGTTGTTTTTATAAATGAGAAAACTAAGACCCTCAGAGATCCACAGAATCCTAAGATTTAAGATGAATTTAAAGGATAAGAGGAGAAAGGGGAAGGAATGAATTAAACTTTTATGGACTAAATCTCATGGCCCCGGTGTATAAGAGATAGAATCTTCAAAATGGGTTTGAAAGATGGGAGCAATTTGCACATTAGGAGACTATCTTCTTTGAAAAAGGGTTGTAATTCACTAGATTCCATCCCGTACCAGGAGGGGCAACATATGAATTAGAAAAGAGACACAGAAGCAGATTGGATAACCTGCCCTTAGCAGTGTTCAAGGAGGAAGACCAGCCTTCATAATTCAGGATACAATGTGACACTACATAACACCATTTTCATTCAGCATTTCTTCTTTCATGAATTGATACTTCTACCTGTGAAGCACAGCAGAAAAAATAAGGTATTAAGAGCTTTTACAAATGCAGTAACAGAGAAGTATGAAAAAGGATTGCAATTGAATGACTATTTATTATTTACTATAAGCTAGGCACAGTGCTAAGTGCTCTACAAATATTTACACATATTATCTCATTTGAGGAAGGAACTGAAATTTGATTCTCAAGAAATGACACATTCGGTAGTGCTCAGAGTGAATTAAAAAGGAACAAGTAAAGACATAGTCTGTTAGATGAAGAGTAGAATTCAAAGGAGGGAGGAAAAAAAAGGACAAAGTAAAGGAAAATTTATTGGAAAAGGACGCCATAAAGGAATTGGCAGCTAGGGGGCCCTGTGGACAAAATGCTGGGCTTGAGGTCTGAAAGACTTCTCTTCCAGAGTTTAAATCTGACATTGGACATGTACTTGTTATGTGACCCTGGGCAAGTCACTTAACTGTTTGCCTCAGTTTCCTCATCTATAAAATGAGCTAGAAAAGAAAATGGTAAACCACTCCGGTATCTTTGCCAAGAAAACCCCAAATGGAGTCACAAAGAGTTGAATGTGACTATAAAATGACTGAACAACAACAAAGTAGTAATACAAAATAAACTAAGATTTTTAGGAATAGGAGTTAACAGAGAGGAATAGATCAATAAATAAGCAAAAGAAAGAAAAATAAATTAAGTAAATTCAATGAATTTGTGACAGGGATTGATGGAAGGGGATAAAACTAAATACAAAAGAAATAATTGGAAGATTATAATGACCCAGCTTAACCTGGGAAAGAGTTGAGAAAATCTGCCTCCCTCCCTTCATCACAGAGATAGCAGACTAAAAGTGTCTAATATTTCACATGTAATACACCCTCTAGTCACTATCTTCCTCTCTCTGTACCTGTCTTTGACATATCTTTGTACCTGCTGAATACATTTCCTCCTCCTGTACCAATAAGTTTGATGATATGGTAGATATTGGAGAGAAAAAATAGAGTCCACTCCTTCCTTCCTCCACTACCCTCCCAGTGTAGAAAGGGGTCTATAAACTATAGCCACAACTTGCCCTTGAAGTTTGCATCTTTTGCATACTGGCCCAAAAAGCATGACTAAGATTCTCTAAACTAGGGGTAGAGAACCTGTGGCCTTGAGGCCACATGTGACCCTCTAACTAAAACCAAACTTCACAGAACAAATCCCTAAAAAGGAGTTTGGATTCAGTCAAAGGGCTGCACTTGAGGACCCAGAGGGCCACAGGTTCCACACCCCTGCTCTAAACTGTTCACAAGACCTTTCTTGTGTGATGTCATATGCAATAGCATAATCCTTTCAATTAATTAAAGACTTATTCACCATTTGTTGTAGGGCTGCAGAAAAATTCCTTAACACCTACTTCACATTTGTAATTACTTTCTTCATCTTCTGTGAATACATCAATCTGAGGTAGAAGGGAAATTCCTTTACTTAATGATATACTATCAGATATGATGAATCTTTTGGTTGACTTTGCTAATACTTTTTCCTTTTTCTTGTTTATTCTTTGTTGCAAGAAGTTTAACAGAGAGGATAGGAAAAAGAGCTATATTAGGAAATGAACGCAACATATAAAAAAAAGACATCAATAAAAAAAGATAGCATTTTCCACCTCAGTCTTTTTTTTCTTCCTAAAATAAATTATTTGGATAATAACGCTAAATAAAAACTATGATTGGATCACATTGTTGCTTTATTTTTTTCACACAAATTACACTTATCCCACATTACTCTAGTTCATATGACTCTCTCTTGGGTCTAATACTGCCTGATCACTTTGACCTGGATAATCTCATGATCCACTCCCAGGTCATCGTCTACAGAAGACATATTCTGATCAAAATTGTTTTTCTAAGCAGCCTTTGACAATTATTGCTAGTTGCTTATGTAATGGGGGTTTGGAGAAACACAGGCCATCTGAGATGGATTGCCTTTGGGAGACTGGTAGACTGGAACATGCATAGATATTCTGCCTTGGCCTACCACATAGTTAGTAGCAAATTTCTTCCATTGGCTGGATAGCTGGAATTGGGAACATCTTTAAAAGGCCTAACTCAGCACGATACAGTCCTCCAGTCTCCTGAAAGCAGTCCCCTAGTGTTTTCATATAAGTAATGCCATAGTAAGTAGTGCAAGCATGAGTTAAGCCCTTATTACTCTTAATTTCTCTGTTTTTCCTAATTAATCCCTACACCTAAAAGTTTCCTGAACTATACCTTTTTCTCCCCAAACTTCTCTCTCCTTCTTACTATGTTTTTAATTAAAGCCTTTTCCTGGAACTCTTGGTTGTCCCTTTATACTTTTTATGATCTTATCACAAGCAGTTCTCTCTTTCATGCTTCTCTCCAATAATTTCCAAGTTTATAGATATTGATATGCTTGATATCAATAACTGGAACATCATTAGACAGAGCTAGCTCTGTGGTTCCATCTATTAGGGAAGCACATAAGACCTTAAAATATGCAAATGACATCATGTTAGAGAAATACATATGTTAAATGGAAATCTGAATATTCAATTAAAGCCAATGTGTGATAAGTCAGAAATTTGTGTAAAGGAAATAATAACTGGCAGGAGGCAGATATACTGCTAAAAGTTAAATAAAAGTTCAAGTGTCCCTTACACCAATTTCTAATCTATTACACACTAACATAAGTATCTCCATTGATACTTTTGTGAATATGGTAAAATTAATAGGTAGGCTTTGGGAATTATTTCCACAACAGATCATATATTTACTGTTATTCAACTGACTGAAAAGTGAAAATAATACATATTTTCTATGATTCTACAATCATGTTTACTATTGGTTGATTATTTTTTTTAAAGGAGTTGATTTGGTAGAGTAAAATATATCTTAAAGGCTATTTTCCAACAAGGTGTCTCTCAAGCAAATAAAATGATACATAATTTCTTCATAGATACAATCACAGAGATAGTTATAATCCTCTGAGTAGTAATATCCAGTCAGACAAAAAACTGGACAAAAAACAAAACAAAACAAGAGGATTCAGACACTTGCCAATGTCAAGGGCAATTTCCACTGCCACATAATCTCTCATACCAACCCTTCACCCAGGTTCAACCCTTATCACCCCTTGCTTACATTATTGCAATAGCTTTCTTAATAGGGCTCCCTTCCTCCAAGTTTTTCCTTCTTTAGCTCCCTTCCTCTATGCTAGGAGTTAACTTTTTTGTGGGGGTGGAGGGGAGTATCATGGACCCCTCTGGCAATCTGGTAAAGCCTATAGACCCATTCTTACAATTTTTTTAATACATAAAAACAAAATACCTAGGATTACAGAGAAAACCAATTATATTGAAATAAAATTGTAATTTTTCCCATCTGTGGTCTCCTACTCCCTGCAATCTATAAAGGACCCCCTTTGTCCTGCTCTACACAGATGTTTCAACCAACAATTCAAAACACAGATCTAACCATGACACTCTCCTGCACAAAAACGTTCTGGGGCAGTGGTAGGGAACCTGCAGCCTCAAGGCCACATGTGGCCCTCTAGGTCCTCAAGTGCAGTCCTTTGACTGAATCCAAACTTCACAGAAAAAATCCCCTTAATAAAAGGATTTGTTCTGTGAAACATGAACTCAGTCAAAAGGTCACACCCAAGGACTAAGAAGGCCATATGTGGCCTCAAGGCTGCAAGTTCCCCACCCCTGTGGTGCTTCCTCTTGCTTCTAAGATAAATACAAACTCCACTGTTTGGCATTTTAATGACTTTCAAAGTCTGGTTCCAACCTACCTTTTCATAATTATTTCACATTATTCTTCTTTACACCATTAGATTTTTCCTAAACTACACTACCGAATATTACCTATATATTAAATCTCATCAACCACCTACGTACCTTGCACAGGTTGTCCCCCTTGTCAGGAATGCCCATTCTGATTTCTGTCTCTTAAAAACCAAAGGTTTGGCTTAAGTGCCACCTGATAAGAGACTTTTTCTGATTCCCTCCAATAGTTTTTGTTTCCCCCACTCAAAATTAGGATTATAAAATCATAGATTTAGAGCCAGAATGAATCTCAAAGGAAATCTAATTTATCATTTCATTTTACAGATGAAGAAACCAAAGCCCAGAGAAAATAAATAATTTCATATTTACTCTGTATACATTTTGGATTTACTTATCTAAGTTCATGGTATTCTTCCCACTCCCAAGTAGAATATAAACTCCTTAACGTTAGAGATTGTGTTCATTTTTGTCTTTCTATCTCCAGTGCCTAATACAGTGCCTAGCACATATTATATAGTCAATAAATGCTTCTTGAATTGAACTGATGCTAACTGCAATAAGAGCATCAAACTTCTGAATACTACAGAGCATCTTTAATGAAATCTACAATCTCCCAAACGAATACAGCCAGATCAATTCACATCGGAAATGTCAATAGGCTGCAGAATGCCTCTTGTCCATGTTAAGCCCATTGAGTTGGTCCATTAAGAATATTGTCTGATACAAGAATTCTTGTACCAAACATTTTCACTACCTATCCAGTTTCTCAACTGTAAAGTCTGGTTCCTGAGGGGCAAAGCAGCATATGTGTTAGGTGGTTGTAGGATAATTGGCCTCCAAAATTACTGGCAAGTTTTGGCAACAATGGTGAGTGGTAGCTCTATTCACTACTCAAGAGAGTAAAGCGATCAGGAGCCTTCAGATAGACTAATACAGAGTTAGCAAACTCAAGAACCCTTCAAATAAAACAATTATGAGTAAGCTAGATAACAATGCTCACAGGGAGTGATAGAATTCCTTTGGTTTCAGGGCTGGATCCATGAACTCATCAGTCACCTGTCTCCTTTCTCCATGGGGAGGACTTGACTACATCATCCAATTTTTATGGACTATCCTGGGAATTTACCACTGCACACATTATTGTTTCCGTGAAGAAATGTGTTCTACATTCCAAATGGCTAACTTACATAGATGTTTTTTCTATACCTTGAAGCAAATTTGAGTAAACTTGTTTCACTGTTTGAAAAAGGAAAATAAAAATGGCATGTGGGAAATAAGCTTGAAAGGGACAAGAGCTACGTCTATTTAAATTCTACATGATGTATTGTTACCCAAATACACAACTATTTAATGCATAAGATGTTTGGGTCATTCAATATTCTAAGGAAAAAGGCTAAAACAATAAGCTACCAAGCAATATATAGATTCAGAACGTTCAACTTATTTGTTTAATGTTACAACTCCATATATTCATTCAATTCATTCTTATATGTTATTGCTTAAATAAACATGTAACTGAGTCTTAGATGACATCACTATGCATAGAGCCCTATATCTATAGACTAGTACATGTATACATGTGTGAATGTATGTATATGTGTCTGTATTCATACTAACAGATGGTTAGGTTAGAGAGGGCCACCCCTCCTAGATTAATTTAAAACAAAGGAATCTAGTGTAAGTGCAGCTTTAGTTTAATGTGGAATCTTCCATGAATTCATCTTTTATCTTCCTTCACACTACCATTTTGGTAATCGTTGTTGATTGCTATAGCTGTTTTCTGTTTTTCATACATAATGTTTTCTCAAGAGACAGTATGGTGGAGTAATTAGAATGCTGTCTGAAATTAGAAAGAGTTGGCTTCAAGTCATACTTCAGAAACATGTTAACTGTGTGATTGTGGGCATGTCATTCAACTTCTTAGCATCCCAGTTTACTGTCTCAAGATCGTAAGTTATAGATAAAGTACTGATCTGTATTGGTAGAAACAGTTTTCACAGTTGGAGCTACCTACATGGTTGAAATTATGGGTCTGGACAAAAAAATTTTTTCTTGAGATAACTCCCAATTAATAACCCTTTTAAGCATTCATTTCTGTTTAGGCCTTCACAGTCTTTCAGTTACTTATTCCTTTATTTGCCTTTAATTATAAACTTTTTCGGTTGGATGAATTTGTTAGCATATCAATAGTTACTTAGTCAAATTTCATAATTAGTAATGCCATTCTCTACTGCTGCTTTGATTACTTTAAAGATTATTACTTTAATCATAATTATCAATCACATCTATACGTCTAGTCTTTTCTTATAATTCATTATTGTGTCATGAAGTACCAAACACTAACATGAACTAGTATCAGAGGTATCATAGTAAGTATTTTTACTGTGTTTATCCTGAGTTCATCTTCATTTACCATTTACTGAGTATTATATTCAAAGCACTTTGTAGTCATACAAAGATGAATAAGATGCAATTTCAGCTTACAAGGAAAGATAAGAAATGTACCCCAAAAAATCCTAGCACATTTTTTTCTTTTTTTGTAAATTTTTTATTCATTTTAAACTTTTTTTGTAATTTTTAAAAAATTTTACACTTAAATACAAAATGAGAAAAGAAAAAAAAAACATTACCATGTACATAGCAGAACATAAAAGAGGATTCAATATAAAACAATAAATTTCCATTTCAAGAAAAACTATATAATAAATACTACCTATTGTTTTCAAAGCTGCCCAGCTTTTCTTTGCTTCCTGTTGGTTTTCTTTTATTCTCTGCTGTGCACTTTTTACTTTATTTTTCCCCTCCCACCCTAAAGAAGGCTACAATGAAATATAGCTATGTATACACAACCATAGATATTTATAAACATACACATATGCACAATGCACTCAAACACATACATATAAGATAGTAGTATGCTTATTTCCTCTTATCATCTGTTTCTATAAGGGTGGATATCATCTTTCTTCATAAGTCGAATCCGTTTTTTCTAAATCAAAGAGCTCATAATTTCCTATGCCACAGCAATATTCCTTTCTGGATTCAAACAGCATTTTCCTTCGTAGGATCCTTGAGGTTAATTTGGGTATTTGTAATAGAATGACTTGGTTCTCAAAGTTGTCTTAAAACAATCCTGCTGTGACTATTTACATTGTTCTCTTGGTTCTGCTTATTTTACTCTTCATTTTTTCATGGAGGTCTCTCCATGCTTTTCTAAAATCATTGAGCTCATCATTTCTTATAGCAGAGTAATATTCCATCATGAATGTATACCACAATCTGTTTATCCATTCCCCAAGTAAGACACATCCTTGCAATTTCCAGTTCTTTGACACCACAAAGAGAGCTTCCATAAATATTTCAGAACAAGTAGGTTGTTTTCTATTTTCCCTAATCATCTTGGGAAACAGACCTAATATTGATATTGCTGGGTTAAAGGGTATTTAGGCAGTTTAATAACTCTTTGGGCATATTTCCAAATCTCTCTCCAAAAAGGTTGGATCAGCTCACAGATCCACCAACAATGAATTAAGGTTTCAATTCTTCCATATTCCTTCCAACATTTGTCACTTCCCACTTCTATCATTTTAGCCAATCTGATAGGTATACAATGATACCTCAAAGTTATTTTAATTTGCATTTCTCTAATAATGATTTAGAGCATTTTTCATATGATTATGAATTGTTTTGATTTCTTCATCAGAAAACTATCTGTTCATATCCTTTGACCATTTATCAATTGGGGAATGACTCACATTCTTATAGATTTGATAAATTTCTTTATGTATTTGAGATATGATACCTTTATCTGAGAAACTGTCTATAAATGTTTTTCCCAGTTTTCTGTTTTCTTTCTGATCTTGCTGACATTTGTTTTATTTGTACAAAAACTTTTTTTTAATTTAACGCAATAAAATTATTCATTTTACATCTCACAACACTCTCTTGTTTGTTAATAAATTGTTCACCTATCCATAAGTCTGATAGTTAATATGTTCCATGTTCTTCAAATTTTCTTGTAATATTTCTCTTTATATCTAGATCATGTGTCCATTTTGACCTTATCTTGGTAAATGGTGTAAGATACTGATCTCTGCACGATTCCTGCCAGACTGCTTTCCAGCTTCCCCAACAATTTTTTTTTACCAAATAATGAATTATAATCCTAAAAACTTAAGTCTTTACACTTGTCAAACACTGTGTAACTATATTTGTTTGTTGCTGTAGCTTGTATGTCTACTCTGTTTCACTGAGCTACCTTTCTATTTCTTAGCCAGTAACAGATAGGTTTGATAATTACTATCTTGTAATATTATTTAATATCTGGTACACCTAACATCCTTACTTTATATTTTTTCCACTAGTTCCTTTGATATTCTTGATCTTTTGTTCTTCCAAATGCATTTTGTTACCATTTTTCTAGCTCCGTAAAATAATTTTTTTGGTAATTTTATTGGGATGACATTGAATATATAGATTAAATTTGGAAAAATTGTCATTTTTGTTGTATTGGCCCATTTATTTAAATCTGATTTTATTTGTGTACAAAGTTTTTTATGGTTTTCTTCATATAGATCCTGTGTTTATTTTGGTAGGTGTATTCCTATGTATTTTATGTTGTCTAGAGTTGTTTTAAATGGGGTATTTCTAGCTATCTCTTCCTGCAGGATCATGTTGTTAATATATAGGAATGCTAATGGTTCATCTGGGTTACTTCCTATCCTACTCCTTTGCTGAAATTATTAATTATTTCAATTAACTTTTTAGTTGAGTCTTTAGAATTTTCTAAGTCTATCATATCATCAACAAAAAGAGATAGTTTTACTATCTCATTCCCTATTCTGATTCCTTCTATTTCTTTTTTCTTCTCTTATTGCTATTGCTATGACTTCCAATACAGTATTAAATAATATTGGTGACAGTGGGCATCCTTATTTCATAACTAATCTCTGGAAGGCTTCTAACTTGCTGATGGTTTTAGGTAAATGCTTCTTATCAATATAAGGAAAAGCCCATTTATGCCTATACTTCCAAGTATTTTTTTTTTAATTTTATTTGCTTTTTTTGGTGAGGCAGTTGGGGTTAAATGACTTGCTCAGGGTCACATAGCTAGTAAGTGTTAAGTGTCTGAGGCTGGATTTGAACTCAGGTCCTGCTGACTCCAAGGCCAACTCTATTCACTGTGCCACCTAGTTGCCCCTCAAGTATTTTTTTTTAATAGAAATGAGTGTTGTACTTTATCAAATGCTTTTTCTGCATCTATTGATATTATCATAAGATTTTTTATTACTTTTATTATTGATATAGTCAATTATGTTAATAGTTTTCCTTATGTTAAACCATCCCTGCATTCCTGGTATGAATCCCATTTGGTCATAATATATAATCTTTATAATATATTGTTGTAATCTTTTAGCTAGTACTTTATTTAGGATTTTTACATCCATATTCATTAATGAAATTGGTCTGTAATTTTCTGTTTTTACTTTTCCTGGTTTAGGTATCAATTTCACATTTGTTTCATAAAATAAGTTTGGTAGGAGCCTTTCTTTGCATATTATTCCAAATAATTTATTTAATATTGGAATTAGTTTGTCTTTAAGTGTTTGATAAAATTCACTTGTAAATCTTTCTGGTCCCGGTGCTTTTTTCTTAGGAAGATTATTTATGGCCTGTTCAATTTCTTTTTCTAAAATAGGTCTATTTAGATGTTTCATTTCCTCTTCTGCTAATCTGGGCAATTTATATTTTTGTAAATATTCTTCCATTTCACTTAAGTTGTTAAATGTGTTGGCATATAACTGGGCAAAATAACTCCTTATAATTGCTTTGATTTCATCTTCTTTAGTAGTAAATTGACCCTTTTCATTTTTGATACTAGTAATTTGGTTTTCTTCTCTCTTTCTTGTTTAATTGTATTAACCAATGGTTTATCTATTTTATTGATTTTGTTGCAACACCAACTTCTAGTTTTATTTATTAATTCAATGATTTTTTTATACTTAGTTTTATTAATTTCATATTTAATTCATAGGATTTCCAATTCAGTATTTAATTGAGGATTTTTAATTTCTTCTTTTTCTATTTTTTAATTGTATACCCAGTTCATTAGTCTGCTCTTTTTTTATTGACATAAGAACTTAGAAATACAATTTTTCTGCTGATTACTGCTTTTGCTGTATCCCTTGTTTCATTATTGTCATTTTCTTTAATGAAATTACTGATTATTTCTATTATTTGTTTTTCAACCCATCCATTCTTTAAGATTAGGTTGTTTAGTCTCCAATTAGTTTTTTCCTAGGTTTCCATGGTCCCTTATTAAATACAATTTTTTATTGCATTGTGGTCTGTAAAGGGAGCATTTAATATTTCTGCTTTTCTGCTTTTAGCTATAAAATTTATGTGCCCTAATATATGGTCAGTTTTTGTAAAGGTACAATGTACCACTGAGAAAAAGGTGTATTCCTTTCTATTCCCCTTCAATTCTCTCCAGATATCTATCATATCTAGCTTATCTAAAATTCTATTCACTTCCTGAACATCTTATTTATTTTTTGGTTAGATTTGTCTAGTTCTGAGAGGGAAAGATTAAAGGCCCCTACTATTATGATACTGCTCTCTATTTCCACCCATAGTTCATTTAATTTTTCTTTTAAAAATTTAGATGCTATAGTATTTGGTGCATATAAGTTTAGTACCTTTTATCATACTGTAGTTTCTGTGTTTATCTCTTTTAATTAAATCTATTATAGTTTTGACTTTATCTGACATCATGATTGTTACCCCTGCTCTTTTTTTTTTCACATTGTCTGAGGCATAATACATTCTACTCCAGCCCTTTATTTTTACCCTGTATGTATCTCTCATTTTTAAATATTCTTCAGCATATTGTCAGATTCTTATGTTTTAATCCATTCTGTTATCCAATTCTATTTTATGGGTGAATTTATCCCATTCACATTCAAAGTTACAATTACTATTTGTATATTTCCCTCCATTCTGTTTTTCCTTACTATTGTCCTTTTCAGCCTCTCTTTTTATCCTGTTCCTCCTCTAGTTTATTTCAAATCACTACCTCCCTATTCCACACTCTTGTAAAGAATCTCTCCCTTATCCTCTCCCCTTACTCTCCTTTTCCATGTTCTACCCACCTTTCTAAGGGTCCCTTCCTTTTCTTCTTCCCCTTACATCCTAAATCTTAATCTACACACCCTTCTATGTACCACTTCTTATCCTATTTCCTCATCCTGTTATTTCTTTACAAATTTAGAAGACTTTCATACCCTTCTAGAGGTATGTGTTGTTTCCTCTTTAATCCAGATCTGATGAGTATAAGCTTCCAGCACTACCAGGCCTCCACCCTCACGTGATTCCTCTGTATCAGTTCTTCCTCTTGTGCCTCATTTGTATGAGATAATTGCTCTTTTTACCTTTTCCTACACAATTTTGCTTTTTTAGATTCACCACATCATACTTAGCTCTTCTCTGATCTTTCTTTTGAACTACCCAGTTACTAATGACAATTTTAAGCATACAATTTATATTTTCACATATAAAAAGTAAATAGTTTGTCTTTAATGAATCTCTTGTGATTGGTCTTTGATGTTTACCTTATATTTATCCTGGATCTTATATGTCAAATTTCCTCTTAAGTTCTGGTCTTTTTGCAACAAAATTCTGAAAGTCTGTCAATTCATCAAATGCCTTTTTTTTTCATTAAGAATTACACTGAACTTTGCTGGGTAAGTTATTTTTGGCAGCAACCCCACTTCTTTTGTTCTTCGATATATAGTGTTCCAAGACTTGTGGTCTTGTGTAATTCTAATTGTGGCTACACAGTATTTGAAATTTTTTTTCCTTGTTGCTCATAATATTTTCTCCTTAACCTGGGGGTTTTGGAATTTGGCTATGATATTCCTGTAGGTTTTCATCCTGGGATCTCTTTTGGGTGGTGATCAGTAGATTTTTTTTTTATTTCTATTTTCCTTTCTTGATCTAAAACTTCAGGGCAATTTTCTTTAATTATTTCTTGTATTATTGTATCAAGATTCTTTTTTGGATGGTAACTTTCAGGTAGTCCAATTATTTTCATGTTTTCTCTTCTTCATCTGTTCTCCAGATCAGTTGTTTTCTTAAGATATTTCACATTCTCTTCTATTTTTCCATTCTTTTTATTTTTTTTTTACTTCTTGATATAACATCATTTGTTTCCCCTTGCCCAATTACAGTTTTCAAGGAGTTGTTTTCTTCCTTAAGATTCTGAATCTCTTTTTCCAGTTGGTTGACTTTCTTTTCATAATTTTCTTGGTTTTCTTTGTATTTTCTTATGGGTTTTTTTTCTAATTCTTCCTCAACCTTTCTTATTTGATTTGTAAAGTCCCTTTTAAGTTCTTCCACAAACTCTTTTTGGGCAGGTGACCATTTGATATTACTCTTTGGGGTAGGAAAGGCTTTTTTTTAATTCGGTATCCTTCTCTGAAAATGAACCCCATTTTTCTCTATTCCCATAGTAGCTGTATGTTGTTGGGTTCTTTCTCCTTTGCTTGCTCATTTAAAAAAAATAGCAGCTTGTTATTATAATCACCTCTAATCCTAGGATGTGGGTGATGGTTCCTCTGGCCTTAGGTCTTTCTTATGGTTATTTTTTAAGATTTGTCCAGAGCCCAACCTCTGCACTCCTTTCTCCCTCCAAGCCACAGACAGATAGGGCCTTCAGGAACAATATGTTGGAAATGCTCTTGCTCTCTGAGGACCCTCCATTGGCTGTAACCTTCTCCCCTCTGGCCTGGAACTGAAACCAAGAAATCAGCCCTCCTGTAAGTGCCCACAGCATGTAGCATCCCCACCCCACTGCTTCTGCACTCACATGTGTCTGCTGTTTCTTTCTCACCTTCAGCTGCAGCCTGGGACCCTCTTGGCAGCACAGCGGGGTCTAGCATCCCTCAGCAGCAGAGGGTCCTTCAGTGTTCCCCTGCTCAGATATCTGTCCTCCCACCCTGTCTGAGAATTCCTGTGTCTGAAGTTGAGGCTGCCTCCCAAACCACCTGCCTCCAGGGCTTATTGTTTCTTGTTTAAGCAGAAATCAGGTCTTCTCCAGTTGTCCCAGAAGGACCACTGCTCTGCCTCAAGTCTTCTTTATTTTTGCCACCCTACCTACATTCACCCTGAGGTGCTATTTTATCTTGTTTGTAGAGGAAATCTAAAGAATTTAGAATTTTCTTACCTACTCTCCCATCTTCCCAGAATCCCTTCCCTCTATTCATTTTAAATTTAAATACAAAAAAAGAAAAGAAAAACAAAAAACCATTTCCCTCTACACAGAACATAAAAGAGAATTCAATGCACACCAACAAATTTTCATTTCAAGAAAACCTATATAATAAACACTACACATCGTTTTCAAAGCTAACCAGCTTTTCTTTGCTTCCTTGTAGTTTTTTGTTCTCTGCTGTGCACTTTTTACTTTATTTTTTTCTGTCCCGCCTCTTCCCATTCCCCACTCCTCCTGCCCTAAAAAAGGCTACAATTAAATGCTGATATATGTGTGCACATGTGTGTATACACACACACACAAATATATACATATATGTATATGTGAATATATACACATACATAGTTATCTATAAACATACACATATACACTTATGCACATATATATGACCATACTATGCGTATTTCCACTTTGTCATCTCTTTCTCTGAAGGTAGAGAGCATCTTCCTTCACAGGTCCAAATCTTTCCATGTTTTTCTGAATCAACCAGCTCATATTTCCTACACCACAGCAGTATTCCAAAACAATCATGTCCTATCTGAGAGATTGTCTATGAAAGTTTTTTTCCAGTTTTCTGCATTCTTTCTATTCTTGGCTACATTGGTTTTATTTATACAAGAAACTTTTTTATTTAAAATAATTGAAATCATCCATTTTACACTTAAACAATGTTCTTACCTTGTAATACATTTTAAGGTCTGATACTGTTGAATCTCCTTCCTTTACATCTTTTCCCCCTTATTTCTTTGAAATTCCTGCCCTTTTGTTCTTCCAAATGAACTTTGTTGTTATTTTTTCTAACTCAGTAAGATTATTTTTCATAATTAAATTGTGATGGCATTGAATAAATAGATTAGGTAAAATTGCCCAGCACAAATTAAGAATACGGTAAGTGTAAGCATGATAAGATAGATTTCAACATGTGTCCTACAAAATAGAAGTCTAAAGTTTGAGGAAGAAGGAATTTTGAGAAATTACTCAGACTGAGACTAAAACTTAGATTTATATCTTCTCTTTAATAAGCTAAATATGAAAATTTTTCTAACCAAAGGAGTGAAGAAAAATTTCTTTGCCATTTATGCCCTTTAGGATAGTTTCTTTTTCTCTCTTAAGGTAACAAATTGAGAAAAGGTAGATGAATATAAGCTCCAGCTAAAATCTCATTTCAAGGAGAGTAGTATGTACCCACTTCTGGCTTCTCTATGTCAGAAATATTGGTGGAAGATTAGAAACAAGTTAACTATATTTATGAAAGGTGAGAAGTTTTCTAGCTTTTACTTGACTAAAGAAGAAATAGTAGGGAAAAAAGGCACTGGAGTTAGAGTCAGAAAAAACTTCTTATTGAAAACTATCTCATATACTTGCTAACTTTGTAACTCTGGGCAAGTAATTAAGCTTTACTTCAATCATCTATAAAATGGAAATAATGAAAATATCTCTGTTATGAAGTTATTGTGAAAATTAAATATATGTAAATTGTTTTGCGAACCTTAAAATACTATATAAATATCATCATAGCCATCATTATTGATTTAACTCTTTTCATAAGAGTCCATGATGAAATGTTGACTCTTAGCTTGAAAGCATTCCAAGCAATGAGAAGTTTGCAATTGTACCTTAAAAAAGATGATGAGCTAACACATTTCAAAGAATGCATCTATATCTCAAAATAAATGATTTATTTAGCAAATATTTATTAAGTGCCAAAAGCATAGATTTAATCCTCTATGCTAGTGGCTGAGGACATAGATATATGCTGGAAGATAATAGAATTTAGAATTGGAGAAGCCTTGCTCATAAGGTCTAATTATGCAAAAGTGATTCTGAAATAAAGGAGAATGATAAAAGTGCAAGAGAGGTCCATCCAAAGAGCTACATGAAATTTGGAAAGGGAGAGGTAACATTCACTGGGAGGGTTTAGGGAAGATTTATTTGAGGAGATGCTCCTGAGTTGGAATTTTATGAAATGGAGACTTAAATAGGGAGGGGGTATATATTCCATGCACAGGAGATTGCATAAAGGCATAGAGATGGGAGAACGAAGCATAAGAAGAGAGGATGGAGAGATAACTTGTTTGTAACATAAGAGTTTGATAAGTTGGAGCAGTATGAATTAAGTCTGGGAGAAAGGGTTCAAATTATAATGTTTTCAATGCATTATTTGTGCTTTGAGAAGCAATGGGGAGCACCTGAAGGTTTTTGAGTAGAGTAGTAGCATAATCATAGTGGTACATTAGGACAATTATTTAGGAATCAATGTGAAGGATGGAATGGAGAGGGGGTAAATTAGAGGCAGGACCTAGAGGCAGAAAGACTGATGGGAGCTATTAAAAGTCTGCATGAGAAGAAATCAGGCCCTGAACACAGGTGGTATCAATGGTAATTGAGAGAAGGGGGGAGATATTGCCAAGGTAGAAACAATATGAGTTGGTAAATATTTGGATTTGTGGAATCAAGGATCATTGTCATCATCAGTGAATGGTTACTGTATTTAAAGATTACTAGAAGAATGTAAAACATTATTATGCTTGATTTGACTCTCTTGTCTAAAATCTAAGATGAAGTCAGTCTTGGATCAGGATAAAAGTTGTTTTAGTTAGCCTTTTTGTGATTATGCATGCTAATAAAGGGTGGTATTTTATTTTCTGGTCCCCATTTATAGGTGGAATTAACATTAAAATGGACTCTACTTCTCATGAATTGCCAATGAGGACTCTGGAACGCATTGCCTCTGAGCTTGGATGCAATCTGACTGATGAGAAGCTTGCCTTGTACCTGGATGAACAGGATGAGCTAAAGCACTTCCAAGAATATTTCCATATTCCAAAAATGAAGGATCTACCTTTAAGTGAGAAATACAACCAATGGGAAAGTTTTTATCTTCTGCATATGCTTATTATCATGCATAAACATAGGGAAAGATTTATGATTTTTTCAGCTTAGAGAACTCTCAGTATGGGAACACCAATGCAGATTACAGTTCTTTGTGACTCAGGGGATGAATTCTAGGGAATTGCCTGAGGAACACAGGGGTTAGATGACTTGCACAGCATCATATTGCTTGTAAGTGTGGAAGTTGAACCCAGATCTTCCTGACTCAAAGTCCAGCTCTCCTTTTAGCGTGACACAATTCCTTAGGAAATTGTGGAACCTTGGAAAACATTAAAACATTGCATAATAGATCCATTGCAGTCATATCTGATAGCATCAGGTCTTTAGTGCTACCAACTAAATCAACCTATTAGTCTGTCTCAGCCCCAAATGCTTTATGTTCACATTCCTCTTTTGAGTAATATTCTAAAGCACAGTACTTACAAAGTGCTTATGCTGTCACTTATCTTCTTTGAACAATATAGTGACTGATTGAAAATTATAGGCAGACACATTTCCTTTTAATGGATTTAGACTGTAGTGTCTTTAAGTACTTATAGCTCAAAGCAATTACTTTCAATACAACATATTTTAGCATCTTCTATTTGGTTTACTCAGGTGATGGTAGTATTGTATTTTAGGTGAATTTTATTCTGGTACCTGCAGCTTCTGTTGAGAGAGGGGATATGTGATTATATGTTTCTTCATGTGATAAGGGTGAAGGAAGTGCATATATACTGCAGAATAAAGAAAAGATGATGTCTTGGAAATGCTCTCTGAAAAAAATCAACATTTTCTAAGAGACTAGCAATGACATTGGTTATGGAAACTTCTCCTTAAAAACAATATATAGGAAACATAAGGAGTCATTTTTCATACTTGACTTTATTCAACTTCAAATCGTTGAAAATGACTGCATAGATTTAATTGAATTCTCTTCTAGAAGTGCTGATTTCAATGGATATCATAGTGGGCATTTCTCATTTTTTCAATTGATAAAAATGCAAATTTGTAGGCACTAAGTAAGGAAAGTGGGGATAAGAGGTATTATTTAACCCAATAAGGTGATGAAGTTAAGTGAAATGAAAAAGCTGCCAGGAACTATTATTGCATAAAGGATATTAACTCAGCTATTTTAACTTTGATTTTCACTTTCTATCCTTGGTGAGATAAAAATAATCCTTAGTGGTTGGGAATTACATTTTTGTGTCATTTAGAAGTGGAAATTTATTTTTGTTTTGCATTGATTTGGTAATTTCTAAGATTCTTCTAGTTCTAAAATTCTGAATTCTATGACTAAACTTCTTATTGAACTAATTCACATTTGTTTATCATCTAATGCATGTAAAGCATTTAGGACAATGCATGGCACATAGTAAGTGCTACATAAATGTTTCCATTACTACTACTAGTAGTCATAGGACTACTACTACTACTACTACTACTACTACTATTATTATATTTTTAGAAATTTCTGTTTAAAATAATTAAATGTGTAAACTAGCGAGAGCTGAAAGGAAAGGAACTTTGAAATCATTAAGGAAGATCAGACAGATTTTAGGTGGCAAGAGTTTTATTGAATTAGATCTTTCCTTGTCTACCTCTCTCCTTCTGGATTTTTCCCTTGGAACCTTTTTGGAAAATGAAAACTTTCTGTCTTTCTTTAATACTATAGAACAGAGATGTCAAACTTCCTGCTGGCCACAGGCAGCCTATGAAAGTTCCCTGAGGCCAGAACCGGATTAAAATGTAATCAGGAAATATTTTTCAAAATAAAAATAAATAAATAAAATAAAAATATAATATAATATGGTCAATTTGTTGTCTTCTAAATCAATATGTGGTCCACTGGGATCCTTTCTATAAAAGTGAGACACCAACACTTGAAAAGACACTAAAGAAAGTAAAATAACTTTGTTTTACCATGTGATTTCATTTGTTCTTAAGTTTTTGCCAGTTTTTTATAAAATGTCAAAAACAAGAGATATAGGGCAGCTAGATGGCCTAGTGGATAGAACACCAGCCCTGGAGTCAGGAGGACTTGAGTTGAAATCCAGTCTCAGATACTTTCCAGCAGTGTGACCCTGGTGCAGTGTCACACACATACATACACACACACACACACACACACACACACACACACACACACACAGATACTAGGTTCCTAAATTTCAGCCCTTTGTACTTAAAACAAATTTTAAAATTATAAATAATTCACTTATTAAATCCAAAAGTGCTATTTGGATAACCTATATTTTAAATACCTAATATAATTTTATGATCAAATCATTGCCTTTTTCCTAAACTGACAACATGCATTTAGAAACATAAAAAACTAAAAAAGTATTGCATATATTTTAATTTTCCTTAAAATCTATTGTGATTTTTTAAAAGGAGAGGTAGAAAGGAAGCACAAGAAATTTAAAACATTATTTCTGTCACCATTACAAAATTTCTAGAAACTTATCATCTGTATTTACACATTTGTTTTCTCACAAACTGCTTTGTTGATTGCGATCTGAACATACTATTCAGGAAAAAGCTAAACAGAAAAGAATTTTTAGATCATTACTTCTCTCAATCTTTGATTAAGCTACTAGAGAAATCTTTTTTCTTATAAAAATATATTCTTAGCTTCTACTACTCATCCCTTCTGAGGAAGGAGTAAGTCAGGCAAATGATGAGTTTAAAGAAAAAAGCCAGAATGGATCTGTCTGAGAGATGGTAGACATCCCCATTTTCTATTTCTCTAACCCTAACTTCTTTTCTGAGAAGGCCTCAACCAAGATTTCCACCTCTACCACCAATTCAATATAGGCAAGACTAAGGTTGTTATTTTTCCCTCTAAATCTATATCCTCTTTTAACTTAAGTCACTATCTATCTACTCTCTCGTGTTTGAAATTTCATTGTTCTATCTTTTCTACTCCCCTGTTCTTCATCTTTCATATTGATTCCCCACATATTGAATCATTTTATTAAGTCCTGGCAATTCTGTTACTTCTCCTTGTCTTCTGTTCCTTTCCATTGTCTCCCCCATCTCACACACACACACACACACACACACACACACACACACACACACACATACATACACACCCTAGTATACCCTAGACTGTCATTATTACCTACCTGGGTTACTATAGTAGCACCTATACTCTTTCCCAAACTTAATCTATCATTCATATGCCTGATTGTCTTTATGCATAGATATGACCATTTATTTAGCTGTTAAGTTATTATTAAGCACTACGATGTACCATGTCAGGTGCTAAGGCCAGGGAAGGGAATAAGGATTAGATCTGTGCTTTACTTGATATAGGAAACACCCACACGAGGAAATTCCCTTTACTAGTGCAGGTTGGCCCCTTATCTATAATTTAGAGAGAGCATTGGTTGGTTAAATGACCTACCCAGCCACATAACTGATATGAGTCAGAGGTAGTACTGGAAGCTAATTCTCTATCCATTATTCCACACTGCCTCTTAATGCAAGGAATAAGCAGGGAAAAAGAAAACTGTACCTGATTGCTAGGAGCTTACATTATACTAGGAGGAAGTAACATATACAAAGACAAGTCAGTCAACTAGCATTTTTAAGTGCTTACTATGTGCCAGGTATTGTGTTGAATACTAAGTATACAATAATAACAACAACAACAAATCAAAAGACACCGCCTGCTCTCAAGGAGCTTACAATCTAATGAGAGAGACAAAATGAAAAAAAAAACAACTATGTATAAACACAGCATGTTCAGGATAAATTGAAGATCATCAACAGAGAGAAGGCCCTGGCGTTGGGAAATATGAGGAAAGTCTTCTTTTGAAAGTTGGGACTTTAGCTACGACTTGAATGAAGCCAGGGAAGCTAGAAGGCAGAGATGAGGAGGGAGGGAGTTCCAGGCATGGTGGACAGCCAGTGTAATGCTTGGAGCTGGATGATGGAGTGTTGTGTCCGAGAAAAGGAAAGGAAGCCAGTGTCACTGGATACCAGAGTACCTGGGTAAGGTACAAGATGTAAGAAGACTTGAAAACTAGGAAGGGGCCAAGTTATTCAGTTTTTTATTAGTCAAGTAAATGCAAAATAGTTTTGTGGGAATTCCACTGAGAACCAAGAGAATCAAGAAGGGCCTCTTTTTTGTAGATAGCACTTGAGTTGAATGAGCCTTGAAGAATAGGAGGGATTTGAAGAAATGGAGGTAAGGAGGAAGGGCATTCCAGCTAATCAATAAATAAGGATTTATTATTTGCCTACTCTTTCTCAGGCACTCTTAGGTACTGAGCATACAATGATAAAAATGAAATTCTCTCTACCCTCAAAAATGCTTTCATTCTAGAGACAAGAAGACAACATGTACACATGTAAATACCTACAAAATAAATAACAAAGTCATTTTATTTGGGTGGGAGTTGAGGCACTAACAGCTGGAGGCAGTCAGAAAAGGCTCTATGTAGGAAGTGGTGTTTGGTCTGAGACTATGGTTTCTAAGGAGTAGAGATGAAAATACATTCTAGCCACGGGGGATAACCAGTGCAAAGACACAGAGACTGCTTTAAGGAATAGCAAGATCAATTTGGTTGAACTTTAATAAGTGTGTGAAGAGGAATAGGCTGAAAACGCATGTTAGAGCCAAATTGTAAAGATCTTTAAGAATTAAACAGAGAAGTTTATATTTGTTCCTAAAGGTAATTTGTTATGACTGGAGCTTTTTGATCAGGGCAGTGACATGATCATACTGATGTTTTAGAAGTATCTTGCCCAACAGTCACAAAGCCATGGTATGTTATGGCAAGACTTGAACTTGCATCTTCCTTGCTTTAAAGATATTCTCTTTCCATTACACTATATAATGTCTCAATGTTGGGGATACACAAGATAAAAATTAAACAGTTCCTGCTCTACTTGGCAGCTATGTAGAGGATAAATTAAAGAAAGAATAGATTTAAGATAAGGATATTAATTAGGAGGCCATTATAATAGCCCTAATGGGAGCTTATGAAGACGATATGGGGTGTTAGTTCTGTGGTTCAGGAGAAGGGAAAATAAAATAGAATCATCAAGACTTGGCAAACAATTGAATATGTGAGATGAGGGAAATCAAGGTATCATACCATTCTCTATTAGCTATCATCTTTCCTCACCTTCTTGGTCAAACTCATTGCAAAAGCCATTTTATAGAAGATGCCTTCACTTCCTATCCTCTCACTTATTTCTAAATCCTCTGCACTCTGGCTTCTAATTTCATCATTTGACTGAAACTGCTTTCTTCAAAGCTACCAATTGCCAAATCTAATAGCATTTCTCAAACCTCATCCTTCTTGACCTATACATAGCTTTTTATGCTGTCAATCACCATCTTCTCCTGGATACAATGTCCTCTGAGTTTTCATGACTGCGCTTTCCTCATTCCCTTCCTACCTGTCTATTTCTTCCCAGTCTCCTTTGCTGGATCATGATCTATGTCATGTCTCTTAACAATGGAGTCCTCCAAAACTCTGTCCTTGGCCCTTTTCTCTTTTCCCTCTGTATCAGGGGTTCTTAACTTTGGGTCCATGAACTTTAAAAAATGTTTGATAATTGAATTTCAATATAATTAGTTTCTTTTGTAATCATATGTGTATTATTTTATGCATTTAAAGATACGATTCTGAGAAGGGGTCCGTAGGTTTTAGCAGACTGCCAGAAGGGTCCATGACAAACAAAAAGGTTAAGTGCCCCTGTTCTATGATATGTCAGATGGTGATCTAATCAGATCCTGTAGTTCAGTTATCATCTCTATGTAGATGATTCCCAGATCTATGTATGCAGATGCAGCTAGTGGTTCAGTAGATAGCCCACTGGACCTGGAGTCATGAAGACCTGAGTTCAAATACAGCTAGAGATATTTACTCGCTATGTGACCTTGGGCAAGTCACTTAAACTCTGTTTGCCTCAGTTTCCTCAACTGTAAAATGGAGATAATGACATTATCTATCTTGCAGGATTGTTGTAAGGATCAAATGAGAGAATATTTGTAAAGTGTTTAGTACTAGTAGGCTCTATATAATTGCTTATTCCCTTCTTTTTCCATTCCTCATCTCCTTCCTTAGCTCCATTTCCAATCATAAACTTCCTTTTGATCATCACAAATTGGACTTCCTGGAAGCATCTCAAACTGAATATTTCCAAAACAGAACTCATTAACTTTTCCTACAAACCTTCTTTCTCCCCAACTTTCCTATTACTGTTGATGTTGAGGGCACAACCATCCTCCCAGTTATTAAAGTTTACAACTTCAGTGCCATCCTTAATGCCTCAGTTGAATTCTCACCACATATTCAATCTATTAACAACTTTTGTCATTTTTACCCTTACAACATCCCTATTATACATTCCCTTCTCTCTGCTCACATAGGCACCATCCTATTATAGACTTTTATTATGTCTTGCCTGGACTATCACAATAGCCTTCTAGTCTTCTTGTCTTAAGTCTCTCCCCACTCCAATTCAGCATCTACTCATCTGCCAAAGTGATTTTTACTACTAGTCTGACCATTGCACTACCTACTTAATTAACCTAGGTAGCAGTTGTTTCTTACCTCTAGGATCAAATTTTTTTGGGGGGGGTCATCTAAAGCCCTCCACAACCTCACGTCTTTCTATAATTTACAGTCTTGTTATACTTCACTCACTTTCATATATTATGAAATCAACTTATACTGGGTTAATTGCTGTTCCTCATACACAACACTCCATTTCCATTGCCTTTGTACTGGCCATTACCCTTCCTGAAATATTCTCTCTTATTACCTCTGCCTCCTAGTTTTCCTGTCTCCTTTTTAAAAACTTTTAATTATTTTTATTTCTTTAAATTTTTCCTAATTACATGTAAAAACTTTTAACAATCTTTTTTTTTTAATTTTGAGTGCCAAATTCTCCTCTTCCCTCCTGCTCCTCCATACTTCTTGAGAAGGCAAGCAATTTGATTTCAATTATACATGTAACCTCATTCAAAGTATATTTCCATATTAGCCATGTTATAAAAGAAAATACAACAAAATTTAAAAAAATAAAGAAAGTTTAAAAAATTATGCTTCCATCTACATTCAGAGTTCATCTATTCTCTCTGGAGGTAGATAGCAATTTTCTTCTTGGGTCCTTTGAAATTATCTTAGATCATTGTCTCTTTCACAATTGGTCATCCTTACAATATTGTTGTTACTGTATACAATGCTCTCCTGCTTTTGCTCATGTTATTTTGCCTGAATTCATACAAGTCTTCCCAGGTTTTTCTGAAACTATCTTTCTTGTCATTTCTTATAGGACAATAGTATTCCATCACAATCATATACCACAAATTGTTCAGCCATTCCCAGATTGGTGGGCATCCCACTCCCCCAATTTCCAATTCTTTGCCACCACAAAAAGAGCTCCTATAAATTTTTTTTGCATAAAAATTTCCTTTTCTCTTTTCTTTGATCTCTTTGGGATACAGAGCTAGTAGTGGTATTGCTGGGTTAAAGAGTATACACAGTTTTTCTAGGCCTTTGGGCATAGTTCCAAATTGTTCTTCAAGGCAATTACATTAGTTCAGAACTCCACCAACAATGCATTTGTGTCCCAATTTTTCCATATCCCCTCTAGCATTTGTCACTTTACCTTCCTGTCATGTTAGCTAATCTGAGAGGTATAAGGTGGTTTCTCAGAGTTGTTTTAATTGTGGTTTCTCTAATCACTAGTGATTTAAAGTGTTTTTTTTTCCCATGTGATTAATGATTCTTTTGATTTCTTCCTCTTAGAACTTCCTGTTTATTTTCTGTGACCATTTATCAACTGGGGAATGGCTCTTATTTTTATAGATGTGGCTTAGTTCCCTATATATTTGAAAAATGAGGCCTTTATCAGAGAAACTTGTATTTTTCCCCAGTTTCCTATTTTCCTTCTAATTTTAGCTATATTAGTTTTGTCTGTACAAAAGCCCTTTAATTTAATGTAATCAAAATTATCTGTTTTACTTCTTGAAATCCTCTCTTTCTCTTATTTGGACATAAACTCTTCCCTTATACATAGGTCTGACAGGTACATTTTCCATACTCCTGTAATTTACTGCTGATATCACATTTTTTCCTAGTTTCTTTCAAGACTCAGCTAAGATGCAGCCTTCCGCAGGAGGTCTTTCCTAGTAATTCTCCAATTCCTTTTGAGTTATAAATTTAGGCACTTTTAGCAAAATAGTTGGACTAATTCAAAGTTTCACCAACAGTGTGTTAATGTATCAGTATATAAAAACCCAGCTACTATTAACTATTCACATCTTTTGTTATCTTTTCTAATTTGTTAAGCATGATACAAACTGCTGGGGTTGCTTTGATTTATATTTCCCTTATAATTTGGAGCAATTTTTTATTTGTTTAATAGTCTGACAATCTCCTTTTTGAGAACAATGTATTTATATCCTCTGACCTCTTAAGCACATAGATTTGGATTTACATATTTTTTTCCATTTTATTTAACTTTTCAATTAAATAGCATTTATTTTCTCTCTCTCACACCCACTCTCCTATTTAAAAGAAAAAAATCCTTATAACAAATATGCATAGTCAAGCAAAACAAATTCCATCACTATTGATGTCCAAAAACACATTTTATTCTCCATCTTGAATCCATCACCTCCTTTAGGACATAGTTAGCATAGAACATCTATCCTCTGGAATAGAGGAGTTAAACTGCAGGCCACAGGATGTCTGGGAAAACTCTCCTGAGGACAGAATAATATTAAAATATAAATGGGGGATATGTTTAACAAAATAAATAAGAATACAATGCAGCATAGATAATGTTAATTTGTGATTTTCTAAGTCAATATGTGGCCTGCGGCAATCTATTTCTTTTTCAGTTTGACTCCACTACTTTAGAATCATGCTTGGGATTTGCATTTATCAGAAATTTTGCCTATAAAAGTTCCATGTCATTATACTGTTTTTGACATTATATAAGTTGTTCTGCTTTTGCTTACTTCATTCTGTACTAGCTCACACAACTATTCATAGGTTTCTCAGAACCCATCCCTTGTGTACCATTTCTTACAGAATGATAGTTTTCCATTATATTTATCTTCCATAATTTGTTCAGTCATTCCCAGCCTTATATATTTTATTAATTCCCTATATATCTTAGATATCCTTTCTCAGAGATATATGATGCAAAGATATTTTTCCCATGGATGAGATTTACTTATTCTAGTTATATTGATTAGGTTTTAACAAAAGCCACCAGGGGTCATAGAGAAAGTCAAATAAGAGGAGGGCCTGAGAGTGATTTTTGATAAGTTTTGATGATTTTAAAATAAGAAAAGAAAGGGACAACATTTCCACATTAGTGGAAAAAAGGGAGGCATGATATGGGGACTTATCTTATAATCAGAGGTTCAAATAAAATTCTATATAAAGATGAAAGAGGTGAGGGGAGTGGGCATCACTTAATCATCACTTTCATCTGAACTTGTCATAGAAGGGTAGAACATGCACAAATACACATATACATAAACAAACACAGAAAAAAGTTTATTGTAAAAATATGTTCAACTCAAGGGTAGAGCAAAGATGGCAGAGTAAAGGCAGGGATTCACCTTAGCTCTCCCCAAAACCACTTCAAATACTTTTAAAAATGACTCTAAACAAATTATGGAGCAGCTGAACCCACAAAAAAACACAGTGAAACAAATTTCCAGCCCAAGACAACCTGGAAGTTTAACAGGAAAGGTTTGTTGCACCAGGCTGAGAGAGGAGCACAGTCCAGCACAGGCTATGCCAGTGCAGATCAGGTCCAACAAACCCAGAACAGGCCTTGGAATCACTGAATTGCTGGCAGTAGTAGCTGTTTCCAGACCTCTCAGCCCACAGACTCCAAAGACAACTTAGAAGGTCAGCAGGAAAGATCTGTCCTACCTGGGTAAGAGTAGAATGCATTCCAGCACAGGCCTGGCCCCAGCAAACCAGGAGCAGGCCTTGGGAGTGACTGAATCAGCAGCAGTGGCAGCAGCTGCTTCCAGAGCTCTCAGTCCACAGATGGTACGGGGTTCAAATAACTGGTCTGAAGGAGATTACAGGGGTCTTTTTGCTAGCACTGAGGCAGGACCCTGTTGCTTTGCCCACACGCAGCTCCAGGTTGCAGTCCTGGGTGGCAGTCCCAGGGCAAGCAGGAGGACTAGCATAGCAGAGCTTGTGGCCTCGGTGGAAGGGGGGACATTTCTCACAATTCTAGGACAGAAAAGAATGCTGGTGGTCACACACACTAGAGGACAGGCCAGGAGAGTAATAAACACCTCTCCTTAGATCATATCACCTTGAAAAACTGAAGACTTACAAGTCCCTAGAACTATCTCTGAAAATAGCTACATAAAACCCCTGAAGCTTGGGGCAATGCACCCTACACCCTGGAAGCAGAGCCATACTTTAACAAAGAGTTAAAAGTCAAGTAATAGGCTGGGAAAATGAGCAAACAACAGAAAAAAAAACAAACCTCTGACTATAGAAAGTTACTATGGCGACAAGGAAGATCAAAACACACACTCAAAAGAATCCAACAAAGTCAAAGCTCCTACCTCCAAAGCCTCCAAGAAAAATATGAATTGGTTGTAGTCCATGGAAGAGCTCAAAAAGGATATTGAAACTCAAGTAAGAGAGGTAGAGGAAAAATTGGGAAGAGAAATAAGAGTAATGCAATAAAATCAGGAAAAATGAGTCAACAGATTGGTAAAGGAGACACAAAAAATACTGAAGAAAATAGCACTTTAAAAACTGACTAGACCAAATGGTAAGAGAGGTCCAAAAAGCCAATGAGGAGAAGAATGCCTTACAAAGCAGAATTGGCCAAATGGAAAAGGAGGTACAAAAGCTCACTGAAGAAAATAATTGCTTAAAAATTAGAATGGAGCAAATGGAAGCTAATGACTCTATGAGAAATCAAGAAACAATAACACAAAACCAAAAGAATGAAAAAATAGAAGACAATGTGAAATATCTCCTTGGAAAAACAACTGACCTGAAAAAATAGATCCAAGAGAGATAATTTAAAAATTATTGGGCTACCTGAAAGTCATGATAAAAAAAAAGCCTAGAAATCATCTTTCAAGAAATTATCAAGGAAAACTGCCCTGATATTCTAGAACCAGAGTGTAACATAGAAATGGAAAGAATCCACCTATCACCTCCTGAAAAAGATCCCAAAATGAATACTGCCAAGAATATTATATCCAAATTCCAGAGTTCCCAGGTCAAGGAGAAAATATTGCAAGCAGCCAGAAAGAGCAATTCAAGTATGGTGGAACCACAGTCAGGGTAAGACAAGATTTAGCAGCTTCTACATTAAAGAACCAGAGGGCTTGGAATATAATATTCTGGAGGGTAAAGGAGCTAGGATTACAACCAAGAATCACTTTCCCAGCAAAACTGAGTGTAATCCTTCAGGGAAAAAATGTATATTCAATGAGATAGAGAACTTTAAAGTATTCTTGATGGGAAAAAAAAGAGCAGAATAGAAAATTTGACTTTCAAATATAAGACTCAAGAAAAGCATGAAAAGATAAACAGGAAATGAAAATCTTAAGGGACTTAATAAGGTTAAACTGTTTGTGTTCCTAGATGGGAAGATAATAGTTGTAAGTCATAAGACCTTTCTCATTATTAGGGTAATTAGGAGTAGTATATATAGAAAGAGGGCATAGGTATGAGTTGAATATTAAGGAATGATATCTCAAAAATAAAATTAAGGGGTGAGAGGAATGTACAAGGAAAAAGAGAAAGGGAGAGGTAGAATGGGATAAATTATCTCACATAAAGGAGGCAAGAAAAAGCTTTCGTAGTGGAGAATAAGAGGGAGGTGAGGGGGAGTGAGTGAAACTTACCCTCATCAGAATTGGCTCAATGAGGGAATCACATACATGCTCAATTGGGAATAGAAATATATCTTACCCTACAGGAAAGTGGAAGGGGAAGAGGATAAAGTTAGTGGGGTTGGTGGGGGGAGAGGTGTGATAGAAGGTAGGACAGATTAGGGGAGGGGGGTAGTCAGAAGCAAAACACCTTTAAGCAGGGACAGAGTGAAAGGAGAAAGAGAATAGAATAAATGGGGGGGATAGGATGGAGGCAAATACAGTTAGCAATAGTAACTGTGAGAAAAATTTTGAAGCAAGTTTCTCTGATAAAGGCCTCTTTTCTCAAAGATATAGAGAACTAAGTTAAATTTATAAAAATAAGAGCCATTCCCCAATTAATAAATTATCAAAAATATTACTTCAGATGAAGTAATCGAAGCTATCTATAGACATATGAAAAAATACTCTAACTCACTATTGATTGGAGAAATGCAAATTAAAACAATTTTGAGACATAGCTACTAACATAGCTATTAACATAGCTGTTAGATTGGCTAATAGGACAGACAAGGTAAACAACAAATGTTTGAAGGGATGTGAGAAAAATGAGATAGTAATGCAATGTTGGTGAAATTCTGTACTGATTCAACCATTCTGCAGAGCAATTTGGATGTGCCCAAAGAACTATAAAACCATGCATACCCTTTGACATAGGAATACCCCTACTAAGTGTGTATCCCAAAAGATATAAAAAACACAAAAAGGAAAAGGACTTATATGTACAAAAATATTTATAGCAGCTCTTTTCTGGGGGGCAAAGAATTAGAAATTGAGAGGATGCCCATCAATAGGGGAATGGCTGACCAAGTTGTGGTTTGTAATTATGATGAATACTATTGTATTATAAGAAATGTTGAGTAGGATGCTCTCAGAAAAACCTGGAAAGATTTGAATGGGCTGATTCAAAGTGAAATATACAAAAAAAATGTGTATGCAAAGTAATAGCAATATTATAAGATGATCAGCTATGAATGACTTAGCTATTATCATCATTATTATGATGTAAGACAACTCTAAAGGTCTTATGATGAAAAATGCTATTCATCCACAGAGAAAGAACTGATGGTGCCTGAATACAGATTGAAGAATACTTTAAAAAAAAGAAATATATTCAACTAAACAAGGAAACTCGAGGTACCCAGGAAAGGGGAAAGGAGGGAAGTAACAGGGGAGGCAAAGTTAGGGAGGGATTAGTCCTAAGCAAAATTAACTCTTGAGAGAGGGAAATTGGTGGGGGGGGCATGAAGAGGTATAAAAAAGCAAAGAAATAAAAAGAATTTGTGATTAAAGATTGAGTGAGAGGGAAAGAGGAAAGGTAGCAGAGGAGACATCATTTGCATGAAGCAAAGAGTATGCTACACACACTCCTGTTATATGTAAAGAGGGAGAAGGGAGCAAAGAGAAAAAAAAATCAAAGAGAACAGTGAAAAGAAATGCATAATTAATTATAACTGTAAATGTCAATGGTATGAAGTTGCCCATAAAAAAGAAGTTAGCAGAATAAATTACAAAGTAGAATCATATAATATTTTGTTTATAAGAAACAAACCTGAAATATAAAGATTCACACAGAGTTAAAATAAGGAATTAGAACAAAAGAGATTATGCTCTGGATGATTTTTTTTTTTTTGGAGGTAGGGTAAGGAGGCAATCAGGGTTAAGTAACTTTCTCAGAGTCACACAGCTAGTAAGTGTCTGAGGCTGGATTTGAACTCAGATCCTCCTGACTCTAGGGCTAATGCTCTATCCACTGTGCCAGCTAGCTGCCCCTCCAGATGTTTTTTTTTTCAGTTGTGCAGCAATCATTGTCTCAGAGAAAGCAACAGCAAAAATAGACTGATAAAAAGTTAAACAAGAAAATTACATTCTGCTGAAAGGTACCATAGATAATTAATCTCAACACACACACATGTGTATATATATACGTATATATGTATGTGTGTGTATATATATATATACATATATATATATATATGTGCGTGTTATATATTGCATAGCATTCAAATACTTGTAGAAAAAGCTAAATGAGTCACTGGTAGAAATAGTGAAACTTTGATAGTAAGGAACCTCAGTGTACCCTTTTCACAACTGACAAATCTAACCAAGAGCAGGAGGAGGAAGAAGAGGAATAAGAGAAGGGAAGAAAGCTAGAGGTATGAATAGAATTTGAGAAAAACTTAAAGATCTCTAGCAATTATTGAATGAGAATACAAAGTAGCTTTCTCAACTGTGCATGACACCTTTCCAAAAATGACCATTTCTAGAAATCTCTACAGAAATTTTAATTTAAAAACATTTTTTTTTTGGCTAGGCAATGGGGTTGTGACTTGTCCAGGGTCACACAGCTAGTAAGTGTCAAGTGTCTGAGGCCAGATTTGAGTTCAGGTCTTCCTGACTCCAGGGCCATTGCTCTATTCACTGCACCACCTAGCTGCTCCACTACAGAAATTTTAAACACATATTTTACTTATCACAATGAAATAAAAAATTATAATCAATGAAGGGCCACTAAAAAGAATTAAGAATTAACTGAATGCTAAATAATTTAATCATAAACAAAAAAGGGGGCATTCCAGAAAAGACATGATGAATAATTTCACAAAAAATAATGAAAACAATGAGACAACATACTAAAATTTTGGGTGTATAATCAAAGCAATTCTTAAAATGTATGTCTCCAAAGACTTTCTTCAAAAGAAAGAAAAAAAATCAACAAATTGGACATGAAATTAAAAAAAAAGAAAGCCAACAAATTAAGAAACCTCAATTAAACACCAAAATAGAAATCCTGAAAATCAAAGAAGAAATTAACAAAATTGAAAATAAAATAACCACGGAAGTAAAAAAAAATAGAACTAGAACATGATTTTTGCTACAAGTGTTAAAATATACAAAACGTTAGCAAATTTGAATAGAAAAAGAGAAAAACATATTATCAGTGTCAAAAATGAAAATGAATTTGCAACAATTGAAGGATAAATAAAGACTATTAATGGAAACTATTTTACCTAACTATATGCCAATAAAATCAACAATTTAAATGGATGAAATTTTTTGTAAAACTATAAAATGCCTAGATGAATAGAACAAGAAAAACATTTAAAAACCCAATTTCCAAAAAAGAAAAGATATAATTATAAATGGATCCCCAAAGGGGAAAGCAATCTGAGATTAGTTGTGTTTATACATTCTCTCAAACTTTCAAAGAACAATTAATTCCAGTATTATACACATTTTTAAAAAATAACAAAAGAAGAGAGCCCTGCAAATTCATTCTGTAATAAAAATGTGGTTTTGATACCTAAACTCAGAGTCAAAGCAGAAAAAAGAAAACTTTAGAACAATATCCCTAATGAAAATTGATGCAAAAACTTAATAAAATATTAGCAAAAAGGCAATACCAAAATATCATAAAGATATACTTTATGACCAGGTTGGATTTTTACCAAGAATGCTGTATTGGTTTAATATTGGCAAAATTATAAACATAACTGAACATGTTAATAAAAAACAAATATATTATTACATCAACATATGCAGAAAAATATTTTGACAAAATACAATAACTATTTCTGTTATTAAAAAAAAAAACCTAGGTATTGCAGTGGTTAGAGTACTGGGCGTAGAATTAAGAAGACTCATCTTCATGAGCTCAAATCCACTCTCATACTTACTAGCTGTGTGATTCTGGGCAAGTCATTTAATCCTATTTGCCTCAATTCCTCATCTGTAAAATGAATGGAGAAGGAAATGGCAAACTGCTCCAGTGTCTTTGCCAAGAAAATCCCAAAAAGGATTAACAGAGAAATAGACACAACTGAACAACAACAAAAAAGAAAATGAAAGCCTGTATTACAGTCCTTTCTAATAAAAGAAGAGAGTAAATCAAGGATGTCCATTATTACCACTTCTTTTTGACATAGAGCTGAAATCCTAAAGAAAGCAATGACAAAAATACACACACACACACACACACACACACACACACACAAAGACAAAAATTGTCTCTTGTCGATGATATGATAGTGTATTTAGATCCATACCCCCACACGATAAGAGAAAATGGTAAAGGTCTTACATGGGCAAAAATATGGATAGCAGCTCTATGGTGGTTAAAAAAAAAAACCCTGAGAACTAAGGAGATATCCAACAATTGAGAATGATTCAACAAATTATGGCATGTATGTTAATGAAATATTATTTTGATATAAGAAATGAAAAAAACAACTTGGGAAGCAATACTTGGGAAGAGTTGTATGGATTGATGCAGAGTGAAGTGCTTAGAACTAGGAGAACAATTTATATTATAACATTAATATCATAAAAACAAACAACTTTGAAAGACTTACCTCTGATCAATCCTGATTCTAGAGGACGGATAAGAATGATTCACTTGTGCTGACATAGAGATTATGTACTATAATGTGCAAAATCAGATATACATTTTTGGACAGAGCCAATATGTAAATTTTTTTGGTTTGCTTATGCTTATTTGTTGCAATGGTTTTGTTTTTCCCTTTTCCCTGTTGGGTAGAGGGGAAGACATAAGGGAGGGAAAGTAAATGCTTTATAATTAGAAAGAAATAATTTTTTAAATGGGGGGAAAGGGAATGCAAGCTCTTTGAGGGCAAGGATCATCTCATTTCTTTGTATTCACTGTGCTTTATTGCAGTGCCGAACATATTGTATAGATGCTTGTTGTTTGTTTTGAAAAAAAAAAAAAACACACCCTGAAAGACTAACCTCATTTCTTTTTTGGACTGGATTACTAAACTAATAGATGACTGAAATTCATTGGAAGTAGTTTAGTATCTCATCCTTCCTTTGTGGAGAAAATGGACCAATATGGATTTGATGAGAATATAATCAGATTCAATAGCAGTTGGATGTTTAAATTCAAAGAGTAGTTTTTTTAATGGTTCATTGATATTGTGGTAGGAAGTCTTTGTGGAGTATCCTAGAGATTTAGGGATAATATCCAGAGTACCCTAGAGATTCTTGGTCCTGTGCTATTCAATGTTTTCATCAATGATATGGATAAAGGCCACATCATGATGGAATGTTCAGCATATTTGGAGATGACTCAAAACTTGGTGGGATAGCTAACTCACTGGATGACAGTCAGGATCCAAAAGGATCTTGAGGGGTAAAAGCATTGTGTTGAATCTAATGAAGTGAAACCCTGACATTTGAATATAAAAATCAATTTTATAAGACATTGGGAAGGTATAGTCACAGAGGAATTATTCCTTTAAAAAAAGACATAGGAGTCAGTGGATTAAAAGCTCAATATTAGTTAGCAATGTGATGTGACTGACAAAAAAATCTAATGCAGTCTTGTGCTGCATTGAGATTTGTAGGTTCTAGGAGTAGAGAAATGTTTCTTCCACTGTACTGCACACTTTTCATGTCTCATCTAGAGCCCTGTATCAGTTCTGGGTGCCGTGGTTTACTACGGATATTGGTTAGCTGGAGAATGACCAGAGGAGGGCAACCTTAAAGGTGGAGAGCTTTGAACCTATATCTTATTAGAATTAGTTGAAATAATTGGGCATGTTTAACCTGGAGACTGGAAGACAGAGGGAAGACATGATAGCTCTCTTCAGGTATTTGAAAGGATGTCATATAGAGATGGTATTAGATTTTTTTTTCCTGTTCAGCCCAGAGGACAGAACCAAAATCAATGGATAAAAGTTGCAAAAAAAAAACCCAAAAAACAAAAGCACATTTAGTTTTGATATTTGACAAAAACTTCTTAACAATTAGGGCTATGGATTCCCCATTGTGCCCCACCTCCACACCCCTACTCCCATGGTCTTTAAATAAGAGGCTGGGTGGTCACTTGTCACATATACTACACTGGGGATTCCTCCCCTGTAAGGGTTACACAAGAAAGCCTCTGAGGTCCCTTCTGTCAACTGAATCAGGACCAGCCTCTAATCTGGGAATGACTGGAGCAAAACAGAGCAGGCCAGAGACAGGTGTGTCAGGGATTAAACAGAAGTTTAATTAATTAATTTCTGAGTGAAGAAGATGCAAGCAGAGCCCCGCTCCCTGCCAAAAAAAAAAAAAGAGAGAGAGAGAGAGAGAGAGATACATAAAAAGCACAAATGAGCTGGATCACAGCACAATCATTCTTAACAATTCCAATGGCAGGATCATTCATGGACAATGCAGGCGTTCCTGGGGTCCTGTGGGAACAGTTCTTAAGTTGATTGTCTAAAGTCTTAAAGGTCGTTGAGCTTTGTGCTTATTCAGTGGGGTACAGAACCAGAGTTAATGTGGCAAGAATAGAAGTGCAATACCTGGTTCAACTCACTTAGCCATTATGAGAAACAGGGATTGTGAGCATATCAAGAGATGTGACTAATAGTTTTAGAGTAAGTCTCTCAATGAACACCTGGTGCTGGTCAAAGCAATACACTTTGCCAGATAGTGAGATCATCCAGAGCCAAAAGGATTGTTTTATACCAAGCTCAGGGCACAGCCTGCTTGCTGGGTCTTAGCTCTGGAAAACAGAGTGTCTCCAAATATCTTGACACTTCCAACTCTCAAATTCTCTGATTGTTTAATGTCTTTCTGTTAGAAACAAGCCCTATGTTTGGCTATCCAGGGAGATAACCTATGGTAACCTATTTTCCTCCTCTCAACTAGATGATATCCTTGTCTACCATGTATAAGGCATTGTGCCTGGTTCTATGGGGAAATGTAAAGAAGTATGAGAAATACAGTCCCTGCCCACAAAACCTTAGGGCTAAACCTCTGCAGGACTAAAAGGATTATTAAGGAATAAAATCTATAATGAAATAAAATAAGAAGACCTACAATATAGGGCAATAAGTACTATTTTACTTTTGTTATTGTTTCAGAACATAGTAAGTACTTAATAAGTACTTGATTGATTGACTGATGAAGTATATAAAGAGTAGAAATCTAAGAGTTCAGAGATAGGGTCTACTGTAATTTGCAATGGTCAAATAAGGCTTTTCAGAGCAGAGAGTTTTTTAAGTTGACCCTTAAAGGATGAGTAAGGTCTTTTACTTCGTATAATTCCATTGTGATCATTTTGTTCACTACAATCACATCACATTATTTTAATAAGTTCTTAGGTGTGCAAAGGATTATATCAAAACTTCAGATGTGGTACTTCCTTTACTTAAAAAATAGGAAGAAAGGACTTGGGAAACATACTTTTGGCTTATGCAGAATGGATAATTAAATCTAGAATCCTTTTTTTATGGAGATTTCTTATGAATATGAAATTATATGCAAATATATGACAATGGAAATAGCATACATTAAAGCAGAATATGATCTTTAAGAGAAAATAGGATGGTAGGACAATTAATAGGCATATTTCTTCAGTAGTCTTTCATATTGCTTTGGATGGGGCTGAAATGCACAAGAGATACTTAGCTTTCAATGGGTCAAATATTTTTGTTGAGTTGGAATTTGAGACACAGTGGACAAATTAACAGATATAAACTCAAAATAAAAGGCCAAATTTTCTCTTCTCAATGTGATGATTATTTATTCTTCTAGATAACAAAGAACTGTTAATAGTTTCAATTGAAGATTGTGAATAATATTTATACCTCTCACTGGATCAGGTTAAAAACAATACAATGAAAAAAGTAACTATAAAAGTAATTAGATTTAAATGTATGTCTATAAGTCATGCTTTAAAAAACTCATCAAAGGTTTAATTAAGAAGTTGTAGAAGTGGCCTTTACTTCTAACAAATACACTACTATTTGGGCTCAATGAAATATGAATGCCTAATCATAGTCATACCTATTTCTATACAAATTGGAGAGAAAATTCATGAGAACAAAATCATAATTTTTTTTTGCTCATTGCCAGCTTTCTTTTTTTTAAATTTTTTGAAAATTTTATTTTTAATTTATGGAATAAAACAAGCATTTCCATAACACAGTTTTTTTAAAAAGATGATTACACATGAAACTGCAACTCTATTATGTACAACTTTCTATTCTAAAATATATAATAAAATTATTATGTAAATATCTTTTTTCTTCCCTCCCCCTAGAGATGACTATCATTAGTATGTATGTAAAATATGTATGTATGTAAATATATATATGTATGTATGTATGTAAAATAATTCTATACATACTTCTCTTTATCAGTTCTTTATCTGAATGCAGATAGTGTCTTCCTTCATATGTCCTTTGTAGTTAATTTGGGTGTAACATGATTTTATTTACCTGATATATCAATGGTTGTATTGTGAGGTGAGGAGTTGATATACTTGATTGGCTTTAAATCTGATAGTATATCTTTTATTTTCTCAAGTTATTCTGCCCTCTCCATTGGCCATACCAATTTTTAAATTTACGTAGTAATTTGCTCATATTTCTAACTTTCCTATCTTCTTTCTTCTGCAGATAGAGATGGATAAAATGGTGGGCCTTAGGGTCAGAAAATCTGATTTCAAATTTGGCTTCAGACTCTTACTACCAGTGTAACCCTGGGCAAGTCCTTTAACCTATTTGCCTCTGTCTCCTTAACTATAAAATGGGGATGATAATAATAGCATTTACCTTCTAGGATTATTGGGAGGGTCAAAAGAGATAATTGTAAGTTGGTTAGTATAGTGTTTGGCAGCAGGTGCTTAATAAAATCCTTATAGGGCAGCTAGGTGGGACAGTGAATAGAGTGCTAGGTCTGAAGTTAGGAAGACTCATCTTTCTGAGTTCAAATCTGACCTAAGACACTTAGAGCTGTGTGACTGTGGGCTAGTCACTTAACCCTATTTGCCTCAGTTTCCTAGTTTCATCATCTGCCAAATGATCTGAAGAAGGGAATGACAAGGTACTCCAGTATCTTTGCCAAGAAAACCCTAAATGGGGTCACAAAGAGTTGGACCCAAGTGAAACAACTGAACAACAATAAATCCTTCCTTTCCCACCCAGATCTCTCTCTTATCTGTCTCTTTCTTACATACACATTAGATTTTAAACTTTTTGTGGGAAACGGGTTTTTTTTTATCTTTACACCCTGAGGACCTAACACTAATACTCAATCAATAAACATTTATTAAATGCCTACTACTTGGCAAACACCATGCCAAGCACCTGACATACAAATAAAGACCTTAACTTAAAAAGGCCAAGGTCTCCCACTGCATGTGGGGTCATCTCCAATTGCCCTAACCTGTCTTGCCACTGGACCCAGATGACCCTGGAGGACAGAGTGAGGCTGATGGCTTTGCACAGCCCAGCCTCACATAAATCTAATTCACTTGCAAGTCAAGACATCACCTTCCTGATGTCATTGGTCCTCTTGTAGAACAAAGGACAAACAATAATCTGTGAGTAGTAGTAGCTACCCCACTGGCCAGTTCCAGTTGGAACTTCCTTCCTTCCTTCCTTCCATCCTTCCTTCCTTCCTCCCTTCCTTCTTCCTTCCCTCCCTCCATCCCTCCTTTCCCTCTGTCTACATGGGGAATCATATCCTTACATGTGGTTGCTCTGCCTAAAGTAATATAAATTTTGATCACTGAAACCTCACAAAATATCTTGAGGCTTGGGGGATATATTTTTTTCCTCTTCACTACTTATTTATTCTATCATTTAAAAAAACTGGGACAATTAACTCTTTTTTCCCCCATTTAGTTTCATTAATGATTTCTTGAAATAGAGCTCTGGAAAACCAGGCTTTGATAAACCCCTCCTGATGCCATTGGTCTTCTTACAGAACAAAGAACAAACAACACCACCAAAAAGAATTACACTCTGCCCTCAAATAGTTTGCAATTTAATGGAGAAAAACAATACACAAAAGGAAGCTGAAGAGGGGCAAGAGAAGGCGAAGGAACTGTACCAGGTGCTGGGGCATGATGGAAAAGTTCAAAAGATTTCAGCTTGGTGGGAAATTAAGAGATGGCTGGCCTGAGCATCCTATTTAAATGGAGGTTGGGGAAGGAGCTTTCCACTCCATACTCCAAAGAGAGAGGTCTTGAAGTGTGAGTACCAAGGTTGATGTGATCTTGCATGATGATAAGGTTCCTAGTGGTATGATGAAGAAATCCAGAGGAGGACAGGGAGTACTAAAAATGTCATATATAGTGGATTCTAAATGTTTGATGGAAAAAAATTGAATATAATATACGTTAGGAAGTCATTTTTGTCACTGGTTGGCTTCAGTCTACTTGATGCCCACTTTGGGTGATAGTTTACATGGAATTAATGCTTTGAGTAGGGGAAGTGTAGAAGACCTCTATCTTCCCTTCTAACCTGCAATTCTATACTTCTGCTATCCAATTAAGCACACTTGTCTTTTCTTGGACATTTACAGTCAGCCGGCATTTTTTAAATGCCTGTATGTGCCAGGCACTATGCTAGCTCCTGAGGATATAAAGATAAAAATGAAACAGTCCCTGCCCTCAAAAAGTTTATTTATTTTTTTTTTAGTGGTAGGTGGTAAGGGGAGTAAGAGAAATAGATCCAGTGTCTTTGACTCTATTTTTACCAAGGGATAAATATATAGATATCTATATAACCTGTGTAACAGATACTTTATTATCATTTTGACATTTTCCTTTTTGTCATTTTAATAATAGAGAAGTTAAATAATAATAATAATAATAATAAATAGACTGAGGTTAAACAGAATGTTCTCTTCTTTGAGGAGATGAAATTGCTACAAATCCTTTACCATAATGTTAGTAATAACTGACATTAATTAGCACTGTTGAGATCTACAAAGTGTCTTACATTCATTATCTCATATGATTCTCAGGTAGGTACTGTTATTATCCCCACTTGACAAACAAGGAGACTGAGGCTCAGAGGGATTAAATGACTTGCCCAGGGTCACAGCAAGTACTTGAGGCAGGACTCAAGCTCAGGCCTCATTGACTTTATGGTCAGCTATTGTAGATGGCAGTCCAAGGTAGCTAATACCAAAATCTAATAGGTTTAGGATAAAAAGAAGATAATATGCTTGTCAAAACTAACATTTCAAAATTTCTTCTTCAAAAGAAGCTTTAGGCTTCTTTGTGCTTAAAATTATATTATCTAAGACCTCTTCTCACCAAATACTATACATAGCAAATGCCCTCAATGTTCGTATATTGTTTAAAAATATAATTATAAATAGTTTTCTATGATGAAGTAACTAGGGGAGGACAGCAAAAAGGTATTTTCTTTTTTCTTTGCTCATATGATTGTGTTTGTACTATAGTGGCCAAAATATCAAATGGAAAATTTTCCTACGCCCTTATTTTTCAAATGAGCAGTTTTCATTTCTCTTTCAGTTGATCTGTCTTTAGTAAATAAAGATGAAAAATCCATCTACTTATTGGGAAATTCTCTTGGCCTTCAACCAAGAAAGGTTAAAACATATCTGGAAGAAGAAATGGAAAAATGGGCCAAAATGTGAGTAATTTTTAAAAAGCTACAGTTCAAAGTTTCATAAAAGATCTTGAAGCTAAGAATAGAAATGTTTATGTGATCCTACTATATGATTATATTTAAAGAATCAAAGAATTTTATATCTAGAAGGGTCCTTGAAGTATTTAATCCATTCCTTTAATTTTAGTGACAATGTGAGTTGCAAGAGTTCAGCAGAAGAAAACTAAAAGTATAATTTAGTCTAAGTTTCTGAAGTTAAGTAAGAATTTCGAGGCAGTCTTTATAAATAAATGTCTGTTCTGCTTTGTTTTTAATCACCAGTGATGGCGATACCACAATATCCCTTAGGAATCCATTATACACTTAGAATACCATACACTTATAATTAGAATACTATACTTATATTTAGAATACTATAATACACCAATATATAGTTCTCATTTTTTAGAGTTACAGAGTTGAGGAAAGGCAAACCTGCCCTTAATTATACTTATGAGAATTTACATGTAGCTTTCAGCAAGACAAATTTCCTTTTCTTGATTCCTCTCTGCTTTTTCTCCTGCTGTTTGACCTAATTTTTCCCTTTACTTATATGCATCCTTTAAGAACAAGCTTAAGTATGAACTCTTTCAGGAAGCCTAATTCAGCTACTCCATGTCAAACTGATTTCTCCCTTTTTTAGTTACAGGATCACAAGATCATAGCTCTAGAGCACAGGTTCCCTAACTTATTTGGCCTACTGCCCACTTTTAAAAAAAATTACTCAACACCCCCCTGGAAATCTGCTTTCTTTAACCCTTTAATTTTTTTTTGAAATTTGTGTCATTTCAAAAAAATATATAAAATATATATATATTTTTTTAAAATGACACATCTTAAATTTAATAATTTATTGTAAATGTGTTTTTCCCTGCATTGAAATTTTGATTATACTGTATTGCATCATATAACCGTATAGTATCCTATTGTAAACAAGTCATTAAAGCACACATTCCTGCCCATAAATGCTGGACTTCCTGACAATACTCAACATGCTTGTCTGCCAACACTTGCTTGTTAAGATCTTTTGGTGGACCTGACCACTGATTGGTTATAACTTGCATTTTGTGTGTTTATTTGAAAAAATAATTTAATCACTATAACTTTAACTCTGTTATACAACAGATGAAACATGTATGAATGGTTTTTCAAAATTTTCTCTTCTCTTCTTGTGCTTCCACTGCCCCCTTATTTTTATTCCATGCCCACCAGTTACACCAAGGCTACCCAACTCTGGATCATTCCGGTGCATCATAGGGGCAGTGTCACCCACTTTGGAAACCTCTGCTAGAGCTGGAAAGGACTTTAGATGTCTTTGAGCCCAGAAGTTTCAAAAAAAAAAATGGGGCCCATAAAACTCCAGAGTTTAGCGCTACCAGATTAAAATGCAAATTAGGAAATGTTTAACAAAATAAATAAAAATACAAAAACAAAGTAGATATTGTTAATTTGTGGTTTTCTAGGTCACTCAGTCAATAGCAGCCAGAGAGTTCTGTTCCATTTTGAATTTGACATCATGATCTAACCTAACCCTCTCATTCTACAGAGGAAGAAGTTGAGGCCTAGAGACATAGAAATAATTTGTTCAGGGCCATCCAGTTAACAGGAAAGCTGATAGCGTCTGAACTTAGGTGCTTGGGACTCCAAGATGACAGCCTTCATCTCAAACAATTTAGTTAACAAAAGAGGAAAAGAGAGGAAGACAAAAGTCACAAGTATGAAACTTCTGGAGCTTTGACTCTTTTCAGAGTTGATCTTTTTGCTAAACCAGATGCTCTGAATGTTTCCTAATTCATTCTTCCTTCCCTTTGCTCTCTATATTATTCCCTATACCACTCTATCTTCCATACTGGAAAGTCCTTTTTTGTTGACAATCCAAAATTTAAAGCTGACAGCCTAAAGCTTGAGCTGACTATAGTAATAAGAAGAGAGAGCAACAGATCTAATTATTCCCAGTTCGGCTGTAATATAACTAAGCTGAGCTTTTGTGGTTCACACCTAAGCACTTAATGCAGTGAGGGGAGAGGTTTGACTAATTTGTGAAGCCCAAGATAGTTTTGTCACTTGTAAGACTGTGATGCCTTTTTCACAGTATAAATGTATCACTACATTGAAAAGCATTCTCAAGCAGCTTACTTTATTATTTAAAGTGTGAGAGTTGGAGTTAATAAAAATGGTTAATACTCTTTTCTGACCAGGTTTGTTTGAAGGAGCAGGGAATTAGGCTGAATGAATTTGAACTTTAGAAAGTACCCTTGCCTCTTGGTTATTCATTCAGCCCAGCATTGCATTTTTCCTCCAGTCATTAAAAAAAAATGCAACCCTATCCATTTCCTTATGATTATCCTACTTTATCAAGTAAATGGTTAACTTCTTTTAGGAGGTTAAAGTTAGATCACATAGCATGCTGTTTCAGTGATGTAGAGGGAAAACATCTATCAGTCAAAGGACTTTCTCTTATAGAGGGTCACCTTCTGCTTTTACTTTTCTCTTTGTGACACTAGAGAATTTCTTCTCCCTCTTCTCTCTTTAACTCACTTAGGAAAAATTAATTAGAAAGGGAAATAGATGTACTTTAATGCTTTCTAATGCTTCAGCTATCTAAGGAGTACTTTTTTATAAGAAAAATAGTAGGCAAAGATAATTGCAAACTCTTTTCATTGTTAAATAATGCCTAAGAAAACAGATATTGAAGCCTTGATTATAGTCATCCATGGTCTGTAAAACAGAATACACCATAGTTAAATGGTCCATCAAATTCACTATTGTAATTTCTTTACAGTTGCCTAGGATCATTGTAGGCATATGGAGCATCAGGAACATTCACAGAACAAACTACTTTTTTTTTTAGTGATGCTACAACCAATTGTCATCTAAAATGGCTTATATACACATGTGCAAAATGAGATAAAGACTTGATGCAACTGTATAAATTTTGCACCCCAAAAAATAAAACTGTTATCAAAAAATACCAAGACGGCCATGACAAAGGTTTGATAGGAGGACTTCCTGAGAAACAAGGATAAAATGTGGTATTATTGTTGTTGTTTCTAAGTTTCAATTTCAACATTTTATGGCTTGTACAATTTATTAGTGGCATTTTAATTTTTAAAATTTATGTTGTAAAATAAATAGTGGGTCTCAATATTTGGAAATGGAAAACTTTTACAGTCTTATGATTCTCTTCCCGTGTGATAACTGAGTATTGGGAAAATGGTATTTCTGACACTAATTTTTTTTTTTGCAATGAGGCTTTGCTGGAAGTGGTAAACAATGTACCTACAGAGATTTTGGGGAGGTAATGTATGGGTATAGATTTAGGTAGGAAAGAGGTAGGAGAAAGGTACTTACAGACCACAGCAAAAAATAGTTCTATACTTGATGAGTTGGGACCTCAGTAGCTAGATAAATACCATATAAAGAACCTCTCTACACTGCAGCAATAGAATACAAGATTTCTAAATCAGTTGTGTCCAGGAATATCAAGTCTATCAATCTAATCTATCTACTTATTCATTCATTCAATGGATATTAAGAACCTCCTATGAGAAATTTACTGGTTAATAATTATATACAATTATCACTGATTGTATTTAAAGGAGAACCTAGCAAGTTAAAAGAATAATATTGTAAGGACTTAAAAATAGAAAAATAATTACAGAATGTATGGACATTTTAAATTGAGTGGACATGAAGCAAGGTGCGTGTTAGTTCATGACACAATGAGAATTTCTATTTCTTATGTGATTGTCAGTGTTACGTCTAACATTAGTGTTTCTATCATGTAAAAAACCCATGGATTTGAAAAAAAGTATAAGAATTCTTATTGATTATAAGGACATTTTCTCCAACAGTTTTGTTTGCTAATTGGAAATGGATTATTAAGAGAAGTTGTAAAATATTGTAAGATATTTCAAAATAGGATAGATTTTCACCTTTCTAGGATAGTTTTAGTATGATCCAAGCTGTGAGAGAAGAGACTAAATAGATTTGAGAAATGATCCAGGTTCTTTAAGGACCCATAATTCTGTTTGCTTTCTAATTTGATTTCATAGCCATACCTTTGACTGAAACAAACACTGCCCCTCAGACTGCTCTGAAAACACAGAGTTGAAGTGATTTAATTTCCCTGGTATGTGCTGTTGTAATGAGTTAGCTGTCTTTCATGCCATCTTTTCCTTCAGAGTATTTGTAAAGAGAGGGTTCTTATGCTGAAACTATTCAGATATTTTTTGAATGATAGTAATGCACTCTTTCTCAAGTCTAATGCATATGCATTAGAACTGCAGTTTTAATCTACATCAACTTTTTCTAATGATGGACCATGTCATGTAGTGGTTTATTTGTGTAACTCTAAATTCATTTTACTACTGCAGGCTACCAGGCTGATGAAATGAAGCAGTAGACGTTGTGTATGATATGGGAGGTACGAGGCATAGAATGCCAAGAGCACTGAATTCAGAAATGTATCCTTAAAGATTATTACTACCAATATCTACCAGAGTTAGGAGTAAGGTAGCATAATATTCAGTGATATAAATTCTTTGAGGCAGAGCATAGAATTTTACTACCTAAATGTAATAAGATATATTGTGCTATCAGCAAAGGCTATAGAGTTCTGTGTGATTAAAATAAAAAAGATCCAAGTATCTGCCTTTAACTACCATTTAACGATAATGATTTTTGTCTTTAGCATTTATATTGGAAGTGGAGGAATAGGCAAACTGCAGGCAATCTAATAATAATATGAATAATAATAACTAACCACCCTTCTCTTCCTTCTTAGTTCTAAGCGTTTTTTCCTTCAAACGTTAATTTTTATCTTATTTAAATTACTTTTTATATTAATTTGTATTTTTATGTACTTTGACACATTGATGTATGATTTGGTTGTTACTTTTAAAAGGTATTACATACCACATATTGATGAAGGGAGATTTGAGCATTCAATTCATTCTGAGAAAGTAGTGAAGTTTAAAAATGGAAAACTCAGAAATAGGGGAACTATTTCTATAAAATTCTAAACTCTTTTGCAAACATTGACTTTGAGCATCTTAATGAGGGAAGGAAGATTAAGACTAGATAGATCTATATAAAACACATGTTTTTAAATTGTATCACTATACCTTGCTATTTGTACTGTTTGACTCCCTTTCTTCTGGAAAGTTAATTAGGAAACTTTTAGAAAACTCCTCCTATCCCCACCCTTAATTGCCAGAAGCAAAAATTTTGAACTAAGTTTGGGGGGTGAAATTACTCAGACATTTGGTTCCCAAGTTAAAAAATAATGCCTTTTCCAATGTCTTACCCTGCTTGGTGGAAAATGATGCAGACTTAACTTAGATGGCTTTGGTTTTCTTCAGAGCATTTCGTTATACCCAGATATCTCACTTTAGGATTACAATTAATGGCTTGCATAGTTTCTGGCACATAATAAGCACTTAATAAGTGCTTGCTGATTGATAGTGTTTTATGATTTAGGATGAGGACAGTCATAGATACCTAGGGTGCTTTATTTTTTCGATTTCAATTTGGAAAATTTTCATGGAGAATCTTTCCATTAATTGTAGCTGCTTAACCATTACTGACTGTGTCACTACATAGTTGTCTCTTCTGAAAATCAAAAGTACAAACTCTCTATACTTTAGAAAATTTAGCACTTAGCACTTAGTCATAAGCTACTACAGACTGCCTGATATTGTTAGTTATCATTTTATGAGTGTATGTCATGTCTCCTTTAATATCCATTGTTCTTCAATGTCAGGGACTATATCTTTATATATTTGTATTCTCTAGCATATATTATCACATCTAGCCTATCACATCTAGGAACTCAATAGGTATTGATTGATGGATTGATCAGTTATTTCCTCATTCTGACAGCAGGGCTAAATTTGGAAGAATATTATAATGTAAATACATCCAATATTCTTTAGAAGGGGGAAGCAATTTATAAAACATTCTCAAGATGAAGTGTAGACTCTCATAATCTCGCAAAGAAATCAACACAATTCATAGAATCATAGATTTACATCTAAAAAAAACTCTTAGAGATAATTTAGGTCATCCTTTCATATTCAAGATGAAAATTGGAGGCCTAGAGAGATAAAGTGATTTAGCCAAAATCATACAGATAAGTAAATGGCAAAGCTAAGATTTGAACCCAGGTCCTTTCATTCCAAAGCTAGTATGATTTCCATTCTGTTGAATCATACTATTTCCCAAGAAGGCAAATACACAAATACAATACTCCTTAAGAATATTGCCTTCAAAGGAAACAGTCCTTGGTTACAGTATGTACTTATCACTTATTAGCTCCTAATGAAGTCAATTAACTTCCCTGACTTAAGTTATCCCATATGTTGCTTATAATACCTAGTGCAGAGTCACTATAAGTACTCAATAAATATTTATTAACTTGAATTGACTTAGCCAATGTTTAATATTTAAATAAATGTTGGAACAAAGTAACCAAAATAACATGGGGAGATAGGTATATCTTCATTGTCTTGTGAAAAGAATCTAGTTTTTAATCAGATATTTGCCAGCCTTCTTGGCCAATCTTTTCAGTACTGATTGTACCTTTACTCATTCTCCTCAGCTTACTGGTCAAGATAGGGGAGTTAGAATATTGCTTGCTCTCCATCACCACTCTCAGGTTCTCCCCCTATCTCTATCACTCAATAACCTCTCTTCCTTTGAGGTTCATACTAGATCTACCACCCAAACAAAACCCTAGTAGTTGTTGTCTACAGAATCCTTGGTCACTCAACTTCCTTCCTCAATGAGTTTGTTACATGGCTCTCTATTCCATATTAACTCTCCCTCAAACACTCAAAACACTCAATTCCCCAACCAACTCACTTCCTCTGAGCTACTTTTCCATGCCACTTTAGTCATACACAAAGATGTTCATACCTTTGATCTTACTATCACCCACAAATATACCACTTCCATGTTTAAGACTTCAAAAATCCTCTTATATGATCATAACCTATTGTCTCTTCACATGTCTCTCTGTATTCTCCCACAAAACCGTACTCTTCATGTGCACTGTGACCTCCCATGCCATGGCCCCTTATTTCTCTCCAGGTCAGACACTCTCTATCCTTGTCTCCTTCTTGACTCCTTACTGAACCAATTCAACTGTAAGTTGTTCTCCTCTCTTGAATCCCTAGTCCCCTTATATCACCAATTATATACAGCCAAGCCCCAGCCTTGGATCACTCCCACCATTTGCCACCTTGACTCATACACAGATGTTGCTGAACACTGTTTGCCATCTTGACTCATATACAGATGCTACTGAAAAAAAATCATGCAACCATTGTGACTGGGTCCACTAAAAATTTATGCTATGCCACCACAACTAGGTTCTCACTGCTGCTAGTCAATCCTATACCTCTTTTATCAACTCACTAACCCACTCTTCACAATGGTTCTACCAAACCTTTTCATCCCTCCTCTAATTTTCCATGGCTCCCCCTTTCCCTGCCTTCTCAGTTGAGATCCTTCCTCATATTTTACAGAAAATATTGAGACCATTTGCTTTGAACTCCCTTTTCCTCCCTTCTTCATTTGTTGTCACTAAGATTCCTTCTACCTCTAACTACTCCTTCACCACTATCTCACATGATGAAGTAGCCTTGCTTCTTAGCAAGGCTAACCCCACTCTACTTGTTCAAGAGATCCCATTCCATCCCATCTCCTCCAATAGATTTCCCCTTTTGTCATTCCTACTGTATCACTTATTTTCAATCTCTCCCTTTGATTCCCCATTGTCTGCAAACATACCCAAGTCTCCACCATCCTAAAAAATCCTCATTTGATCCTTCCATCCTCACTGCCATCCTATATCTCTTCTGTCCTTTGTAGCCAAACTTCTTGAAAAGGCCTCCACTTTCTGTTCACTTTCTTCTTATTATTCCACCAAAACTCCACATCACATTGTCTTTGACCTCTCTGTAGCCTTTGATGCTGTTGATCACACTCTCTTCCTTGATACTCTCTTCTCTCTCTGTTTTTGAGACACTACTGTCTTCTGGTTCTCTTCCTACCTATCTGACTGCTCCTTCTCAATCTCGTTTGCTACCTCCTCATCCATCTGGATGAGGCTCACTAACCTATCTTCACAATGGTTCTACCAAACCTTTTCATCCCTCCTCTAATTTTGGACAGAGGAGAACAACTTACAGTTGAATTGGTTCAGTAAGGAGTCAAGAAGGAGACAAGGATAGAGAGTGTCTGACCTGGAGAGAAGATTACCTACCTATCTTGCCCCAGCCTCTCTGCTGACCTCCCATCTCACATCTCGAGCTGCTTTTCAGACATCTTAAACTGAACCTGTCCAAAACTGAACTCATTATCTTTCCCCCTAAATCCTCTTCCTTTTCAAATTTCTCTATTATTGAGTAGGGCACCACCATCTTCCCAGTCCCCCAGCTTCATATTCTAGGTATTATTCATACCTAGAGTATTTGCGATAGCCTGCTGGTAAGTCTACCTGCCTCCTTAAGTTTTTCCTCACTCCAGTCCATCCTCATTCAGCCACCAAAGTGATTTTCCTAAAGTGCAAGTCTGATCATGCCATCCCCTATACCCAGTAAATTCCAGTGGGACTCTATCATCTCCAGGATCAAATACAAAATCCTCTGTTTGGAGTTCAAAGCCTTTCATAACCAAACCCCTCCTACCTTTCCAGTCTCTTACACCTTATTCTCCATCATATACTCTTTGATCTAGTGACACTATCCTTCTGACTGTTCTACAAACAAGACACTCTATCTTTCAGCTGCAGGCACTTTCTCTGGATGTCCCCAATCCCTGGAATGCTCTCTTCTCAACTCCACCCACTGACATCTCTGGCTTCCTTCAAGTCCCACCTTAAAGATGGATCTGGAGATGACTCTGGAGGAGAGAGTAAGGTTGATGACTTTGCAAAGCCTCTCTCACTTAAATCCACTTCACTTGGAAGTCATAGTATCACTTTCCTAATGTCATGGTCGTCTTCAAAGAATGAAGAACAAATAAGTCTCAACTAAAATTCCATCTTTTGCAGATGCTCCTTCCCAAACCCTCTTGATTCTTGTGCTTTCTCTCTATTTATTATTTCCTGTTTATCCTGAATATAGCTTGCTTTGTATACTTTTACTTGCCTGTTGTTTCCCCCATTAGATTGTAAGCGGCTTGAGGGCAGGGACTGTCTTTTGCATTGTTTTGTATCCCCCAAATTTGGCACATTCCTGACACAAAAGTAGGTGCTTAATAAATGTTTATTAGTTAACTATTAGCCAAGACATATGTAACTAACTGAACAGAGTACTAAATTTAGAGTTAGAATACCTGGTTAAAATTCTCTTTGCCATAATTAGTAGGTATATTTCTTGTATAAGTCACTATTTCTCTGATCCTCAATTTATGTATTTCCTTAATGGATGTAGTAATTACACTATTTATCTCACAAAGTTGTTGCAAGAATCAAACTGGATAATATATGTGTAAGAATTTTGTAACCATAAATGCTATTTGAGTTATTGTTATTACTTTATACATGTTTGTATTTGTGTCAGATAAAACATAAGATTTAGACGTGGAGAGGAAGGTCTTAGTCATAGCTCTGCCACTAACTTGCTCTATGCTCTTGATTAAGTCATTTATTCTCTCTTGGTTTCAGTTTTCTAATCAGTAAAATTAAGGGTAGTAAAATTTCTAATCAATAAAATTAAGACTAAATTATCATAGGATCATAGATTTAGAACAGTAAGGAACCTTACAGGGCTTTGAAACCCCCCAATTTACAATTAAGAAAACTGAGACTCAGAGAGAGTAAGTGATTTGATCAGATTTCATTGGTTCATTTCAGCTATAAAATTTTATGTCATTGTCTTTTTTAATCATATGCCTTTTTATATGTTTTTCTAGCCATTCACTTATCATTTTTATTAAGAGATTTCTTCTATTTCTATTTAGTCAGTATATAAACTGACCTATTTATTCTATTTCTTTTGTATCTCTGGATAATAATTAATATATTGCACCGTAGAAAATGAATAAATTCTGCTGATTGCTTATCTTCCTTTGAACCTCAATTCTTGCTTCACCTCCTCTGTGAAGTCTTCACTAATCTGAATGCTAATATCCTTTGCTAAAGCACTTTTGACAAGATTTCTTTCTTGACTCATTTTATCCTACCTTGCTTAATACATAACAGTTCATGTGTTGTATCTTCTGCCCCAGAGTTCTTTAAGATGAGGAATTTCCCCATTTAAATCTTTGGCCTAGAATATTTTAGGTGCTTAATGAATGCTTATGGGATAGTTAATTATATTCTCTAGCATTTAGTCCAGTACCTCATACATAGTAAACACTCAAAATTTTTATTGAATTAAATAAAATTTCTAGAAAAAATTACGAGAAAAAAGATGGAAAGAACTAGCAGAAAATCAATCAATCAGGGAATGGTGCTGAATTGGGTATTTTAGTCAATATTTTTAAGTGTTATCCATAAGGTTCTGCAAACCTATTCAATTTGCAGATATTTCACTAAATTTTTAACTTTATTTTAGCCTTTTAGTCCTTGTCTTCCTGATTTTAAGACAGTAGGTATGAAGGGGATTACACAGTTGATTTAATACTTGATGATCCTATTGTGAATGAAAGAAATCAGTTAAAGTATAGATAAAATGGAAAACAAATCAGACTATAAATATTGAAAAAATGCAAATAAATTTTATTTTCCCAATGGAAAAATAACCAGAAAACATGAAAATAGGCAAGTTGAAAAGAAACAGTTTTGAAATGTTGTTGCTTAAGAACTTTTTTCATAATTACAAATAAGTTATGAAGACTGGTTTGGAAATCTGTCAATTTCTAATGCTTGAAATATTTCCCAAAACAAAAAGCTCAGGTATTTCTGTGTCCCTTTTCCATTTCAGAGGAAGTTATGGTCATGAAGTAGGAAAACGTCCTTGGATTACAGGAGATGAGTGCATTGTGCACCTTATGAATAACATTGTAGGTAAGTGTAAATAACAATAAATATTTTCCTTAAAAAAAGAAGATAAATGGTTTATTCTGTAGCTTAAATATCAGTTGTAAAGTGATAGATTTTGTTGGAGTACTAATAATAAGTTTCTGTTTACTCCTTACTGCATTTTTTAATTATAACACTAAAGGTTGGCTATCGGTAGTATTACATGACTAACATTAGGTAAAGATGTTTGTTGCATGTATAAACTGACCTAAACTGCCTCATCTGGCTGATACAAAGCAAAGAAACAAAGAAACAAACAAAAAACAGTATATGCTAAAGGATTTCCTCAATATTTATATAAATTTCTGTGTTATCTACTCATGCCCATCCCCACTATATTAAAAAGATAAGGAAAGCCTGGTGAGTGGAAGAACTAATATTATCCCTTGTGTTTTAGATAATTCATAGCACATAGCCTAATATCTTAAAGTTTTTAAAACTATTTTTCATTCACATCATTGTTTGATGTGTTGATAGCATGGATTCACTGAGAAATTGCACTGTCCATACCACACTTGCTGTTTTCCTTTCTACGTGATCAGTCAGATCCTTGTCACAGGCATACATGTATTCAGCCTTCTGAACAGCAATTTGTGGTTCTGTTAGGTCCAATTAATGCAGTACAGTATAGTGATTGCCTTTTATTCTTGCTATATGTACATCATAGGTGCTTAATATATATGGATTGATTGATTTATTATCTGTGATTCTCAGAACTTTTTCTAACTCTAAATCTATTATTCTATAAACCTATGATGTTTAGACTGTCTTCAGAAGGACAAAGAAAAGTTTAAGAAGGCCTCCCTTGAAATGGGCTTTTGTTTTTTTATTATTATTATTTTCTCCTTTTATTCTATTCAGTTCATTAGCTTAGCTTCAACCAGTTAGATTCAACTAGTGTGAGATATTACCACATTTATATCTCTAGCCTTTACTTCTAATTCCATATTGCCAATATCATTTCCTATTGAAAATTCTATTGTTATCTCAAAGTCAACAAATCTGAAGCCAGATTTAACGTTTTCCTGTGAAGGCCTTTTACCTGCCAATCAAATCCTCTATTAACATTTCTTCTCTTTGTCAATAGCATAAACATTCTTTCTTGTGGGGACCCAGAGCACCCACCCCCACCCCAGTCACTGTGATATGTGATTGTATATCATGGGATAATGGATAGAGAGATGCCATGGATACAAGAAGCACTGAATTGGTATTAAGTCCTTCCAATAACACATACTAGCTTTGAGATCACAGACTAGTATGCAGTTCAGAGACTACACTCTTGAGACTGTAAAGTTCTAGATCAGTTGCTACTCTGCGTGCATGGAGGAAATTTCCATACTGATAAAATCATAGTTCCAGATCCCACCCCACTCCATCTCAAAACAAAAATAAAATACTTGCTTCAAAATCATGTTCTTGGATTTAGAGGATAACTTGATAGTCTAGAAATAATGAAACATGGTTTATTTGTTTCATTATGAAATAGTAGTCTTGGGTAGCAACATAAAAATCCATAGCTAATATAATTTGAACACACATTGCATACATTTTTGGATATATGCACATATGTATGTATGTACATGCACATACATATATTTGTGCTGTTTCCCTTACACACTTGAATTTATGTTGAATCTTCCTTAATAATGCTTCTAATATCTCTCTTTTCATTCTCCACTGCAACCACCCTAGTAGAACAACCATATCACAGTATGACTTATAGAGTTTTATTGATTCTTTTTGTTTTTAAAGTCATTGCTTGATATACATGCTCCTATAAGCCTTTTCTTGTAACAAAAAAACAAGTAAAACTGACAAAACAACCATGCCTAGTGGTCTTAATAGAGTATTATGCACCTGTAGTCCCTCACTTTTTATCAAGAAGAGTGATATATTTTCAACAGGTATTCTGTGGGACCATGCTTACTTTGCTGCAGTAGTATTCTAACTGGTTTCTCTCTATCCAGTGTTTCCACACTCTTCTCTATGCTATACCCTACCACCAGAGTAGACTCTGTCAAAAACAACTCTTTCTATGATGTCACTGTCCTACTCAGACATCTTCAGTATATCTCCACTCATGTAGTTTAAAATTCAAACTCAACCTTGCATTCAGGGCTTTCTGTTATCTTATCTTGATCTACTTTTCCAAAAATGAGTACTCAGGGATGTCTCAAACTCAACATGTTCTACTACGGATTCTCTCATAATAATTGTTCCCTTATTTATATTCATTCATGCTCCCCCTGTCAAAACTTAGGGCAAGCCTAAGTTTTCTTTATAAAATCTTTATAAAATCTTTACAGCCAAAACCACCCCATAGAGTTCTGACCTGTTTGTTGAACTCCTATAACATATATTGTCTACATGATTTCTAAGTGCTTATAAGTCTACTCTCCTGTATCAGTGTCTTATATTTCTTTGTATTTATAGAACTAAGCATGGTAATTGGCAGGAATATTATGTGTTTAACCAATAATTCTTGAATGAACTTTAGAAGCTTTGAGTTAGAAGGGATCTCAAAATCCATATGTAATCCAACTAGAACTTAAGAATCACTTCTACCATGGAAAAGTGGTAATACTTTATATTCAGGCAGACCTCTAGTGAAGGGAATTGTACTATTTCTCCAAGGCAACATATTAAATTCTAGGGTAACTCTAATTATTATGAAGTTTTTATTTATTTCATCCCAAAATTTGACTTCTTGTAGCTCCCACACATTCCTTTTAGTTCTTCTCTTTGAGAACAAGCAGAACAAACCTAATCCTTTTTCCACATCACAGCCCTTTATATAGGTATGTCCCTAGTTAAGTTTTCTCCAGGCTAAACATAGCCTAAACATTCTCCAGTTCACCTGATCCTGAGGCATGAGGTCTTCACCATCCTGATTATCTTTCTCCAAGTGCTTTCTAGTTTGTCTGTGATGTTTGTTTGTCTTTTCCAAAGATATTTGTTTCTAAAGATGGTCGCCTTTTTAATATTCACCTCCCAGAAATAAACACAGGACTGCAGACATGGCTTGAACTGAGTAGAGTATAATGGTACTCTACCCTCTTTATTCCTGGAGATCATGCCTCTCTTAATGTAGTCAAAGTATGCATTAGCTTCCTTGACCACCATATCACACTGTTGACTCATATTGAGTTTTCCGTTCACTAGATAATTTTTTCAGGTAAACTACCATGAGGCCAAACCTTATACTTATGAAATTGATTTCTTAAAACTCAAGAGTTTTATCCCTATTGAATTTCATCGTTTTAGATTTTGCCCAATGTTTTAGAGGGTCTCGTTTAGAAACTTGAATCTTTCGTTCATTGTATTAGCTATTCCTTCCAATTTTGTATCTGCTGCAAATGTGATGAGCATGACATCTATACCTTTATACAAACTAGTGCTAAACATGTTGGGCCTCACAGGACCAAGAAAAATTCTAAGGCCCCTTCAATGGAGATAAGCTAACATCTAACCATTAATGATTACACTTTGGTATTGACCACTCAATCAATTCTAAATGAATAAACATACTTATTTAGCAACTTCCCTCTATCTTGTATGAAATACTACTTAGTAAGCACTTTCTTCACAAGCCTTATTAAATGGTTGTAGAGAGTTCTATAACAGGTATAAAATGAGACCACTAATAGTATTCAGGTTTTAGCACCCAGGAACAGTTTTTTCATGTGTATCAGAATTATTTAGATGATTTTTTTCTCTGATGGAGACAATTAGCATCATAATAATCCTGGATTAGATATGCATTTGTATTAAATATGGGTTTCATACTGCTGTCTTAATATTTACTGATTATTTAGGAGTCATTTTCAGTTTAGGCAATTGTGAAAAAATAGAAACAAATTTGAAAACATTTATGAAATATTCTGACCTAAGATTATCTATTGCAGAAATTGGGGGAAAATATACATAAAGACAGGAGAAAGAACTGGATTTCCTGTGTTTTTATGTTTCATATCAAATTATAAACTAAATTTTAATACTATTACTTTGGGCTTATTATTTATCATTCTATGGAGAAAGGACAATGTTCACAGCTATACCCAAAAAAAAATAACAGCAAGTGAATATTGTGCTGTAAGATTTATTCATAAAGGCACTAAAATCTGTAGCAGATTTCCCTTTTTCATTTAAATGTTTATAGTTCTATAGCAACTTACTTATTAAATAGGCAAGCATTTTATTGTTAAAATGTTACAGTATTAAATATATGTCATATATAGAGTGAAGGGCAGTAAAAACAAGAGTTTCTTTATCATGCCCAAATCTAGGAACAAAAATGAAAAACTGGAGTTGTTGGTAGGGCTGATCTTGAGGTGGAATGACAAGCTGGTATCCTCACCACTTCATACTACTTCTAACATATTCCTGTTAAATCAAGATATTAGAAATTGATGATGCTTTTGTCTATGTGTTTAAATAAAAAAAATGACAACAATTCAGACATTAGTATGAAGAAATAGAGGTAGCTTGGTATAATCAACAGAAGGGTCAGGTAATCTTCCTAAACCTTTTTCATCCTCTGTAAAATGGGAATAATAATAGCTAAAATAGTTACCTTCCAAGGCTTTTGTGAGTCCTAAATGAGATAACATCTATGGAATGCTTTGTAGGTTTTAGATAAATAAAATAGAGAGTTTTGACCTATGATCTTATTCATGCAAGGGACTGCCAGCCAGTGGAAAGTTCACCACTGATACCGATCATTGATTCATTTGTATCATAGAGTCATTGAAAGTTACTCAAGACACTGAGGGGTTAAATGATGACATAGAGAGTATGTCTCAAAGACAGAACTGGAACCTCATGCTTCTTGACGTCAAGGTTGGGCCTCTATCCACTATGCTATAATAACTCTGAAAGCACTGGATGAATATCAGTTATCATTATTATTGTTTTTATTGTCAGTATCAGGGAAGTAGTACTTATAAACTGTTTTGACTATGGTCAGAGTTCACTATATGTTATAGTAATATGGGGAAAAAAGTGTCACAGTCTTCCTAACACAGTGATAGTTGTTTGGAAAATATAGGTGGGCTTGTCCTTATAAATCCTATATAAGAAATATACATTCAAGTATAGCATTTGGGAGTTTTGTCCTTCTCAGTGACATGACCCAAAGTTGTAATATGAAGACGATTTCATTTTGTCTTTTGGGTTATAGTCTTTGGATATTGTTACAGGTTAATTAAATTGGATAAAATGAGTTCCTGTAATACAATTTGGCCTACAAATGGCAAAAATTGTCTTTTGAAATGGGCCAAAATTGTTTTGTAAACATAAAATTCAATAAATGAAAGCTTTACATGTAACTTTCAAAAGTCATGAGCTTTAAATGACAAATGTGGGGTCATATTTATTTGGAATGTTGTCAAGCAATGAAGGTAATCTTTAGATTAAAAGGTTATTTCATTAAAAACTTCTTTGTTTAGCACAACAAATCATATCTGGAGATATATTTCTTCCACTTTTGATGATAGGATCATCAATTTAGAGCTGGCAGGAATGTTGGAAATCATTTGATCCAACCTTCTTATTTTATAAATGACAAAACTGAGACCCAGAGAAGTTAAATGAGTTATCCAAAGTCCCACAGGATGAGCATTAGATAGAACTCTTCAAATCGAGTGCATTTTGAATTAAACCACACTGCTCTGTAGAAATTAGATGTATACTAGCATTAGTGTTTAGTGAACAAAGATATGAAAATTTTCCATAAGTTTCCTCCTCAAGTTTTAATATTTCTCATTTTCAAAACTTGAAAATTTTTGCAATGAGTCAGGGGGAATTCCCTTTAAAATAAAAAGAAGCAAATTAGTTATACTTTGTTTTCTCAATTTATGGGAAATTTTCTTTACATATCGTTGTTTCTGATTTTATTCTAAGTACACTGAACAGTATTAAAAGATTTAATTGGCGCCATTCATGGCAGATTTTCTTCATAAGTCCAAGAGGAATACAAAGTAAATACAAATTCTGCTACCTTACAAACTATCTTAATGAGCCATGGTATCTCGTGGTATGTAAAATAGCAAGACTTTTTATGATGTTGGAGTTGAAGGGCACTGTTGAGATGGTCTAGTTCAAGGGTGGGGAACCTGCAGCCTCGAGGCCACATATGGCCTTCTAGGTCCTCAAGTGTGGCCCTTTGACTGAATCCAAACTTCAAAGAATTGTTCACAGAAGTTTGGATTCAGTCAAAGGGCCTCACATGAGGACTTAGAGGGTCACACATGGCCTCAAGGCTGCAGGTTCCCCACCTCTGGGACTCTAGTTCAATAATTTTATATTTTAAATTATCTACAGATGTTTAGTGACTTTCCTGAAATCACAGAGCTAGTAGATAGTAGTAAGGTGGACTCTATCAATTTCTTCTGACACTTTTTGGATGGACATATCCAATATTTTCCTTCTTTGATTAATGCATTGAAGAAATATTTATTGTGTCTATTTGCAAGGAACTGTGCTATGTACTATAGGGGAAGCAAAGATAAACTAATCTTTGATATGTTTCCTGCCTCCGAAGAGAGTGTAATCTAGTTGTAAAGATAAGACTTAGAAATAGCTGTAACTTATGTGATTTATGCTTGAATCTATGACATATTCATGACAACATGGACTTAATATTACTATAAAAACAGAATCTCAAGAATAAGTATCCAAAAATTCATGAAGATTAAGTTCAAAGCAAAATGGGAAGATGTAAAAATGTCATAGTTATTAATGTATACATCATCTATTGGAGTGGCAAAAAAAAGAGTATAGAGAGTGCTCAGCATAACAGTTCTTAGTAAACAATATTTAGCAATTATTGATATTTGGACAAAAATTACACACTAAGAGTGCTAACAATCTACCATACTACTAGAGAAACTGAACCATATACATGTTTAAAACATTCTTTCTCTAAATGAAATGAAAAGGCATAAAGAAGATATAACTTGCTGGAAGGATAGTTTCTGTGGTCTCCTTAAAGATGTTATTAAAGGACTTGGTGTAATTGATTTCATTGTCCACAGAAAGGGAATTAGAAACATCATTTCACGGACACTTGCCAGTATAGTGGAATGGGCACTGGATATGGAGTCAGAAGACCTGTAGTCAGATTCTCTCTGCCACTTACCAACTGTGTGACTTTGATTAAGTCACTCTGGAACCCCATTTCCTCATCTGTAGAATAAGGGGGTTTGACTAGATGACCTTTAAGACCTTTTCCTGCTCTAAATCTATAATCCTGTAGTCTTCTTGCTTTGTAGTACTCACAACTTAAGCAAATAAAGCACTATTAAAATACTTGCACCTAAATCATGATTGTGTCAATTGGCATAATACATGGTAGACAAGTGTTGTATTCTTTGTTTATAGGTTCAATTAATTCACTAGTTGCTATGTATCTTCCACATATCTCTTAAAACAGTTTTCCAATCTTATATACTTGTGATAAAATATTGATCATTTAAGTCCAAATTATTTACCTTTTAATATCAGTTACTTAAATATAGCTTTATTTACATGATATGCTATAATGAAAACAGAAAAGTATGCTTATTTTTATGTCTGGACTCATTTTACCAATTATGAATTTTATGCAACTCTTTTTTAAATGTGTAATTATGTAAAGATTTGGTGATTTTATTGACCAGTTTATGTACATTATAGTTAGATAATATGTAGAAAACAGCATGTTATAGTAGAGAGTTTTATACCTGGAAGTTTTCTGTCAGGAAGACCTAGTTTCAAATTCTACCTCTTAGACTTGCTATCTGTATAACCATGAGCAAGTCTCTTAACCTCTTTGAGCTTCTGTTTCCTTATCTGTAGAATGAAGATAATAATAACTGTAATAACTGCCTAATTAGGTCATTATGAGGCTGAATAATATATGTGAAGCATTTTGTAAACATTAGAATGCTCTGTAAATGTGAGTTGTTATTGTAATCATTATAATTGTTATCCCTATCAATAATTATAATTAAAGGAACTACAGAATATTAAACAGTGTGCAAGACACAAAGACTGTATACTTTTGTCCTCTAGGTTTTTATTTCTCACATTTTTATGCTGTAGAATATTTCAAAGGGCCAAAGACCTTGTAAAATATACGTTGAAATTGCATCTACTGGTCACTACAAAATTATTGAACGACTAACACACACAAAAAGCAAAAATCAAGATCATAGATTTAGAGATGGAAGTAACCTTTAAGGCCATGTAGGCCAACTCCCTTATTTTATAGTTAAGGAAACTGAAGCCCATAGAAGTAAAATTACTTGCTTAAGGCCATACAGGTGGCAAACTGAAGAATCAGAGTTTGGAAACAGGTTTTCTGACTACAAACCACCAGCCCTTTTACTATATCATGTAATCTCCCAAAGGAGGTGAGGAAATACAATGCCCAAGAATAAAAATAAAGATGTGGTAATAGTATTTAGAAAAGGTTATATATTGCAGGTGTAGATAGAGGAAAAGTTGACAAATAGTGAAAAAAAATTCAAAAAGAAGAAAAAAAGACCATGAGGGAAACTTTTTTTAAAATACCAGAAGAAACCACAAGAAAGTTCAGAAGAGAATACAGAAAACCAGGGCATTTTTATGTATATTATTATATTGATTGAATTGTACTCTTTTAAAAAATTATTTTAGACAAATGCTAAAACTTAAATACATAAGAAAAGAAAAAGAAACATTATAAACTTAAATATAAAATAAAAAAATACAAACTTATGTGCACAGCAAAACATAGGAGAGGATTCAAATTGTACAGCCATAACTTTTCATTTCAAGAAAGCCTATATATTAAAGTATGTTCATTATGTTTAAAGCTGTCCATCTTTTCTTTGCTTCCTTATAGGTTTTCTTTTGTTCTCTGCTGTACACTTTTTACTTTGTTCTTTTTTCCCCTCCCTCCCCCCTACCCACCACCCCAAGGCTACAGTTGAGCATTGGATAAATTTAATATATAAGTATTCATATGTATACACTTACACACACACACACACACACACACATATATGTGTGTGTAATATATATATCTTTAGTTCACTCTTCTGATCTTGGACTCAAATCAAGACCTCCAGACTCCTGTAAGTGCCCACAGCAGAGGTGTCCCCACCCCACTGCTTCTGTACTCACTGGGCACATGCTGGTTCCTTCTCACCAGGATTAAGTGCTTACTGTGTACCAAGCACTGTGCTAAGCATTGGGATACAAAAACAAGCAGAAATAGTTCCTGCCCTCAGGGAATTTACATTCTAATGGGGAAAGACAACACATAAAAAAAGGAAGCTAGGAAGGAAGTGGGATAGAGAGAGCATGTGAGGGTAAGAGGTGGGGAAAGGAGTACCTAGTTGAGGTTATTATAGAAGAAGTTTGGAGAGTCAGGAGTACCATGTGGAAAAACAATGAAGACATAATTATTCTGACCCTTCTCTTTAAAATGGAGGTACTGGGAGAAACCAGCCAATTAGAGGAAAAGGCCCCAGGACAGATGCTTCTTCCAGTGTGAGAAGTCTAGGAGTAAAGTAAACTTTTAGGGTAAAGAAGTTTCTGTAGAATAGTAGAGAAATTCCAGAGAGTCAGGAGTGAAGCCTGGAAAGGAATGAATGAAAAAGGATTGAAGGGTAGGAAGGGACCAGGTTATGAAGGGTTTTAAAACCCAAGCAAAGGATTTTGTATTTGATTCTGGAGATAATAGTGAGCCACTGGAGTTTACTGAATAGTAGGGGGCAGGGGTGGTCAGACCTGCATTTTAGGATTACTGAATAGAGAATGAGCAACAGTGGGGAGATACTTGAGGAAAGGAAACCAATCAGCAGGCTGTGGTAGTAGTTAAGGCAGGAGGCGCTGAGGACCTTCATCAGGTTGGTGGCAGTACATGAAGAGAGAAGATAACAGATGAGAAAATTTCCAAAGGTTGACAGGATTGGATATGGAGGATGAGAGAGGAAGGAGTCAAGGATGACTCCTAAGTCATGAATCTGAGTAACTGAGAGGATGGTGGAGTCCTAGACAGTAATAAGTAAGTTAGGAAGACAGGAGGATTTAGGGGGAAAAATAATGAGTTCAGTTTTAGACATGTTAAGTTTATGTCACCTATGAGACATTCAGTTTGAGATTTTCAGTAGACCGTTGGAGATGTGAGAGTAGAGGTTAGGAGACAGGACTACTTTTTACAATATGTGGAAACTAGCAAAGGCTATAGTATTTTTTCTTGCCTATATTTCAAAGACTTCCTGGTACTATGGAAGGTTCTGTAAATATCTATCTCAATTAAAAATTATATAGATTGATCCATTGATGCTCTTGGTTAATATATCTGGGCAGAATCACAATTAATATTGGAAATGGTGGAATGAGATGATTACATTGCCCTTAGAAGTTTTCACCTTATAATTTCTGAGGATAAATCTCACAATATCCCAGTACTTACTAACATATTTCATACTTCATTTGTCTTTTGTATAAACTGAGAAAGTATCAAATCATGTTGCATAACATTACAGCTTCAATGACAAGAAGTAGGTCTATATCCTAATCTAGTTGAAAAATCTAATTAAATATGAATATATTCTCACTTTCTTCCACTGAAATGACCTTACCATATGCCATTGGAATATTACTCTCTATGTGTAAACCCATAAAATTTATAGTTATGGTACTTTTTTAACCTATATGTATATATCTATCTATCTGTATCATTAATAAATTCACAAAATATTGGAGTTATAATGTACTTCAGACATCAATGAGTTCAACCTAATCATTTTTCAGGTGAGGAAATTCTATTTCTTCGTAGGCATGTGCTCCAGGAAAAGTGTCTGCAAACTTTTTTATTTGTAATTTTTTTTATCAAAAACACAGCATTACTCACACTAAGATATTTAATTAATGTTTTCAATTATGATGAAAAAGCTTGAAAAGGAATAATGAGCTTTCCAAAAGGACAAGTAATGGCCCCACAGCAAAGAAAGTATTGCTTTTTTTTCTGTTTGAATTCTTGGGTGTCCTATTTCCTCCTGTTCATGAATCTTCTTTTGGTTCCTCTATTCCTCCTTTGGTACCAAAGAGTTGACTAATAAGAATTAGAGATGGAAGATACTAAAATTTTGTGAAGATATCAATTATGCTTTTCCCCAATTGGATGATATTCATCTATATTAATTATTTTATATCTCTGTGTGAATGGATAAAACCAAAGTTACTTAGCTTTTTGTCTTTTGTGTCCTAGCTATTTTATCTTGTAAACTGTTATGTACTTCAATATAATAATGGAGAATTATGTTGGACAAAGAAGCCTTGTTTTATTAAAGATGCATTTGAGGGAGACATTACTACCACTAGTATAAAATGTGATTAGCTGTAATATCTTTTTGTCATATTTTAGAGACATACTTAGCACAAAAATGTACTGTTTGGGAATTTGGCTAAGAACCTAATGATATGAATAAATCAGTTGTTAGTTTACAGGAACAAGAAAGTACTTTATTATCTTGTTTTTATTTGCTGCATCAAAACTGGAAACTAAGAGCATCTGTATCTGTGTGTAAGCGTGCCTAGATGGCACAGTGAGGCAACGGGGTTAACTTCTATTTAGTTGTGGTGACATCTCAAATATGTGCTTGCCTTCAAGGCAATTAAGAGAGTGACTGAATTTTATGAGCTCTCTTTTTCCACCTGCCTCTAATAGAGCTTATGAAGGATCAAAAGAAAAATCTGCCCTAGTGTTTGTTTACTTTACAGGAGCTCATAAGGATGAAATAGCCCTAATGAATGGTTTGACAGTTAATTTGCATCTCCTACTGGTAAGTTTGCTTTCCCAACAATCTTTAAATACATTTTTGATTCCTGAATCTGATGTTTCTTTATCTTTAATTCATGAACTTGTGGTGCTATATTTATTTTTAATAAGTTTCTAGATTATTTTCAATCTTACCAGAAAATGCTAGATCATGATATAATGCCTTTTTCATAATTGTAAGCTTTTAATGGCCTTGAGATCAAGATCAATTTTTGTTCAGAGCATAAGGAATAAGAGCTGTAGCAGCAGTAAAAGGAAATTACTCTTAAAGAATACACAATTCCAAACTTTTTTTAAATTATAGGAGATACAGATCTCTTCTATTGCAGAAATTCATCTCTTAATACTGCTTCCTATGAAGAACACAAATCAAGTGGGATCATGGATCGGTGTTTTGGGAGTTATTTTTAGGTGTGAAGGGAAAGAAATTGGTGAAAAATTAACAAAGCAAATCTGATACTTTAACATCCAAAATATTCATAGGTATTTTTGATTTGAGATCTTATCAGGAGCTTAACATTTCTGAAAGTTTGTACCATCCATTCTAAGTCTTTTTGTGTGCACCTATACACACATTTGTCACACTTTTTAAAATTATATTTTTTCTAATTTTTTTTAATTAACTTTTACCAGTGACTTTCAAACTTCAGAATTATTTCCCAATACACTATCACAATGATTTTTCCTTTGTAACTATATAAGCATATAAACATATTTATATACAAAACCTAATGAATAAAGCATTTGAATTTGTCAGAATGTGCATCATTCTACTCCCATAGGTCCCCCACTTCTCTGCCTAGAAGAAAGACAAGTGTTTTCTCTTCTTCTGGGACCACAGTTGATCACTCCAATGCAAAGGAATTCAATAACATTTTAGCATTATTTTTGTTTATGTTGTTGTTTTAATAGGACTAAATGGAGAAATAAAAAGGTTAGTGTAATTGAGGAAATATAACTGTAATATACATACACCCTAGTCCTCCTAGAAGGTGTTCCTCCAGAAATGAAGGATGCACATTACAAAGTAAAACTGATTATGAATCATGGGACAATAAATGACAATGACTTCATGGCAGGTCTAAGAGAACTTCAAAGAAGCCTGAAAATTAGCTGAAGCCTTAGAAACAAAAACAAAAACAAACACACAAAAAACAAACCCATGAAAATGAAATGAAGTTGGTAAACTTCAAATGTGTTCAAAGTTACTCTTATAGAACATGATGTTAAAGAGTCCTTGACTAGAAAGTTCTACCATTTAGTGCAGATAAAGGGCACTGGCAATTAAATTTCATTAAAATTTATATTTTATTTATTTTTATATTTATTTATATTTTATACACATAAATATTTATTTATATTTTAATTACACTATTACTTCTCATGTTTCTATTTTTGTGGTGACAATCAAGTTCTCATCTTTTTAATTCTTAAGTTCAACTAATTTATGTTTGTAAAATGTTTGGAGATTATAAGATAAAAATTATAAAGTGGTTGAATTTACAAGTCTTGCTAATGTCATGTCCAATAAATCCATTTCATTTCAGTTATCGTTTTTTAAGCCTACACCAACACGATTTAAAATTCTTCTAGAAGCCAAAGCTTTTCCCTCTGACCATGTAAGAAACTTTAAAATATATATATATATATATGTGTGTGTATTTGTGTTATTTTTCCTCTTTCTTGAAAACATCAGTTGCCTGACTTGAATGTTTATTCACTAGTCTTTTTCAAATAACCTTACAATAAAAAGATCTGTCAAGTACTTTTGATTTAGGCATTTTTTAAAGACTGTAACTTTATTCCTTTTGTTCAAGTAAAACATGTTAGGGGGGAAAGATTGAATAGAGGCATTGATTTATTAGTCTTTTTAAAGACATTGAACAAACCCCTGGACTAAATCAACTGAAGTTATAAATGTTTTATTAATTTTTGTTGTTGTTTTATTTTATCAAATCAAATCAATACAAACCTCATTGCTTTAACCTTTCAGTCTTCCACAATAGATATAGGTGTCTTTTCATAGCTAGCCAGGAAATGTTTTGTGCTATATTTTATGAAAAAAGTCAGTTTTTTTTTTAAAAACTTAATTTTCAGGTATATAGTTCACTGATATACTCCTGCTATTGCCGCCAATTTATTCAACTCTTAGAAGTTATTTTAACTTTAAAGATAACATAAAATAGACACCAAGATTTTTTCCAACCCAGACACTAAGTAAATTTTAGTTTTATCATTTAGAATGCTTGATTTCTGCTTTTATATCATTCAAGTTGTATTTCTAGATGAACTATTTTGTGTATTTAGTGTTCTTTGTTGAGAAGTTAGGAAATACTTGGTATCTTACACTGCCCCTGTCTTAGTAGCTATTTAAGTAATGATAGGCAAGTCACTTAATCTCATAACCTCAGTTTCAGTCAATCAACAAAAATTTGTTATGTGCCTGCCCTAGTATAGGCATCATGTTGTTCTTTTTATAAGGTTGTATGAATATCACATGTGATAATTACTGTCATTTACGCATAATTTTAAACTTTGGAAAGTTCATTCTTCACAATAGTTCTTTGAGTTCAGAAGTTCAAGTATTATCTCTTATTTTACAAATGAGAAAATGGCTTCTGCAATGTTAAATGATGGTTAACATGGCCATGGTTCCAAAACTAGTAAGTGTGTGAGGCAGGATTTCAATACCTCTCTACCTACTCCAGGGCTTATACTTGATCCATCACTTCATATTGCCTCTAAATAAGGCACATAAAACACTTTGTAAACCTTACAGCTCTCAATGAATTTTCTACTAATATTACTGTTGTTGCCAAATTCATAACTGCACTCTTAGAGGTGGTGACTTTAGTGACCAGGCTGCATACTTTGAGAGACTTCCACCTTCTAGAAGGGTTCGTCCCACCCAATTCCAGCCAGGATATACCAGAGACCTTGGCCTTAGTCTGTTTATCTATTAACCATCTTCATTTCTAACTTTCCTACATCATGGTAACCATTAGCTTCTTTTTAAAATTTTAAAATAGGAGGGAGGGAACACAAGGGATTATAGCAAGTATATCTTGACATACTAAGTGATTCTGACAAAGTAGTTGAAACATAATAGTGTCTTTGTATACTCATCTCACAGGGTTATTGTGAGGCTGAAATTAAATATTGTAAGCAAAAAGCTTTGCAAACTTTAAAGCACTACATAAATGTCAATTACTAATATTATTAAGATAATTATATGCAAATCATATGACATAAAAGGATTCAATTATTTATCATCCTTTGGTTATTTCCAATGAATAACTTGCCTATTGAATAAATTTATTTCAGACGAACTTTTTCTTTTAATAATATAGTATTCCTGGTATATATTGTTCTTGTATCAATCATTCCAACAGTAACCTTTTTGAAAATGCTTCTTATGTGATGGGCACTGTGCTAGATTCTGGGGATGCAAACACATGAACAGTTCTGGCATTAGGCAGATAATATTCTGATGAGCAGATACATCAAATACAGAGTTAAGTAAATAAAAGATACAAAATAGAGAGGTGGAATAAGGATAGGAAATAAGCATTTGTATAGAACCTGCTATGTGTCAGGTACTATGCTAAGTGATTTTTTTTTTTCAGATAGGAGGAGGAGAAAGAGAAAAAGAAAAAGGAGAAGGAAGAGAAATAAATGAGAGGAAGTTGAAAAAGTTGGGGATTATAGACTACTTTTCTTAGTAATTTGTCTGTTAGAGGGAAGAGAGACATAGAACAATAACTTGAGGTACTGGTAGAGTCCAGGTATTTTAACCATTGAGGGAGATCTGGGAAAGTTTGTAGACAGCAGAGAAGGAGTTTTGGATAAAGAGATGTTAAAAATTAGGGGAAGAGAAAATTATTGAAAGGATGATTTCTCAGAGGAGACAAGATGGTCTAAGATCAAGGAGAACACAAGTAGAATCTTAGTCTCCAAGATTGTCATAAATAGGAAAGAATGGGGGATGACATTGAAGCAAGGGATTGGGGAGGAGAGGAAGCTGGTCATGGAGGGTCTGATTTTTTTCTGTGAAATGTGGTGCAAGGGCCTCTGATCAAAAGGAGAGTAGCTTTTTTTTTAAATAGACCTATAAGGGACTTTAGTTTTGAGATAATCCAGAGATTAGACCCTAGACCATCTCCTTCATTCATAGACAAGAAAACAGAGACGATGTCACTTGTCAACCTTACATAACTAGTTATGGGTAAAACCAAGATCAAAAATGAGGTCTTCTGACTCCCAGTCCAGTGCTCTTTGCACTCTGTATTTCTCACACATCTAGAAGTCTTTCCTTACCATAGGAGTAGTGCAATAATAATTTCTATTTTACAGATAAGGAAACCGAGACTCAATCGGAGTTCTTTCCATTATACCATGTTATCTCTCTGGTACATGTTTTTCACTGTGGTCAAACTGAAATCTTTCTTGGCTTTTATAATAGGTGACATCTGTGCATTATGTTAAAATATATTAAATGATCTGTTGCTTCATTTGAGCTTCACAACAATGATCTAAAGTAGATAGTGTAGGTATTATTATCCTCATTTTACAGATGAGGAAAACGAGGCTCAGAAATGTTAAACTATTTCTTGACATCCATTAAGTGCCATAGGTGAGGTTTAAGCCTAGACATTACTGACTCCAAGTACTACATTTTCATCCATTACACCTATCCAGCTTTAGAATTTTATCATTCAGTGAGATCTATATAGCTATAGATTGGGTCAGGGTGGTGGTGGTATGGATTTGATTGGTAATCTACTCTCAAAATCATTGTTCTCTCTCTTTTCCTCATGTTCCTCATCCTCATTTAATTAGCCATCCATATTTTCCCCCCAGTATGCAATTGAGTCACAACTGCAGCTTCGTGGGCTAGATGTTGAGAAAAGCATGCTGATGATAAAACCAAGACAGGTGTGTAAGAAAGAACTGTTTAGAATTTATTTTCAGTATTTTTGTGATTTAACTGATTCTTCATTACTCCTTCTATTTATTTTACATTAATAGAACTTACAAAGAAATAAAATCATCCTGTAATATTGTTAGCTTTGAGAATTTTCCTTTAAGTAGGAAATTGGAAGTAATGACTTTTAAACTTTCTTTTCAGTGGCATTCAATAACATAATTTAAATATTGATCTGTTAATATCACTAGAATATTTAGCATCCTTGAAATAGGGGTGAATTACATACAAGGCTTAGAATTCTAAATACTGCTTATGATATATACTATTGAAAGGGGGAAGAGGAATAAGCATTTATTAAGGTTGGCTTTGGGCCAGGCAAGGTAGGTGTTATTATTATCCCTACTTTACAGTTGAAGAAATTGAGGCAAACAGGGTGTGAAGCCTTGTAACATTCAGTCACTATATACACATCCTAATTGTCACTCCTCTTATCTCTTAAATTTAAAACCAAACATTTTTCAACCTCCTTAGATCTGATACCTTTGTCTTTTGACAAGAAATAAGTCGTATCTAAGGAAGATAAATTTTTCACCTTCTAAACATCTAAACATCCAGTATGTCAACTTCACCATAGTCTATTCATATGGTTATTCTTTAAAAGGGGCTTTGGGGGGGCAGCTAGGTGGTGCAGGGGAAAGAGCACTGGCCCTGAAGTCAGGAGGACCTGCGTTCAAATCCAGCCTCAGACCAAACACTTGACACTATCTGTGTGACCCTGGGCAAGTCACTTAACCTCAATTGCCTAAAAAAAGAATAAATGAAAGGGGCTTTGAAATACAAGCCCTACTATTTTTATTCTTGAATCAACCTATTGCTAAGACACATATTGCTGTATAATATTTTTTAAAAGAAATATAAGTCCTGCTGCTGTGGGCAAATCCCACTTCTGACATGACCTCTGTGGACCTCATGATCTCTATCAATGGAAGAAATTATCTTTTCCACATCAAGAATTCTCCAGAAAGACAAAATTGTATAACGTATTTGCTTCCTTAAATAATAATTCATGACAGAAATGGAAGTATACAGATTTTCATATTATAAGCTCTAAAATCACAAGAGACAAACTATAGCAAACTGATGGCCTTTCATAAACTAAGATCTTTGATCCATTCGTCAAAAACTTGATCTAGAAAAAGTCAAAGAGAACACTATGCATTTTTTTAATTTGTTGAAGACATTGTGAGTTATGATTAGATAAATTAAGCATTCTCAGACAATATTTACATTAAATTTTGCATTGATATATTCCTACAATTTTATAAAACTAAAATTTTGTTTTAAATTTTTATAAATTTTGTAACCAAGTATCTTTACTTAGCTGCATAATTGTAATCATCTTATTGATAACAACTGATAAACTCACCTAATAACTCTTGAGACCAGGCCCAAGTCAGTTTGAGGGGAAAAGAAGTAACCTCTGAAGTTTTGATAAAGGCATCAGTATGGCTAAGATATTCAGACTTAAATTCAGTTCAACTGGTTCCACCCCAAGTTTTTTGCATTACCTAATTAATTTTATTCAAAGTTTTCACCAACTTAATTAGTCTATAGATAATGGCCTGTTTTATAGTATTTTTTTTCCTGAGTGGAGGGGGGGAGTGGAGGGGAGAGAAAGCCAACTAGACTGAATAAAACATGAAATGGTTGTACATGTGGATATTCCATGTTATTTTGTGGGCTTGGTGGATAAATTTCTGTAGCTCATTTGACTGACAAAAATTCACTTTTGATCTTCTTATGTAGGTGCCTAGATCACAATAAAATGTAGATTATTAAATAAGAAATGACAGTTTCATTATTGCTAAGGTTGATATGCTCATTTTATTTTAGGGAGAGGACACCTTGAGAATGGAAGATATTCTTGAAGTAATTGAGAAGGAAGGAGACTCTGTTGCTGTGATCTTGTTCAGTGGAGTGCAGTTCTACACTGGTCAACTGTTTGACATACCTGCAATCACAAAAGCTGGACAAGCAAAGGTAGGTAAAGACTTTTCCCATGGGATTTTTGTTTGTTTGTCTGTTTGCACTGAATGCTGTTAATCTAAGGAGTGTTCTATCACTTTAATGAAATACATTTTGCAGTTTATTTGGTGAAATGTTTTTAAGAGATTTGCTTAATAGTAGTATAAGAAAAACAGTTCTTTATAAATCTTTCCCCAAATCATACTACTCCTTGTTTTAAAATTGAATATATTCAAACACATTTTAGCCATGATCTATAGCCTCCCTCCCTCACTAGCACCTTCTGTCACAACATTTTGCCTATAGTTAGCAAGACAGGTGAGTTCCCTGTAGGGATGATATCATTTGTATGCAGCTGAAAAGGAACAGGAGACAAACAGAATGCTGAGTATTATCACCTACTAGATGTAACTGCCTTTGAGTCAACTTTGTTGCTTTTTTGGTAGCATGCTAAAAATTTGCTATTGAATGTATTTCAGGGTCTTCTTTTATTTGGATGCTTGCCTTGGGTACCTAGAAAAAAGTAGAATCAATTAAATTTTGTTAACATCAGGAGATAGTTTGGTAGTTTGATAGATAACTATAAAAGTATAATAAATTATTAAGTAAAGATAATATTTTCTTAATTTAGGCATATCATTTTATGTACCAAAGTAAAGGAAAGCCTTTAACCAGCTTGTTAGTGTAAACCTTTATCTGTTCTAAGAAATTCAAGAAATTATACTGTCTCTAAATAGGTTACAAATTTACAATATGACAGTTTAATTGTTAACCATTTGGCAGCTTAGTATTTCTCTATGTATGTGCATGTACAGGGAAAACAACATTCTTAGTATTCATTTGACCATAAAATGTGCATATTGTCAGACTAGAAGTGGTAAGTAGAGCTACAGTTTGTATCCAAAGTATTGAAATAGCTGTCACTCATTAGCAATTCATAACCTTAGAGAGTTGCAGAGGGCACTGAGAGGATAAATGATTTCCCCATGTTATGCATCTAGTATTAGTTAGAGGGTAGGATTTAAACTCAAGTCTTCCACACATGAAGACTAGTCATTTAACTACTATGCATTATTGTATTCCATGGCTAATAGTAATAATAATACCTAACATTTATATAGCTCTTAAGTTTTGCAAAGTAATTTATATATCGTATTTGATCTGCTATAGCCCTGTAATGTGGGTGCTATTATTATTCCCATTTTGCAGATGAGGAAACTGAAGGTGAGAAAGGTTAACTGACTTGTCCAGGCACATAGGTTGTAAGAGTGTGAGGAGGGTTATGAACTCATATGTTCCTTACTCTATGTCCATCCCTTATACCACATGTATCCTCTAAATTTCCCACTTTAAGCAGAGCAATTAAACCTGAACCAAAGTATTTCTACAATCGATATTCAGCTATTTTTAATGGTAACAAATTGTATCTGAACATTATTGAGTGATAAAATTAATATCTGTGTAAAGCCTAGTTAATGTAGTCAATCCCTAAAAATAATGAATGGAACTAATGAAAATGAACCCTACACTTTTATCAACCTCTAGTAAATTTCTGACCAGGAATTCAAAGTGGGTTTGATGGATAACTATAACATATTATGAAATACATAAATATAATGTGTTCTTAATTTAGATGTTAAATGTTAAGCACTAAAATAAGGGAAGATCTGTAAGCCCTTGGTATACATATATGTCTCATTAATCTGTAGAAATCTATATAGGAAAAGAAGTGGCACACATAAAGACTTTTTTGTCTTTTTTTATCTTTTTTTTTCCCTGAGTAACCAGGAGAATTTGCCTCATTTAGGATTTAATTTAAAATTTCATTGTTGCCTGTTACCAAAAGGGTTCCCTTAGAGTTTTATAACTTTAGAGTTCATCCACCAACAAAACTATCCTCCTTAAAGCCTGAAATGTCCTTCCTTCTGCCCTCTTACAAATCCCATTACTATAGCCAAGTCAATTCACTGCATTTATAGCAAAGGATTTTTCAGTCAGTTTCACTATGTTGATTGTAGAACTAGAATATAATTCCAATAAAAGTGATTCACTGATTCTTCTGTATGATGCCATCACCTGTAGTCAGATATATGCCAAGAACTTCAAACTAATTTAAAATGCTAACATCTTTTTCACAACTAATGCAATGAAACTTTTGTGCCAACAGTGACTTAGATGTAGAACTTCATAAATAAAAGCCATACCCTTTTGACATTGTAACAAACTATGAACAGAGAGATATTTGAATTCCTATGTGTCACCACCAGAGTGAAAGATCAGGTTTGACTATGTCATAGGATCTTTGACATAAAGTGAGAAGGGGTCTTGGAGGCCATCGAAGCCAACCCAATCTCCTTTATACAGATACAAAGCTGAAATCCAGGGATTTTAGATGATGTGTCCATACAGGTAGTGAGCAGAGGGTAAGGAGAGAGAAGGAATATTGTGTTTGGGGAATGGGACTTATTTCTTGTTGAAGATATTGCTATGGATATACTTGGCTCTCTATGGTAAGATACATCTTTCTACCTCTTTAAAGGTAGTTGGGTTAAAAATGCTAATGTGTTAGCTAGACCAGGATATGTCTATATTAAATTATCATAAGTTGAGAAGTGAAAGGGACCTCAGAAGTGAATTGATACATGTTTTACAAAAATATACACATTTTTATGCGATATATATGTGAACTTCCTAACAGTCTTATACTTCTAAATACAGTATGTGGAACTGCCAAGTTTCATTTTCCAAAATTAAATGTTATTTTTCTTCTATACTTCATAGTGGTAGGATTCAGGATTATATTTTGTGATTATTATCATTACTTTGTGCCATCATATCAAGCAGATTGTTACGCTTGATTTTTTAAAAATTATCAAATTAGTCAAAGCCCAACCTCAGAATTGACTCTCTGGTTGCAATGTCTTTTGAGCTAGAAGACTGAGGTAAACTATTATTACAATATTCACCATGCTCATTTTAATTCAGTAGACATTTATTAAGTGACTATTGTGTCCAAAACAGATGCAGCTTGGTGTAGTGAAAAGTTTCAAGTCCTGCATTCTGTCCATACTATCTGTGTGACTATGGACAAGACATTTAAACTCTCAGTGCCCTCAGCAACTCTTTAAAACCGCAAGTTACAGAAGAATTCTTTTTCATAAGAATTTCCCTAACTAATAAAATCACAATTCTGATTTTTAAAATGTGGGCAATCCTAAGAATACAAAGAAATAGTGCATTCCCTAAAGGCAGGAGATACATCATTTGAAAATACAAATAACCATAATATAACTTTAGGAGGAAGAATGCGTTAATAGCAAGAGATTATCAGATGGCACCTAATTTGTAATTGAAGGAAGCCAAGTATTCCAAGTTTGTCATACTTAACCTTAGAAATTATTTAACTTATATGTTTATATTTTAAGAATTACATTTGACTCTAGTTAAATTTTAGGAATTCACTCCCCTGTAAAGCAAAACTAAAACAAGTTGATTTTACTGAGTAATAATAAAACTTGTCTCATTTTCACTCTACTACTCCATTGTATCTGTGATTTCATTTTCAGTATTCCCTTCAGTGATACATATTGTGACCTATTCATGTTTGCCTATCCTGTGCAACTCTTGTCTATATCCTACCATAGGTTCATAATAGGATTTGCACTCAGTGTTCTGGAACCCTTCATTAAGTCCATTCTTTTGACTTCTTGTAGATGTTACTCTGCCATTCATGAGTAATACTCCTTCTGGGATATACCCCCAGCCCACAAAGGTTAAGTCCCCAGAGGATGGTTGCTAACTCGTTTTCTAGAGGTAACATTCTAGTTAGCAGTTCCACCTACTGTAGCGTATAAGCCCCCATGAGTGTGTTTCCAATTAATAATCAGCCCATACACTCAGCTCTTTTCAGAGGCATTTAATCAAATGGTATGGCAAGAACCAACATGATAAAACCTCCTCCCCATAAACCTGGGGCTCAGTCTTCTACAGTTACCCCTAGTATTCTTGGGAAGATTGGGCCCAAACAAGAGTATAATGGTAATGAGGAACATGTATAGGATATACATATGGCAAAAATAACTCACGCTTCCTGATACTTCTCTTTATAAAGTCCATATGTGGGGTTTTCAGTTTCTTCTCTTCTCCACACTTGATTCATAGTCGCAGGGGGTCATCCTTCTTAAAGCTACTACCTTAATTAGGCAACAGTCTCTCTCTATGTACATCTATCCAAGAATGTGTGACTGTTTCTTGGATACATTTGCTATGGTCTAGAGCAGAGGTTGGAAAATTATGGCCCAAGGGCCAGATCTGGTCTGCTGCCTATTTTTGTACTGCCCATGAGCTAAGAATAGGGTTATTTTGTTTTTACACTTTATATACAATAAAACATTCTTTAAAATGCAAAAACCAATAGTAGCTCATTAGCCCATACACAAACAAGCTAAGAGCCAGATTTGGTTTGAAAGTGATAATATGATGACCCCCCTTCTTCTAGGAGTTCCTCTCCAAATCTGATGTTGGGTTAAGAAAAGAGAAACATTCCTTTCTTCTCCCCAAGGAGGGGTGGGTTTTCCAATGGAATCTCTGAGAGCACCTCATAGTTTATCTATATAAAGTATTTAGAGGTATGAATAATTTACTTTCTTATTAAATTGCATAGTTCCTGTCTTGACTCAACTTGAGAGGTGTTTGTACCTGATAAAGGGATCAAGGCATAGACGCAGCTCTATAGTCATTATACACCCTCATTGACATCGAATGTGGACCCCTCTCTCCTATACAGAGGAGAGAGGAAATTCCGAAAGAGTAAATGCCTTATCAGTCAGGTAATGAATAAACAAAATGTGGTACATGAATGTAATAAAATATTTCTGTGCCATAAGAAACAAATATGTGAACACAGAATTACTAAATGAAATAAATGGAAAAACCATAGACATAATCCTTATAGCAAGGTATATATAAACAATAAAAAGAAACTGAATTCTCTATTACTATATTGACCAAGCAAGGCCCCAAAGAAGTGAGGAGAAAATACAAATCTATCCCTTCTTTGCATAGGCGTGGATCTATGGATGGGAAGCATTGTATGTACTATCAAACTTGACGGATATGTTGGTTAATTTTGCTGAAATTTCCCCGTCTTCTTTTCTTTCTTTTTTATTCTTTGTTTCAAGAGACTCTCTGTTATAGAAACATCATGAGAGAGTGGATAGAGTGCTAGATTTGGAATTAGAGATCCTGGGTTTGAAAGCTGGGTTTATTACTTATACCTATGTGACCTTGGACGGATAACTTGAGGGGTAGGCTATGAAGGGATACGAGCAATACCTGATTTTTTTTATTTTACATTTTATTCTTACTTTTGAATAAGAGTAAAGGAAGAAATAACTGTCCCAGGAAAAAGATTAAGCAGCAAAATTGACCTTTAAACTTTCTTATGTTAGTTACAAAGGCTATAGGAACATCCATTCTTTATGCATTGCTTTAGTAGGTATTGTTTCAGTTCTTTTTTTCATTTTCTGCCTCCCCTGGATCTTTGCTCTTTCCTAATATGAAGATGTTAACTTTGTCTCACATGCACCCAAAATGACATACATCCCTGCAATTTCATCATCAAAATGCTAGTGAAGCTAAGCAAAGAATTTGGCAAATTCGTCCCACTTTATTAGATTTACCAAATTATGTAAACCATGTTAATTTTCCAGTATAAGGCAGTAAAATGCATTCAGAAGACAACCAGATAGATTCCCAAAGTATTACTTTGTACCTGTACACATAAGAAAAAGGGAAATATTGAAACTTTATATTTCATAGGTGTCAAAAATATATAGTTTGTTTTACTTGCTTTAATGAGAATAAGACCTATGGATAACAAAGTCCAAAGCTCTGAATCCTGCAATTTTCCCTATAACTTCTCTTGTTATGTTTTCTGTGAGAAACACATTTACATCTAGAAAATCTAAATGTAAAACCAATTTTAATACAGTGTGTGGTGTTCTTGCATACAGAAATGTCAGTAATTACTGGTTTAACTTTATATTTTTGCTTCGTAAGACTTATACAATATAGACAAACATTTATATCATCTCTAGTTCCAATTCCTAGTTCATCATTACTCCCCAGTACCAAAAAAAAAAAAACCCAAAAAAACAAACAAAAAAAAAAACCCATCCTGTTACATCAGAAAGAGAGCTGGATTTGGAGCCCAAGGACAAAGATTGATATCCTGGGTCTGTAATTTACTACCTTTCACTTAACTTCTGTGCTCCTCAGTTTCTTATTATTAATATGGAGTTGGACTAGATGGCTTCTAAGGTCCTTTCTGCCTCTAAATCTATGACCTATGACACTAAGAACTCATCTATTCCTCAATATGCCTGGGTTCCAGGTCCACCCAATAATTCCAGGTCAAAACTACTATCTCAGACAACTTAGTTGTTCTTCTAGTGCTTTCCACAGAACTTTCTTGAACAAGATTTTTCTTGTCCTTCATACAGCTCATACAAACATCCAAGAAAGCTTCATCTGCCCATCATTTTCTGCAGACCCCGATTTCTTTTCATATTGTCTGTACCCTGAAGTTCAGTTAAATCTCTAAATTTCTTCATATGATTCTCCCTGACTCACAGAATATCAAAATATGTGGATTTCAGTTATATCATGTCCACAAGTTTTGGTCTTGATATTTTCTTAGCATAAATCATCCATTATCATATTAAAACAATAATAATATATTCAAATTCCAAGCTTATGGTGGTTACTCTTAACCTAAACATAATTTTGGGGAAGTATGTTTGGGAAAGCCATATTTTTGATAGATTTAGCTACATTTGAAACTGTTTGACCTGTACCCTTATATTAAAGTTTTCTTTAAAAAAGTTATATTTTTATTTTGAACTTAAACAGCAAATAGACATTCCTTTATACAAAGTAGAAAAAAGAGAATTGTGCATGAAACCATAAATATCTTATGCACTGCTTGCTTTTTCTTTTAAGTATATATAAATTCAACATGTAACTTTCAAAGCTGTTCTGTTTAACTGTTTCCTTCTGTTGTCTTCTGTGCCTTTAACATACATATACATAAATGTTATATTATATATGTAGATATATTGTTATATACACATCCACATCATATGTGTGTATAACAATATATAGTTTTCATTTTAATTTCTACAATTATTAGTTATTTGGAGCATTTTTTCATTTTGCCTCTGATAGCATGGATTCCTTCCTTCCGTTCTTATCCTTTCACCTTAGGCTAGAGTCTTCTATATTTAGCTGAGAGGACACACTGCATCCACTTATGGCGAAATTCTGTTGCTCTATTGGCCACCTTAAAATACGCCCCAAACAAATACTGAATATCCCACTTACAGACAAATAAGAGATCCAAGACATTGAAGAAAGATGACCAGTTATTGTCCATATTGAGGGAATTAAAACAGCAAGTGGTGGTGGGAATCGAGTGAACCACACTGACTCCATCTTGTGACTCAAGTCTGGAGCTAGCTCTGTTTCCTTTCTATTCAATTATGGGTATAATCCAATTTCAATCTTGTGAGAAAACTTTATTCAGTTGTGGGAATTGTGTGCAAGCATTGTTGCATTGTTTGAACCTAGCCCTGGGTAGCTGGGAAGCCAGGCTTTACCTGCTGCTTAGAGACCTTTAACCTAGGTTATGCTGACCAGAAATCCAGTCAAAAGCAAAGACTGATATAAGGAATTTTCTCACAATTATACATCTCAAGCAACCCATATGTCTTGTCTGAAAACTGGCCTGCTATTCGTCAATCAGTTATTGTTTTCATGTTCCTTTGAATACAGATATACCTTTTTTTTTTTCTGATTTCAGGAAATTGCACATGTTAGCCCTCTCTCTCCCATCTTGGAAAGTTCCTAATCTTTCTTCCAATTAGAACTCAGATTGCTTAATTTTGTATCCTGTTAATTGTTTGCTTTTAAGTAATTGGTCTTATTTTATTAATTATTTTTAGTACATTAAAATCTGCATCCTCCTGTATTTGGGGTCCAGTGCCAAAGCTGAGGAGGTCTGGTCCCAATTTGTTATGCGATTGGCATTTATTGCTTAATAAAACAATATACTTGGCAGCTGGACCTTTGTTTCCTCAGTCATTTCATCTTTTACCCACCACAATATCCATTGATAATAAGACAAAATAATGATGTTATGAAGGATTTAGATGAAATTTCATGGAGGATTTTCTACAGAAGGCCTTCTCACTTATTGACACAGTGCCTTCTCCTGTCACTTACCACAGTCTACTGTACATAACACCTATTTGTTTCCACATTCTTATTAGAATATAAGTTTAAAAAAGACAGAAACTATATGTTATTTTACCTTAATATGATCCATAGCACTGAGTAGAGGACCTTGCACAAAGTAGATGCTTAATCAATGATAAATTAGATTAAATTGATAGTGAGGGCTGCTAAATATCAAGCTGCTCTAAGAGGTTGCCCAATTTCCTTCTCTAGATATCTTTAAAAGTTGAATAGTGCATTGGCATCTGAATATTTTTTGAATCATAGAAAGAGAAGGGATCTTGAAAGGTCAAATGTTCCATCTCTCTGACTTAGGTAGAAATCTACCCAAATCATCCCATACCAGTGGTCATCTGTCCTGCCATTAAAGACCTACAATTTCCATTTTTAAAATCCATCATTTTAAAAAATTTCCCATCATTTTTTTTTAGAATTATAAGAGCACATTGGTAAATCATACTTAGCCTCTGTCCATGTATAGTATACCATAACCTCTAGATCTTTTCCTGTCCTATTTATATTTATACAAGCATGTCTCATATTGTATATAAAGGAAGCCTAACAGACATCCCATTAAGTATAGTTCTGTTAGTATATAGGTACTAAATTAATTCTCTTGGTACATAGTAGTCCAGGCCTACGTTGATGATGATGGTGGTGATGATCATAAAGCTAACATTTATATAGTGCTTACTACTGTAATGAGCATTTTACAATTATTATTTCATTTGATTCTTACAACAACCCTGAAAGGTAGGTGCTATTATTATCACCATTTTATAGATGAGGAAACTCAGGTAGACACAGGTTAAGTGACTTGGCCAGGGTGACACCATGATTCATTTTAATTAAAAAAAAAGTTTTTTCATCCTTAAAAAAATTAGTAAAAGTTTTCAGGATATCATACACATAGACTTGTTTCTTTTCCTATATTAGACAATTTTTAAATAATTTTTAAAAATATGAAGAAATCAGTTGATGAAGTAATGATTTGGTGAAGAAACCATAGTTATAACCCAGTATTTAGTACTTCTAGTATAGGCTATAATTATGTACTGACATAACAGTATATAACATTAGTACTGAAGGGAAATAAAACATAAAAAAGTTTAAAAGTTTTGGAATTTCAATGAGAGGCAGCTACATTGTACACAGGGAGTTAATTTAAACTGAATATGGACAATGATGAATTCTTTTTTGTAAATAGCACATTTTGAAAGACATTACTTCTGCATATCATATACAAAACAGCAAGAAAATAGGCTCTTTGAATATTACTTTTTTAGGTTTTTATTGGTTGACAGAAAACTCAATAATATTAGTAGGAATTTATATTTCAATAGAAAAAGCTGAGATGGGCACATTTGGATTATAAAACAAGTGTTGATGATGGTGATAAACACTAATGTATGGTCAGGGTAACTTATTTGAAGTTTCTTGTGTGTTAGTGATAAAAATCAATTTAGAAATCATAGCTTTTTAAAATGTTCAATTTAATCATATTGTACAATGTGTAAAATGACTCCAGTTTCTTTTATAAACTATGAAAATAATATATAACTGGCACTCCGTGCAGAAATGGCATTATCATTTTTCTTTAACTAGATACTTCTCTAAAGTGACTTCATTGGGAAACATTTTTAAATGCTGCCATCTAGTGAAATTTTTGTGAATAGCCTGTTAATTTTTTCACTTCAAGTTTCATACACCATGCTCTCATAAAAATATAGAATCTGAGTTGGAAAAAATCTCAGAAATCATGTAGTTGAACCCTGTAGCTGAAGTGTGAATCCCTTCTACAATACACATAAGCAGTGGACATACAACCTCTGCCTGAATTTCATTAGTCATGGAGAATATACCACCTGCAGAAGGAGCCTATGCAATTTGTAGCTCTGATTCTTAAGATTTTTTTTTTCTCATTAAGTCAAATACTGCCTCCCTGTGGCTTCTTTTTCATTTAGGGAAAGGCAGATGAAACTGAACCTTCACTTTCAGTTCCTTAGGATTAAATTTTTTCAGGCCAGTTGACTTTAATTCACTGAGAGCTAAGAGGAACTGCTTTACTGTGTCTTTTCTTTGTCTTGCCTTTCAATTCACTCTTAATTCTTTTTGTTCCATACTCTCAAATTTGGGGATCATTCTCTTTGATAAAAAAGTAAGAGTAGTTACACATGTCTCAGACTCAAAGAAGATAAAAACTAGAAGGGAACTTATAGATAATTGAGTTCAACTCCTTCATTTTGCAAATGAGAAAAGTAAGGCCCAGAGAGGTTACTGAACCAAGAAAACACAGTAAGTCAGTGGCTGAGCTGGGCCTTGAAGTTAGGTCTCTTGAATCCCAATCTAAGACTCTTCCAGCTACAAGGTTGTAACCTCTAATTTTGTCAGATTAGTCAAATTTTAATTAGATTTATGTTTATAGTTACTCATGTGGGAAGAAAAGTTATGTGCATCTTACAACACATTGCATATCAGTGTTAATGAATGTCAAAGAAAATGTAATGCCACAGAGGTGAGGGATTTAAAAAATAGAACATTTATATTTTCATTCCCCAAAGAACCACTGCCCACAAATGATTTATAATAAAAATGAAAGAAAGTAATCAATTTTTCTATCATCAATAAAATTTTTAGTGTTTCTACATTTTGACATTGTAGAAAAGTTTTTTGATTAAAATAAAGTGGTATATTCCACTTTTAAAAAGAGAAGTATTCCAAGTCATTCCCCAATTGATAAATGGTCAAAGTATATGAACAGGCAGTTTTGAGATGAAGAAATTAAAGCTATCCATAGTCATATGAAAAATGCTCTAAATCACTATTGTTAAGAGAAATGCAAATCAAAACATCACACCCATCAGATTGGCTAACATGACAAAACAGGAAAATGATAAATGTTGGAGAAGATGTGAGAAAATTGGAACACTAATACATTGTTGGTGGAGTTGTAAACTGATCCAACCATTTTGGAGAACAATTTGGAACTAAGCCCAGAGGGTTATAAAAATGTACATACCCTTTGACCCAGTAATAGCACTTCTAGGGCTGTGTCCCAAAGAGAGCATAAAAATGGGAAAAAGCACTCACATGCACAAAAATATTTATAGCAGCTTTTTCTGTGGTGGCAATGAATTGAAAATTGAATGTATGCCCATCAATTGGGGAATGGCTGAGCAAGTTGTGGTATATGAATGTAATGGAATATTACAGTGCTATAAGAAATGACGAGCAAGTGGACTTCAGAAAAACCTGGAAAGACTTGTATGGACTGATGCTGAGTAAAGTGAGCAGAACTAGGAGAACGTTGTAAACAGTAACAGCCACGTTGTGCAATGACTAACTTTATTAGACTTAGTTCTTCTCAGCAATGCAAGGATCCAAGTCATCTCCAAAAGTCTAATGATGGAAAATGCTATCCACATCCAGAGAAAGAACTATGGAGTTGGAATGCAGATCAAAATATACTATTTGCTCTTTTTTTCTTCTGTTTTGTTTTGTTTCCTTTTTCTTGTGGTTCCTCCCATTGGTTCTAATTCCTCTTTATAACATGACTAATGTGAAGATATGTTTAAAAGAATGTATATGTAGAGCCTATATCAGATTGCACGCCATCTTAGGGAGGGAGAGGAGGAGAGAGGGGGAGAAAATTTAAAACTCAAAAACTTATGGAAGTATTGTTGAAAACTAATAATAAAATAAAATAAAAATAAACAGGAAAGTAGCTAGATGAAAATATGGGGTGTCCTAGTTTTAAGCTACTATAGTTTAAAATTGTGCTAAGCTACTATAGCTTAAAACTAAGATTTTGGGGATAGCCTGTCTATACCATTGAGGGAAGCCTTTCCACATATCCTCAGCCTGTACCAGCTTTTTGTTCAGGGCTCCTCTTAGCCTTGCCCTATGACCAGGTTTGTTCCTTAGCCGCCAGCATGAGGCATAGTTCAGGGATCTTGTGAGGATGAAAATGACACTTTTTTCTTTTATTCTTTAATTTGTTGATGATGTGACTTTTTTTAAATCTGCCATGTAACCATTTGGGGCTTATCTTAGTATGTGGTGTGAGAAGTTGGGTCCTAATTTGTGCCAGACTCTTGTCCAGTTTTCCCAGAAATTTTTGTTAAATAGTGAGTCTTTTTCCCCAGTGACTGGCATCTTTGGGTTTAGCAAAACTATGCTGTTGAATTTGTTTGACTCTCTTCTTTTTCTGTCTAATCTGCTCCATTGATCAACCCTTTAGATTGTAAACTCCTTGAGGGCAAGTACTGTCTTTTGCCCCTTTTTGTACCCCTAGTGTTTAGCATAATGCTTAGCACATAGTAGGTGTTTAATAAATATTTATTGGCTGATTATTAACCAGTGCCAAACTTTTAATGATTATTGCTTTGTGGTAAAATTTGAGTTTTGGTACTGATAGATACTCTTTCTTCCCACTTTTTTTTTCATTTTTACTCTCAATATTCTAGACATTTTGTTCCTCCAAATAAGCCGATACTTAAAAAAGAGCAATATTCCTTAGAGGTTAAATGAGAATTAAATATTTGTAAATATAATCTTTCTGTAACATCCAATTAGTATATAGCAAGCATTTACTATGTTCCAGGCATTTTTCTAAGCATTAATGATAGAAAGAAAGGCATAGAGTCCCTGTCCTCAAGGAATTTACAATCTAATGAAGGAGAAAAAGTAAATAGGTACATACAGGATATATTCAGAGTTTATGTAATTCAAAGTATCATTCTAATATATTTGATTTAGAAATTCAGATTTTCATATTTCTGACCTACATATAGTAGAAGCATAGCTACTATACTTTTTGATTCATATGTATTTTGTATAACAGATGCAGAATATTAAAATAGTTTTTGTTATGGACTCTCTTTTTGTAAGCACCATACTTTAGTCATTATTTAAATAAGAATTACATGTTTTACAGTTTATAAAGTGTTTGCACCTAGATTTAATAATTTGATGCATATAACAACTGTAAAGCAGGAAAAAAGAGAAATTGTTTTTCCCATTTTATAGCTGAGGAAACTGAGGCTACGAGAGCCTAAGTGATTTAACAAACGTTCCAATGCTAGTAAGTGCTCTAGTGAGGACTAGAACCTGGGTTTCAGGGCTCATTTTTAGTACATTTTTCCCAGTAAGCCATGTAATTAATCATTTATTGACTGCATTCTTTTCTTTCAAAACTGACCCAGGCTCTGTAGAAGGTAACAGAAAAGTATTAAGAAAAAGTTCCTATACTGAGCTAGCTTATAGTCTAACTGGCAAAACAAAACAATACAGATGAAACAATATAGATTAGTAAACAAGTGGGTAATACATCAGAAAAAATTATTCCTTTCAGGTCACTTTTCTTTAATGTTTTGATTATATCTCATCCTTAGTAATATTCCCCCAATTAGCACAGTTTGCAACTACGAAAGTATCCTAATGTTTAGATCTTTTTTTAAAAAAATCTGACTAACCCATTTTATGGCATGAAAAGTTTTCAAAAGATATTAAGGAGTTCTGTACTCACTCTGCCTAAGCTTTAAACAAATTAATAATATCCTGTATTTTACCCCAGGGTTGTTTTGTTGGCTTCGATCTGGCCCATGCAGTTGGTAATGTTGAGCTTCATCTACATGACTGGGGAGTAGATTTTGCCTGCTGGTGTTCCTACAAGGTAAAAAAAAAAAAATGCTTGGTTTATTTAAATCCTTTGATTTTAAATATATGCTTCAAATGGTCCTTGCTCTCGTCAAAGTGTCAAAGTAACTACTTTCCCCAGCTTCCACCCCAACTTCCCACACAGCTACATCATCTCCTCCTGTACAACTCTTGTTCTTATATTTGGAATATTGCTCCTTTGAGTATTTATTCATTGCAATGGAGGCATTCATCTATTTGTTTTAATATTCCATAGATATTTCAATATTTCAGGAATACCAGTTGAGCAGCCAGTCCGTCCATCTCTTATAACTCATTCTTCCTACAGGATCAGCCTCTTTTTTGTGTCATGAGTATTCTTGATGATATCTTTTACATTGATTGTCATGGACAATAAATGACTGGTAATATGTTGAAACCTATTTGGAACTCCTAATTTATGACCAACAAGTTGATCCATTACAAAAGAAAGTAAGCAACATCCATGCTGACATTCTAACCATAAATAGAACTAGAGGACACAAAGAGTTGAAGATAAATGAAAGTAAGGCTCACATAAGTTCTCATGGGAGAAGTGAATAAACGAGCTGGTTTCATCATGCATCAAAAACCATTAAGAAATGCTATTAATAGGACCTGTAGTCATCTCATCTTGCAGTGTTCATGATGTATAAAACAGGCCACAAAAAAGATATTTGCAGCTTAAATAGCATAAACATTTGCCATGATGAGGAGCATAGAAAAAAAACCAGAAACTTCCTTAACCAGCAAACACCTTTCAATGTGGAGAAGATACAGTAGACAGATCAAAGACCACACCAGTATAGAATACAAGCTTATTTGTAAAACATTACAGACAAGAATGGCAGAATATAAATGTGTGTTTTTATGATCAAAACTAATATTTGTTATTAAAACACTTCAAATATATTTAAGAGGGAAAGATCATCCTACAAAGTAAGTCTGACTGCATGCTCCTGTTCAATAAATTGGTAGATTCATTTTATCTCTAGAAAAGAATACATACTCCTTAAGCTGGCAGTTTAAGGCTTTCATTTATTTACTCCAGCTACCTTTCCAGTCTTGTCTTATGATTCCCCTTAACACACTGTGCTTAAAAAGCAAAAAACAAAAGCACAAAACCAAATGAAGAAAAAATCCTATTTAATGTTCCGAAATGTAGGACTAGCATCCTTTGGGCTTTTGCACAAGCTGAATTCCATGACTGGAATGCACTCTTTTCACCAATACCACTTAGAATCCTTGCTTGATTCCCTTCAAGTCTCAGTTTATATGTCACTTTCTGTAGGAAATCTAACCTGAACCCTTTAGTTGTTAAGGCTCTCTCTTTTCTTCAAGCCATAGCGTACATCCTTATCTGTTTACATGTTGATCCCATAAGTAAAATATAAACCCCTTAAGGGTAAAAATTGTTTTTTGCTATAACTAGCATTTATGAAGGCTTTAAGGTTTGCAAGTCATTTTACGTATGTTAATTATTTTAATCCTCACAACCATTTTCTATGAGGTAGCTACTATTATCCCATGAAGAAACAGAGGCCAATAGAAGTTATGTAATTTGTCCAAGATTTCATAATTGTCAGAAGTAGAATTTGAATTCAGGTCTTCCTGACTCTAAGTATTCCAACACTTCATGCATTGCACCACCTAGCAGCTTTTGTATTTCCAGCACCTCACATAGTCATTTTTGCATATTAGGTATTTAATAAATACTTGCAGAGTTGGATTGAATTGGAAAATTATAAGTAGTATAACAACAAAATGACGAAAAGTAGTTGAAGGGAAAATAAACTTATGGGGTATCTAGATTCAGTCACTTATCCAATAAACAAGTATTAAGCTTATGCTATATGTAATGGATTGTGTTAATTCTAGGGGTACAAAGAAAGGCAAAAACTAGTCGCTGTCCTCGAGGAGCTCACAACCTAATGGGAAAGACAACATGAAGACAATTATATATAGACAACCTATATACAGGATAAATAGGAAATAACAGAAAGAAGGCGGTAGAATTAAGAGGAAAGACTTCCTGAGGAAGGTGGGATTTTAGCTGGGACTTGAAGGAAGCTAGGGAAGTCAAAAGGAATAGTTGAGGATGGAGAATGTTCCAGGCTCAGCAGACAGCCAGAAAAAAAAATGCCTAGAGTTGGGAGATGGAGTTTCTTTTTTGAAGAACTGCAGGGAGGCCAATGTCACTGCATCACAGAGGTGAGCTATAAGAAGACTAGAGAGACAAGATGTAGGGAGGCCAGGTTATGAATGGCTTTGAATGCCAAGCAGAGAATTTTATATTTGATCCTAGAGTTGATAGGGAGCCACTGGGGTATAAATAGATGGGTGACATGGTTGAACCTGTGTTTTTAGGAAAATCACTTTGACAGTTGAGTGGATAATAGACTATAGTAGGGAGAGATTTTGTTAGGCAAACCAACCAGCAGGATATTGCAGTAGTTCATATGTGAGGAGATGAGGGCTTACACTAGAATGGTGGCAGTATCAGAGGAGAGAAGGGGGCATATTTTAGAGATGATACAAAGGTAAAATCAGCAAACTTTGGCAACAAATTGAATCTGAAGGATGAGATATATTGAGAAGTCAAGAATAACACCTAGGTAGGGAGTATGGGGGCCTGGTAGGATAGCAGTATCCTCAAAGGTATTAGGGAAGTTTGAAATGAGGAAGGTTTGAGGGGGAAAGATCATGAGTTAATTTTGGATATGTTAAGTTTAAGATGCCCACATCTTTTATCTACAGAGCATCCCATCTGAGTGTCTTATAGGTACTTGAATTATGAGACTAGACGTGAATGGAAAAGTTGGGGCTGTATAAGTAAAATGGAGAATTATCTGCATAGAGATGGAAATTGAGTACATGGAAGCCAATGATATCACCAAATGAAATAGGATAGAGGAAGAAGAGAAGAGGATCCAGGAAATGTGACCTGTATAAAGATCCAGCAAAGACGGAGACACAGTGTTTAGATAGGCAGGAGAACCAAGAGACAACAGGATTCCAAAAAACTAGAGAGAAGAAAATATCAAGGAGAATAGGATATTTGACAGTATCAAAGGCTATAGAGAGGTCAAGAGGGATGAGAATTGAAAAAAAGGTCATTTGATTTTGCAATTAAGAGATCATTGGAGAGAGCAGTTTCAGCTGAATGATGAGGTTGGAAGTAGGCTATAATAAAGATAATTGCAGCTTAATTAGCATAGAGAGTTAATGAAAAAGTAACAGGAAAGAATGTAGAGGCACCTATTTATTGATGGCCTTTTCAAGAAGTATAACTGCAAAATATAAGAGAGATATGTAATGATAGTAGTAATGGATAAGTCTAGTGAGGGTCATTTGAAGATGGGGGAGATGGAGACATGTATGTAGGCAAGAAGGAAGCCACAAATGGAGAGGTACTTACTGAAGATAAGTGAGAGGGGGCAGAGCCAAGATGACAGAGTAGTGGTAAGTAGTATAGCCACACTTCCCTCCACAAAATGCCTCCAAGCAGATCTAGAAAATGTATGTGATTTTTCTCCATATGAGGAAATCCAGAAAAAGTCACAGTGAGTCATTTTTCCAGCTCAGCATGGCATCAGGAAATGAACTCTCAAGCACCTAGGGAGAGGCAGTGCACCAGGGCAAAAGGAGTTCCCAGATCCAAACTAGGGAACCACTAGTCCTGGAGTACTGCAAGAAGGACAAGTGCCAACTTGTAGTTTTGTCACCCATTACCCAGTTATGGGTCATAGATACAGGATAGACTAAGAAAGAGACCTATGAAAAGGGTTGATATTCCCAGGTAGAGAAACCCTGGGCAGTTTATCAAGGAAGAAAATAGTTCAGAAGCAAGTAGCAGTGGTGTGGTTCAGACCCTGGGAGATCAGGATTTCAGTTCCAGTATCTAGCTTGACCTGTAGAAGAATAACCAGGGCAGAAATCTCCAAACAAACTTGAAGCCTACAAATCTGTAACTCTGACCCAAAAGAGTTTTCCTACTGGGTGTTAAGGGCTTAATCAAATAGTATTATATTGTTGCTCAGACCCAAACCCAGGTCAGCAACTTGCAGGACTCAGACTTGGGAGCAGCAATCTGTCTTTGTCCTCTATCAGATCACTATGGGAGTACTGAAAGCTTGCAGATCCCTAGACTTTCCCTGATATCCTGGAATTACACAACACTCAATATCCCCAAGAAAGCAGCAACAGGACTAACCCAGATCTTCCCTCCTTAAGTGCAGCAGAGTATAGCCCTAACATCAAGACTGAAGTCAGAAAGTAGGCTGGAAGAATAAGAAAAAAGGAGAAACCCTTATAAAGTGTTAATATGGCAGCAGGGAACCTCAAGAAACAAACCTGAAAAGAATGACTCCAAAACATTTATAAGCAAAGACTCAGAGAAAAAAAAAACAGGTTGGATAAAAATTCAAGTAGAATTCCTGGAAGAAATAAAACAAGAGTTTAAAATAGAAAAATTTTAAAAATTTAATGAGAGTATTTAAAATAGAAAAGAAATGAGAGCTATGAAAGAAAGAATTGAAAAAGGAATTAACAGATTGGCACAAGAGTTACAAAACCTTACCTAAGCAACAAACATCCTGAAAATTAGAATGCATCAAATAGAAGCCAATGACTCCATAAGACAACAAGAAATATTAAAACAAAGTCAAAAGACTGAAAAAATAAAAGAAAATGAAAAATATCTTATAGAAAATGTAACTGACCTGTAAAGCAGATCAAGGAAAAAAATTAAAAATACTTGGACTGTCTGAACTCCAAGAACAACAAACAAATAAACAAAAACCCCAACCCTAAACATCATATTTCAAGAAATCTTGAAAAAATATTGCCCATATCTCTTAGAACCAGAGGGTAAAATGGAATTAGAATCCACCATTCACTTTCTGAAAGAAATCTCCAAATGAAAACTCCTAGGAACATCATAGTCAAAATCCAAAATTTCCAGATCAAATAAAAACAAACAAACAAACAAAACTGCAAGTAGTCAGAAAGAGAGAACTCAAGTACTGAGTAGTCACAGTCTGGATCACACATGACTTAGCCACCATTATAAAGAAGCAGAAAACTTGGAATGTAATATTCAGAAGGCAAAGGATACAGACTTACTTCCAAGAGTAACTTACCCAGCAAAATTGAGTGTAATGCTCCAGAGGGAGAAATAGATATTTAATGAAATAGAAGTCTTTCAAGCATTTCTAATTAAAAGACTAAGAGGAAACATTAAAAGGTAAATATAAATGAAAAGCAATAAAGGAACGAATAAGGGTAAAAAGCTTACATTCAAATGTGGGGGGATGATACATTATATCCACGCTGAACCCTGTCAACATCAGGAATCACTAGGGAATCTAATTAGACAAGGTCTGGGAGTGGTTCTGTTACATCTTGGTGATCTTAAGAATAGGAAAGAGGAGGAAAAGCAATACTATGGAAACAGGGTGAGGAACTTGGGAATATTATCTCACCCTTATAATAAGGAGGCACAAGTATACACCTGTTCAATAAGGAGGTGGGAGTAGGGGAAGCAGTTGACACTTGAACCTCTTTCTTTTCTGAACTAGTTGAAAGAAAGAATACACACACAAAATTGGGTACAGAAATGTATTTCACCCAAAAGGAAAAAAAAATAAGGAAAAGGGGGAGGGGGAATTATAGGAAGAGTAGATTAATGGAGGGATTAGTCCTGAGCAAAACAAACTTTAACAATATACAATAACATTTTTAGCTCTTTTTGAGGAGACAAAGAATAGGAATCTAAGGTTGGGAGGTTGCCCATAAATTGGATAATAGATGAACAAGTTATAGTTAATAAATGTGATGGAATACTATTGTGCTATTAGAAATGATTAGAAGAAAAATTTGCAAAGGTTTACATGAACTGATGCACAGTGAAACAGGAGAACAATTTATATAATGACAATATGGTGAAAACAAGCAATTTTGAAAGAATTAGGAACTCTTGCTAGAGTAACAACCACTCACAATTCCAGAGATGATAAAACATGCTATCTATGTCCTGATAGATATGAAGGACTCAGAATGCAGAATGAAAGAAAATTTTTTTTGGATGTAGCCAATGTATAAATGTTTTTATGGACTACATCTTGTCTCTCCAGTCTTCTTATAGCTCACCTCTGTGACGCAGTGACATTGGCCTCCCTGCTGTTCTTCAAAAAAGAAACTCCATCTCCCAACTCTAGGCATTTTTTTTTCTGGCTGTCTGCTGAGCCTGGAACATTCTCCATCCTCAACTATTCCTTTTGGTTTCCCTAGCTTCCTTCAAGTCCCAGCTAAAATCTCACCTTCCTCAGGAAGTCTTTCCTCTTAATTCCCAATCTTTTGGGAAGGAGTGGTTGGGATGAGAGAATGAGAAGGCAAATTTTGATTGAAACAAATTGACAGAGTGGTGGTGACAGAAGTGGTAATATACTAGAGGACACAGGGATCACTTGTTGCCATTAGGACAGAGAAGTGCCACTTTATCATGTCAGACAGGCGTGAAAGAGGAGTTAATGGCAGAAGGCATCTGAGTGCTGTGAAATAAGCAGGTGAAAAGAGAGGGTTCTTGTTAAATGACTTCAATTTTTTTCAATAAAATATGAGGCAAGCTTCTTAGCAGAGTGGTGGAGGTGGGAATGTATGAGAGATGGACACAGGAATTTTGAGGAGGGATGAAAAATTTGGAAAAGCCTGTGTTGAATGGAATAGAGAGTTAATTACAGAGGCATAAAAGGATTGATTGCCTAGCAACAGTGACGGCCCATTTGAGGTTAAGTAACATAAATATGTGGCAGACCCAGATAAGACAGATCACCCCTACAAAGATAATATGTAGATGAATCTGACAAAAGGACAACAAATAGATGTGAAATGGAATAAATCTGCTGGTACTTCTATGGTGATCTGACTTTAACAGAGATGACAATGGAACTTAAACTCTATAACTTTATTACCTATGTCAGAATTGGTATTTTGTTTTAAAGCAACATTAATTTCAATTAGAATCATTGAAATTAAAAATGGATCTTTTTGCAAAATTTTAAAGATTTGCTTTTTATTGTCTTCTATTTTTACATTTCCTTTTTTAAGCCAATATTATGTTTGTTAAAAAAAAATACTCTTTCATAGTTTCTATCTACCATAGAAACAATTAGTAGCTAGCAAGACAATAGCAATCCCACCAAAAAACAAAAGGATTTTTTTCTTTTTCAAATTCTTAGTTTACAATGCTAGATTAGAGGCTCTTTAATGTTTAAGAAAAATCTTGACAAATTGGCATCTTGATTCTAATTGATAAAAAAAATGGAAAAAAATTCAATGTTTCTTTTTCCAACTTATTGAAATCAAATGATTTATTAACAAATGAGCAATATGCCATGGGTATATTTGCTAGGAATTGTAACAAGGAAATGAAGTTATCTTATTTTCCTCCAAGTCGTTTATCAGATTATGATGCTGCTGACATGTTTTGAGGGCCAAATCAAAGAATCAATTATTTTATATATTTGATTGATGTCTATAACCAGAAGATGGTGATAGCTGTTAAGGTGTGGAGGTTTACGTGGAAAGGCAAAGCAAAAGAAAGATGCACTCCTATTTTCCTGCCTCACATAGTTGGAATTTTGTGAGTAAGTCAGATTCTTTCCCAGCTCTTCCCTTAGTTAGCAGCAGGATTGTGACTTTCCCTAATCAATGCCTGCACTTTGAGGGAGGTCTTTGAACTGCCTAAGAAAAGACCTTTATAGACCCTTCAAATCTGCATACAGCCTATCTGACTCCAAATAAAGGGTCAGGCCTTTTAGTAAGTTTTATTGGGCCTCCTTAGACCCATGGCTCATTAGCTTAAAGTACATGGTTGTGAACAGTGAGTTTTGTTGTTATTTTTGTTATTTGATATTTAGGAGCTTATAAAAATTACTGATAAATCAAAACCATAGGATTCTCTCTTATCTGACTCAGTCTCTAATAAAGAAATAGATCTCGCCTTTTGTACTAATCTCTGCAATCTCTACTAATCTTTGCAAATCTCTGTCTTGTTTAGTTCTGTGCTATAAAAGCTACTCATTGCCTCCCTCCATCACAATCCCCTCTCCAGCAATGTTAATAACGGACATGAATCACATAGAAGATATGGTTACTTATAGTTTTCAGATGGAAACAAATTGAGAATTAAGAACAGTTTAAAAAGTGGAGAAATCATGATGGAAATTCATGTAGGCCTCAGAATAGGGGAGTGGGAATGATGAATTGAGCTGAACTCTAGACACAACAATCAATAACTAGCCCAATCCAGCATAGCCATTAGAATTTGTGACCACTATTGACAAGTCTATAAAGCCTAGCCTCTAGTCTTTGAATCTGCAATCACAAAACATCTTCAGGAGCTCTTTTGTCTCTGAACACTGTTGAGCTGCTGTGTCTGTGTTTATCTCACTTCAAAAATAAACTAAATCTTGCACTCGGGTACCTCAGCTCAGTATCCTCTGAACTCTCACTCCCCACTATCAGCTCAGCATCCCCTGCAGATGCCCATCCACAGTCTCAGGATCTCAAGATCCTTGTGTGTGTGTGTATTTGTGTGTGTGTGTGTGTGTGTGTGTGTGTTGTGTGCTTGTGTGCTAGAAGGATAGGGGATGACAACTGTCCATGAGAACTAAAATTCAAAAAAGTCTGTGCATCTAGGTCCCAGGAGCCTTTCTATGCTCTCAAGGAAAGTTAGTCTGAGTGTCTGTTTACACTCATATGAAAAGTAAAATGAAGAATTAAGATGAAATTTAAGTTTCCTTGAGCCCCTAGAGAGCATAGTTACCTCAATTATTTGAATATATCTAAAAATACTTTATAGTTCTGTCCAGACTATTTTCCATTTATTGTCAAGTATATCAGATGGGATAAAAAATGGATTACTAAAGCCTAGCTCAATTATATCCATCAGTTTTTCCTGGCCTACCAGGAAAAAAACCAGGCCCACTATTCTGCTACATGTAGAAATTTGATTATGTTAGCAGGAGGACATGCTATTTGCAAAATTAACTATGCTTAATTAATCCCTAATAATCTATTTTCTTAATTAAATTTGCCAAAAATTAATTTTTGTATTCTTTCTCTAATCTACTTTTTCATTTATTAATCATTTGTCATTTACCACATTACATTCATGTTTGAACAGCAGGTCTTGTCCTCAAATGATAGCTAAATAGAAAAATAACAATAATAACTAAAATAAGTCAATATGTTCTACTGGTATAAATTTTGGTTCCTGAAATATTTCAAATTTTAATTTTGTCATATAGATTTTAAAGACATGTTTATATAATTTCTCTATCCAGTATTTAAATTCAGGAGCAGGAGCCCTTGCTGGTGCCTTCATTCATGAAAAGCATGCACATACGATGAAACCTGCGTAAGTATCTTTATTGATATAAAAATTTAAATTAATTTCCTCCAAATTGTTCTATAGAAGTAGATAAAACATTTATTCAGAAATTTACGAAATTTGTTATCCAATGAGAATTTGAGTAAATTATAATTATTTTAAATGTTCCATTAACAATCATAGATTATCTTTCTAGAGTATAGTTGGTTGAATAAAAAATTTAATCATAAAAGGAGATACCATTAATATTTTTTAAAGTTATCACACTAAGGCACAAAAGATAGTTTAATGTAAAGAAAATACTTTTTAAAACTATACTTTTAAAATTTTCAGCCATCTCACATTCATGCACAAATCAAAGGAAACTTCAGTGCTGTGTCTAATAGCTTCTTAAATGTGGCATGTTTTTATTAAAATTATACCTACTTTTAAAGCTGGAGGTATGTGAAGATTCACTGTAGGAATATTGCCTGTTCTCAGATACTTTATAATCCATGAAAAGCTGGAGTAGCTAAATGACAGATTGACTGTGTAAAAATGTAATACTTTTCTATTTTATATCACCATTCTCATTTTTCAGGGACACCAGGAATGTGAATTTAATATCACAAAAAATGTACACCTTTTCTTGTTGTCTGGAGAACTTATGGTTACTTCCTTTTATTTTTACCTGGCACCAAAACTAAATCACATGCTGGAAAGAGAGGAAAAATATAGCACTTACGTGAGAGTATATGCGATGACGAGACCGTCTAGACTCTTAATAGATAATATAATAATGTTTGATTAGTTCTCTGAAGCTTCTCAGCCATTGGCAAAGTGGTCTAATCTTTACAAGAATTACAGTCCTTTTTGATTTAAATCAGTAATGTAGTTAAGAGAATGTCAGAGTATCTGCAGTTTGGTGCAAATAAACTCTCCAAATTTAAGATAATTTTCTGAAATTCTTTTCAACTTTCCTGTGCTTTTTAGGAGTTGTTAGTTTTGGTAATAGTTTTAATTATTCAGATACTTTGAAAGGTGATAATCTTTGTGATCTCTACAAAGATGGACATTTTCCCCATCCTACAACCTCTTTAAGATGACCAAAGGAAAATATGTTCCATATTAAAATATATTTTGTCTTTGTAAAATAAAAACATAACCTGTTATTCATTCAGTAAAACTTGCTTCTTACATTTTCTAACAGAATAATTTTGTCATATAGCAAATGTTCTCAAACACAGTTTCTTATCTTCCCCTTAACCACATATTTTTACTCTCCATACTATGTTTTTCATTATATTTACTTACTTCACTGGTTTTTATTGATCTGGATATTCCCTCCACTGGCAGAGATCTCAATTGCTTCCTAACTTAGTAGATGGTCTTTGAGAAATGGCATGACTTACAAATTTATTATCCTGCAGTCAGCTAGGTGTTGAGATTTTTTAAATTTAACTAGGCAGGTCCTCAGGCCTAAGGCAAATAGTCAATTAATGAGCCCATACTCAAAGGCCTTCCAGTTTAGTAGGATCTGCCAGAACTTGCATTCATCCTGCATAGTTTTCTAGAACCCTTGCTTATCTCTGTGCCAAGATAGGTCTTTAATGAAGACCTAATGAAATAGGTCTTTAATGAAGGTTCATTGTATTCTATTATCCCCAAAGATAGGTCTTTATTGTCTAAGATAATTAAACAGTATTGTAAATACACAGTAATGTAGCTATTAGGTATTGATTACAGAACAGAATTCTTTTAACAAAAATGTTGCTGGATGGCCCCAAAATGCCCTGGCTTGTACCCTGAAAATAGCACTTTTCATTTTAAGGGTCTGTAAAGCATTGCTTGAGTTGTAATTTCCACAAGAAAGAAAACATATGTGCTTTATGGGGGGAAAATTGAGAGGTTTCAGTTATTGCTAATTTTGTAATTTAACACTTATCTATGTCTCAATATTTTCAGATATAAAAAGTGGTAAATAATACTTTACCTATGTAATTCACAGGATTGTTATTTGCATAAAATGGAAATGATGTAGTGAATATGTTTTGAAAAAAATTGGAAGTTCTTTACAGATGTAAAGAATAGAATTTTTCCCCTTTAGGCTGAACAGCTAGGGAAGAGCTGCACTCTCCAGCTGGGATCTTCTCTCTAGGCACTAATGCCCATAACCTCCTGGCTATCTCGGAGAACATGAGTTAGCAAAATGCTCTTACTATAGTTTCTCCTTGAATTTCTTGATCATTTCCCTCTCCAATATTCTTTTTTATTTTATTTTTTAAAAACCCTTGATGGAGTGAGGAAGCCAAGTTATTCTGCCTCTACTTATTTTGTCATCTTGAAGAGAATCTGTGCATAGTACGCATTTAATTTTGAATAGAACAGATAAAATAAGGATAATAATTCTTGTACTACCTATCTAACCAGGTTGTTGTGAGGAAATATTATGTAAACTTCAAAGAGCTATTTTAATGAGCTATTATAATAATATATTTCCTAAATGTATGCAGCCTCTGGCCTTAGAGGCCTAGAAATGTTTACATTAGCATCATCATCATCATATACATCAACAACACAATACCACACTAAGTATCTCATCCATCCTAAGAGAGTATGAGAGTGTTCTTACCTGTCTTAACAGTGGTATAACTTAGATAATGGAAGCTTCATGCTTTTGATTTCTATTCCAAATTAATTAGTAGAGATGAGAATAACGAGGAAGAATCTAGCTCAGGGGTGGGAGACCTGTGGCTTTCTGATGGAGTCCAAGTTCTACAGAACAAATCTTTTTATTAAGGAGATTTGTTCTGTGGAGTTTGGATTTAATCAAAGGACCTCACCTGAGGACCTAGAGGGCCACAGGCTCCCCACCTTTGACTCTCTACTTTATAAAATGAACAGAACAAGATAAAATACGCAACATGAGGCCTTATAATATCGTGTCCTATGTTCTAAACCATATGCAAAAAATCACTCCTATCCAAAAATTTTAGAAATGTCATTATTGTGATACATAAGCACATCTCTAAAGTGAGCACTCCTGGCCTAAACTGGTGGCCTTGGTATTTGAGAACAGAAAGACAGGCAAATGAACCATCAATATCATCTAGAGAACTACCTCTCCTGATAAAATCTAGAGAACTATCTCTTATGATAAAACTCTAATCATGTAGAGTTATCAAGTTCAAACTCAACACATATTACCTCACTGGCTGGTCAATAAGACTAGTTGTGCTAGATACTGAGGATACAAAAATGACAAAGTATATGATCACTGCCCTAAAGAAAATTATAGTATAGTAGGGAGATGAGACAAAACTTATACAAATGATAATAATAAAAGTCACAAAATGATTAAGTGCATACGAGAGGTCAAACATAGCCTGGAAGATTCAAAGGAGGAGCTGTTGCTTCCAAATAGGGGAATCAGGGGAGCCTTCATTGAGTGGATACGCTTCAGCTAGATTATGAAAATAAAATAAGACTGTAAAGGCCAGGCTATTTATTAAATTATCATATGAAGTTACCACATGACTGTTCTCTCTACTTCATCTCTCCCCATTCCAATCCATCCTCCATTTATCCACTCAGCTGCCTTCTGAAACATAGATACAGTCATGTCAAACCCTATCACTCCCCACAATGAGATCCAATAACTCCCTGTTTCCTCTACAATACAATATATAAAGTCCTTTGTCTGGCATTTAAAGCCCTTCATAATGTGGCCCCTTTCTACCTTTTCAATCTCCTCTCACTTTATTCCCTTCCATATACTCTATAATCTAACTACACTGGCCTACTCATAGTTCTTGAGCACACCCTCCATCTCATTGCTGTGCTTTTGTGCTGGTTGTCTTTCTATCCCTGGAATGTGGTACCCCCTCCTCTCCACCATTGGTTTCCTTGGCTTCCTTTAAAACTCAGCTAAAGGAGGAGCAGCTAGGTGGTGCAGTGGATAGAGCATTGGCCTTGGAGTCAGGAAGACTGGAGTTCAAATCCAGCCTCAGACACTTGACACTCACTAGCTGTGTGACCCTGGGCAAGTCACATAAAACCATTGCCTAGCCAAAAAAAAAAAAAGGGCCCACCTTCCACAAGAGGCTTATCCCAGTCCCTTAAGATGCTTTTTCTTAAAGAAGAGTGTTTAATGCTATAATCAAACTAAAAATAAATCAAAGTAATCAAAAAGAGCTGATTTCTTTTTCAACAGCCTGAATGTTGCCCTTGTAAGCACAAAATAGCAAAAGGTCTAGAAGATTTCTAATATGATGGATAGATTCCCTATGGAGAATTTATGGGAGGGGATGAACAAAATTTTCACAGGAAGAAAAGACATGGGTCAGATATGATCTGCACTAGTTGAGAGAACATTTACATTGATAAAATCATGGATTCTTTGAAAGCAAAAATTAAAGACAATGGGGAGATACTGAAGAACATGGAGCATGGCAGTCACATATTTTAAGCACTTATTGTGAGCCAGACATTCTACTGAGCTCTGGAGATACAAAAGAAGCAAAAGATAGTTCCTGACTTCTATTTTAGGAAGCTTACTTTGGCAGAGTTAGCAAGGATGAACTGCAGAAGGGAGAAGGAGATAAGAGTCAAATAATATTCAGGAGGGCGGTAATGAGAAAACCTGATCAGGGGTGATCTGTCATGCAAATGGAAAGGAGGGATGGAAAGTAGATTTTTTTTTGTGCATGAAGGATTAGGAAATTTGGCAATTAGGAGAGATGGAATATACAAGAATTACTCCAGGTTTTCAAGTCTTGGTGGCAAAGGCTTATCATCTGTTGATATTACAATATAACAGAAATGTGATATTTAAGAAAGACAGGTTTTAAAATGAAGAGTTGTTTGAAACATGAGTTTTAGGTGTGGGGACATAATGTGTCAGTATACAGCTGGTGTTTTGAAATGTGGGATCTCTCAGAGGAAAGACTATCCAGATTAGAGGTACAGATTTGGGACTGATACGCATAGAAGTGAAAATCAAAGCCATTTAAAGATGTATTACTGACAAAGAAAAGATTGTAGCAGTGAAGCATGCCAAGGATAGGGGTTGGATGAGGAAGGGGAACCAGTAAAGAAAGTAAGATTGGTAGAGGGCAGGGCAGAGTCAGGATGGTGGAGTAAAAGCAGTGACTTGCTTGAGCTCTCTCCCAAACCCCTCCAAATACCTGCAAAAAAAATGACTCTAAACAAATTCTAGAGCACCAGAACCCACAAAAAGACAGAGTGAAACAAATTTCAAGCCCAAGACAACTTGGAAGGTCAACAGGAAAGGTCTGTTGTCCAGGCAGTGAGAGGAGCACAGTTCAGTATGGGCCACACCGGGAAAGATGGGGCCCAGTAAACCCAGAGCAGTCCTCAGAGAAGGGGAGCTGTGGTGGTTTCCAGACTTCTCAACTCACATATGCCAAAGACAGCTCAGAAAGTCAGTGGGAAAGTCTGTCAGATCTGTGTGAGAGGAGTGTGGTCCAGTCCTGGCCCTAGGCAGTCCTAAGGCAGCAGCCACAAACCTAGGCTGCTTCTGGAGCTCTCAGCCCACAGAAGGCGGGGGGATCAAGTGGCTGATCAGAGGGGGATTGCAGGGATCTCTTTGCTGGTGCTGAGGCAGGATTCTCTTGCTTCGCTGTGCCTGGATCTAGGTTGTAGTCCTGGGTGGTGGTCCTGGGGCAAGGAGGAGTGCATGCATGGCAGAGCTTGTGGTGGTAGTGGAGAGGGAATCTTCCTCACAGTTCCAAGGCAGAGAAGAGTTCATGTGATTACTCATAGACCAGAACATAGTCCAGGAAACAAGTAAACATCTCTTCTTTGATCAAACCACCTTGGAAGAACTGAAAATATACAGGTCCCTAGAAGTACCTCTAAAAACAGCTGCATAAAACCCCTGAAGCTTGGGACAGTACACCCTCCACACTGGAAGCAGAGTCGTTCCTTAACAAAAAAGTTTAAAAGTCACGTAACTGGCTGGGAACATGAGCAAACAGCATGAAAAAACTCAGACTATAGAATCTTATTTTGGTAACAAAGAAGATCAAAACATAGAACTAGAAGATGACAACAAAGTCAAAGCTCCTCTATTCAAAGCCTCCAAGAAAAATATGAATCAGTCCCAGGCCATAGAAGAGCTCAAAAAGGATTTTGAGAAGCAAATAAGAGAAGTAGAGGAAAAACTGGGAAGAGAAATGAGAGTGATGCAAAAAAAAATCATGAAAAATGAGTCAACAGCTTGTTAAAGGAGAACCAAAAAAATACTGGAGAAAATAGCACCTTAAAAAATAGACTAACCCAAATGGCAAAAGAGGTCCAAAAAGCCAATGAAGAAAAGAACGCCTTAAAAAAAGCAAAATTGGCCAAATGTAAAAGGAGGTCCAAAAGCTCACTGAAGAAAATAATTCCTTAAAAATTAGAATGTTGCAAATGGAAGCTAATAACTCTTTGAGAAATCAAGAAATTATAAAACAAAACCAGAAGAATGAAAAAATAGAAGATAATGTGAAATATCTGATTGGAAAAACAGCTGACCTGGAAAATAGATCCAGGAGAGACAATTTAAAAATTATAGAACTACCTGAAAGCCATGATCAAAAAAAGAGCCTACACATCATTTTTCAAGAAATCATCAAGGAAAACTGCCCTGATATTCTAGAGGGTAAAATAGAAATTGAAAGAATCCACCGATCACCTCCTAAAAGAGATCCCAAATTGAAAACTGCCAAGAATGTTATAGCCAAATTCCAGAGTTCCCAGGTCAAGGAGAAAATATTGCAAACAGCCAGAAAGAAACAGTTCAAGTATTGTGGGAACACAATCAGCATAACACCAGATTTAGCAGCTTCTACATTAAGGGACCAAAGGCTTGGATATGACATTCCAGAGGTCAAAGGAGTTAGGATTAAAATGAAGAATCACCTACCCAGCAAAACTGAATATAATCTTTCAGGGGAAAATGGATATTCAATGAAATACAGGACTGGACTTTCAAGCATTCTTGATGAAAAGACCAGAGCTGAATAGAAAATATGACTTTCAAATACAAGACTCAAGAGAAGCATGAAAAGGTAAACAGGAAAGAGAAATTGTAAGAGGCTTATTCAAATTGAACTGTTTACATTCCTAACAACAACAACAAAAAATTGATAGAGAGGTATGCAAATTACTAGGAGATAATAAATTATTAAAGCCAATTCAGGACAATAATGAAAAATACTGCTCCTCCCAAAAAAGTCAGGATGGCAGGGGTGAGGGGAGGGAGTCATTGTATTATGCAATTGGAAAATCATTGATGACCTTAGAGAACAGTCTTAGTAAAGCAATGGAGGTGAATGCCAATTTACCAGAAGTTGAAGAGTGAGGTGGTAATACAAACATTGTGGCAAAAAGTCTAAGACTATTTTAAAAATAATTTTAACAGAGAAAGATAGGAGAAAAATAGGATGATAGCTTGAAGGAGTAGCAGATCTGTAGGGAAGGATTTTTAATATAGGAAAGACCTGATTTTATTTGTTGTCAGACAGAAAGGAGACAATAAAGAGAGAAAGGTTAAAAAGGAAAAAGGAAAATGAAGTTAAGGACAGGTGTGGAGCAAAGTCTTTACATTGTCAAAAACATAAGAGTGGAAGTTCTTGGAGAATGGCAGTAATATTACAGGCAACTTGATGGTGTTGTGGCTAGACTGCTGAACTTAGAATCAAGAAGACCTAAATTCATATCCTGCCTTAAACATTTAATAGCTGTGTGACCCTGAGCAAATCATTTACCTCTCAGAATAGTATAATCATTTATCTCTTAGAATAATGAAATAGATAGACTGCTAAACCTTGAGCCAAGAAGAACTATATTCATATTTGACTCTAAACACTAGTTTGGGTAAGTCACTTCACTGCCCTCTGCCTTAGTTTCTTCATCTATAAAATGAAAGGGTTGAATGAAATGATCTTTAAGGTCCATTCTAACTCTAAATCCCTGAAGTATGAATGATCCTATGACATTAATAATAACACACATTCACATAGTTTCTAAAAGCTTACAAAGTTTTTTTCTCTCAAAAACCTTATGAGGTAGGTAATGCAAGTTAAACATATTTTGTAGTAATAGTTAATTGATCTAACACAGAATTGGCAGCCTATCCATTCCAGTTTGAAGATGATGAGAATTAGGATCAAGCTGATAACTTGACTGACTGGTTCATTATCTTGAATGCAGCTGTGCCTCTTTCCATCTAAAAAACATTTCTTGATTAGCTTCTAAAACTGCTTTTAGGGCCTTGAAATTTCCTGTAGTGAGAATGACTCATTTGGGTCCTACAGAATCCTATCATTTGCTCACCCATCCATTCAATAGTCCTGCGGTCCTGGCTACTGCCTTCAGCTTGTGTTATGGAATTAAAAATATATTTGAATGACTATGGGAAGAGATGAACAAGATTTTCATAGGAAGAAAAGACATGGGTTAGCTATGATCTGAATCTGTTGAGGGAGAATTTACATTGATAAAATTATGGAATCTTCGAAAGCGAAACTTAAAAAGGCAAAGGAGGATACTGAAGAATGCTGAGCATGAGTAGTCAGTCAATAAGCATTTCTCATAATATAATACAATAATATAACAATATATAATTATATTATTATAATATAGCAAATTATAAAATGAATTATATATTAATACATGTGTAAATGTATGCATATATATGCATAGATAGCTGATCGATAGATGGATAGATACCTAAGAAATGCTAGGCATCTTATTTTTCTACTGTGAATATGGAGAAATACTAGACCTTACACAGAGCCTGTTTTCCTATTTAATTATATTCATTTGTATATGTGTTTCCCCCCACACCCCCATACCCAGGGACATATTAAGCTGCTGGAGGATGGTTAGATTTCTTTTCTTTGTACTCCTACTACTTTGTGTGTAATAGAAAATTAAAAAAAAAAAACTTTGTTAAATTGTTGTTGAAAGGATGAAACTTCTAGAAAAACAAATTTTGAATTATTATTTTTTTTAAATTTCAAGACTCCATTAGTTTACCTCTCTGTGGTAATGCTTTATATTTTTATAGAACCACTTACCAGTAATAAGGATGATCTGACTAGTTATTATGTAATTCTTATTCTTTCCTGAAATCTTATTATTATTGTTTTTTGAAATTTTATGAATTTATTTATTTTTAGTTTTCAACATTCACTTCCACAAGATTTTGAGTTCCAAATTTCTCCCCATCTTGCCCCTCCCCCTCCCCCAAGATGGTGTGCATTTGGAATACCCCTTCCTCTAATCTTCCCTCCCTTCTATAACCCCCCCTTCCCTTATCCCCTTCCCCTACTATTTTCTTGTAGGGTGGGATAGATTTCTATACCCCATTGCCTGTATATCTTATTTCCCAGTTGCATGTGAAAACAATTTTTAACATTTGTTTTTAAAACTTTGGGTCCCAAATTTTCTCCCTCCCCACCCACCCTCATTGAGAAGGCTAGCAATTCGATACAGGTTATACATGCAAAACACTTCCACAATAGTCTTGTTGTGAAAAACTAACTATATTTCCCTTCATCCTATCCCTCAGCCTCCCCTACCCCCATTTATTCTGTTCTCTCTTTTGACCCTGTCCCTCCTCAGAAGTGTTTGCTTCTGATTACCCTCTCCCCAAATCTGCCCTTCCTTCTATCATCCCCTCTTATCCCCTTTCCCCCTATTTTCCTGAAGGGTAAGATAGATTTCCCTACCCAACTGAATGTGTATGTTATTCCCTCCTTTAGCCAAATCTGATGAGAATAAGAATAACTTCTATTCTTTTTTTTTTTTTTTTGGTGAGGCAATTGGGGTTAAGTGACTTGCCCAGAGTCACACAGCTAGTGAGTGTTATGTGTCCAGATTTGAACTCAGGTTCTCCTGACTCCAGGGCTGGTATTCTATCTGCTGTGCCACCTAGCTGCCCTCATTCTGAAGAAATCTTAACTTTGAAAACATATTTAGTTACATTACTTTACCTTTGCCCTTTAGTTACATGCCCTTTACCTTTGGGGCATTGCTTCAATAAGACATCTTTGAATCTATAGAAATCTTGGTAACCTTCTCACTGACAGTGGAATTAAAACTATTACTGAATTCCCCAATCCCATGTAGCAAAAAATTAAAAGATATTGGAAGGAGTTAAAGCTTAATATACTTCGGTATCATGTTTTGTTAAAACAACAACAAGAAATACCTGGGGACATTAAATTTCAGTTTAAACTCTGTCATTTTATTCCTATTTCATTTAAATTCAAGGCAAAGAAGTAAATTGCCAGTGATAGTGTATTTAAATAAAGATGACCAAAAAAACTGAGAAAATAAAATGTATATTTTAAAACTTTATTGATACAATGAAGTGTTAATAAAAATCATGTCAAGGAGGACAGAAAACACTAACCCCGACTTAAAAACTTTTCAGGTTGAGTGATTACCTTTTTCACTAATTAATTATAATTATGATAGGTTTATTATGGCTTCAAGGTCAACTGCTGGGGCTAATATACCTTAGTTCCATTTTTTCCTCTTTTGTCCCCTAGTCTTTTCAGATATCTGAAAAGTCAATGAGAATAAAGAAAATTTGTCTCTGTCAGAGTATTCAATTCTATACCTTATTTAAATGCAGAACAATTTGCTGTATGCCAGATAATCAAATGGAGTGGAATTTAACTGCTATAGAAGTTACAGATTTTTTGCCACAGCTAAAGACTCTCACCTCATTTGAAACAAGGGCGACACCTAGTGGCCTAATAAGTTATTTCAAATGATAATACCCAAATATCTTTTCATTGTTTGCTAAAATTGTTATTTTGAATAGATATTTAAATATTGAGATCCATTGGATCTACTTTTTAAACTAGACCTATTCATAGCTTGGCAATTATTTGGTTAGTGCAGATTAAATTTTATTATCCCTGTCTCTTTTTACCCGTGTTTTACCAATAGATCTGAAATACCTTATCCTCTTAAAACACTTTTAGAATATTATATCCACAGGCTTGGTAAAAGAAGGTTGTAAGAAGTTTTTTATATTTTTGTGAAATTTCTACTTCTTCTGTTTGACCTTGCTTTTATTTAGTTACTTTCATTAAAGTTTTCAGATTTGTTTTTTTCCTAATCCTCCACTTTTTTCCTACTGATATATATTTTGTAATGTTATTCCTTTTTTATTTGAAACCTAGAAAACAATTTACAAAATTAATGTAACCACTACCTACCTTACTGTGTAAAAACTACCTATTAACTAGGGTTATTGTGAGGATAGCATTTTATAAACTTTGATGTCCTCTATAAATGTTAGTTATTAATATTAGGAGTAGTAACAACCTTCCTTTTTGGCACCTAAATCAGATTTTTAATTTTTTTCTCACAGAAAAGGAATTTGTTGATTCAAGCTTATGTTGGACACATTATTTATTGATCATTGCTACCAACAGAAAAGGCAATAAAAGATATTTTTAAGCAGTGTGATGTTAGTAGTGCTTTCATTGAGTTTTATCCCCCCCCCCAATTTTCAAGGAAAAGTCTAAAAATACATAATGTTAAATTTAGTGTGATATGTGCTGTGATATCCTACTTCAAAATTAACCTTCATCATTGTTTTTATCATTCTCCTTATTCAACCATTTATCAGTCAAATATTTGTTGAATATTCTCCCTTGTAGGTTTAAGTCACACTGACTATTATTAGTTTCATTAAGAAAACTTTATGGAACTGCCAAGTTACTTCAGTCAGAGACACAATAGACATTTATTAAGCACCAACTATGTGCCAGGTTCATACTGAACACTGGGGATACAAAGAAAGGCAAAAGACAATCCCTACCCACAAGGAACTCATAGTTTAAGGAGAGACAACACATAAAAAGCCAAAAAGGGAGGTGGGAAAGAAAGAGAGGAAGAGTATCTGGTGTAGGAATATGATGAAGTCCCACAGGCAGGAGAAAATTACGCGGCATCCACCCTAGCACCTCGCTTTAACTAGAGGATCTGAGGGAGTTCTCGAGCATCTACCCGATACCCTTTCCGGTCAGAGCAAGTTCCACAGAAAAGCATACACTTTAGTCCTCAGCCTAACGTTTTATTCAGTTATCTAATTTGAGCATCAACTAAATATATGTTGTATTTGCACAGTGTGGATGAAACCATAATAACATACGTCCTTTAAAAAAAACACACAAGAAGTATTAATCACATGTTTAATTCATTAAAATATTTACTGAGGTCTAAATATGTACATAGCATTGTGACAGAAATAGTGGCTAATAAAAACAAATTTTACTCTCCCTCTTTAAATTACTTTCTAATTATACTATGGGGTCATAGATCTAGAGTTGGAAGAAACTCCAGAGGCCACAGAGTTCAACCGTCTCATTTTACAGATGAGAAAAATGAGGCCCAAAGAGGTTGGATGACTTGCTTAAAGTCACATAGGTGGTAAATATGTCAGAGGTGAAATTTGAATCCAGGTCATTTCCACTGCATGATGCTGGATATACTTTTTATTTATTTACATATGGAGTTTTTTTTTTACCCAATCCTCCCTACCCCCCAAAGGAGAATGTGGCTCCTTAAGGGCAAAAATAGTTTCATTTTTTTGTCTTTGTATTCATAGGAGTGAGTATAGCACCTTGCACAGAGTAGATAAAACAAAAACAAACAAAAAAATTGAATAGGATTGATTTTTTGCCTTCAAGTGGCTTAAATCTGACTTGGAAGACACAACATATGCAAATGAAAAATTCACTGATGAGAGAAGGCAGTATATAAGAAATGTCAGGTGATTGATGCAGGTGTTGGGCATAGAAGTTCCTTAATAAGTGCTTCTTAAAATTCCCTAAAAGGTCAGATGAGAAATCATTGCGGGTTAAAGTGGTGTGGGAAGGTTTTCTGGAGGAGGTGAGCTTTGGTGCTGTATTTTGAAGGATGGGCAATATTTGGATAAGGACAGAAGAAGGGAATAGGGCTTTCTAAGTAGAAGAAACTTTATCAAAAACTCAATAATTTGCATACTGGGGAAGGATTAGCAGAATAGACCAGTCCATATTAATGCAAGAAGTACTTAAATTATTTTCATCTCCCAGGTAACTCTGAAATCCTCCTTTATATTTTCTTCACATTGGTGATATTGAATTACATTTATAGCAACACATTTCACTTCATTTTGTATTTCAAAGTAATATGTACATTTTGGCTATTGTTCAAAATTGCTGACCCAGTATTTATGCCAAGGGGTTTCCTGCCAGTAAATCATGTGAGTAAATTAAGGGTCAGGGCCATTAAGCTACATTAAGCATCTTTTACCCAAACTGTAATGCACAGATTTCATTTGACCTTTTTCTAGATCATCTGAATTTCCTCCTCTTTCAGCACCATTTTAAGAATAATAGTTTGTGAGAACTGAATGTGATTAAGTGATTTTCTTTGATATGGTTTTCCCCCTACCTTTGTTCACTTAAATCAGCTGTCAAGAATGTTCAAGGGATTCTACATAAGTGGTTGCAAACCGTTACAAATTTTCACTAAGCAGCATAAAAAATAAATATGAGTGAATGTAATGATAGTGAAAGAACTTTAAATTACATGAGGGGAAGTTTTTTGATTATAAGAATATGAGGATATGAAATATTTTATTATGCCAAGTTATAGATACATTTTTTAAAGATTTTGAACTGTCTGGGATGGTTTTCATGCACCCCAGGATGGAGACAGAGGAGATGTGATATGTGGACTAAGTGAATTATTAAGATATTTTCTATTGTTTTCCTTATTTATGTTGTCCAACAATGTCGTATATGCTGAATGACTGAATAGAGATTTTTTTCGCTCAAGTTAGTCAACCAACAACCTTTCCAAGAGCCTTTTAAGTTCCGAGCCCTCAAAAGGAGAAAATCAAGCTTCACCCTCATAAATTGTTAGAATTTCTGAGTGTCCTGGAGTGAGGGATGAGGGTGGGACTTATGGATAATTTTGCTTATGGAGTTAGCCTCTAAAATTATCTCACGGCTTCTCCATATTCATAAAGTCTTGATTGAAGGACACAGATGGAAAGTACTTTTTAAAGCACATTGATTGTCAGTGAGTTTTATTAAGGGTCTCTTTTGTTCTGACAAGAAGGGGAAGAGTCCTAGCCCACTGTCAGTTCACATGATTGATACAACAATGTGGGGCTAGGATGAATTTGAGAATAATCTTCAGTCCTATGGATGACTTTTGTTCCAGGAGGAGAAAGAAAGAAAGAAAGAGAAAGAAGGAAAAACAAAGAAAAGAAGGAATGGAGGAAAGGAAGGAAGAAGGAAAGAAAGAAAAGGAAAGAAAGAGAAGGAAAGAAAGATGAATGCACAGTTTTCAAGGAAGTCTAATAAAGGTTTGAACCAAGTATCAAGGAAACAAGTGCTTCAATAGATCATCCTTTTAATATATATTGTTCTTCATATTTGGCCCATATCTTGAGTATACCAAAAAAACACATAGTGTATTTTCCTAGGAGAAAACTACCATAAATATGCCCTTCTCCTAGTACACTCTGGAAAATACCCAAACCTAAATCTTCTTTTGTTACATAACTTATCTTTGCCTTTTATCATTTCCAGAGACAGAAATGATCATTTTGAGGTTTATATACCAAGTATTTGTCTGATATCCCTGAAAATTCCTTTTGTTAATAGAAAAGATAGATATGGATATAAAGTATTGGGAGGATATACTTGCTTTAAGAAGTTATTTAAGTTTCCAAACCTTAGACATCAATGACAAGAGAGAAGACTTACTTTTTAATGGATAATTCCTCAGAGATACTAGGAAAAAGAATACAATGTATGTTTTCCTGGGTACCTCTTCAATCTGCATAGTTTATTTCTGTGATATGGCTTGTGTGCTTAGAGTTAACATTGATGAAATATTATTTTCTATCAACTGCTGACCAACCCCACCTGTTAAAACTCTTCTATTCTTTGGTTTCCCAGATTTAGGAATGACGTGACAAGTGGGCTTATTACACAGTTCCACTTGGCTTGAGAAGACTTGAAGTTTAAGTATAACTTTCATCTTTTCTACCAAAAAGGGACCCATTCTTATGTTCCCAATCACCATCAACATCATATCCTTATCTTTCTGGTCCCAGCCTTGTAACATTGGAGTTATTTTTTATTCCTCGCTTTCTATTATTTCTGACTCCCCTTTCCCAACCCCGTGTCAACAAATGAAGAATACCCCTCCCCCCACAATAATCAATGTTTTCTTTGACTTTTTCATCTGTCCAGACTTAATTTCCAAACTGGTGCTTTGTGCCATAGCTAAGCTCTGACTCCTGTTGTCTTTTTAGGTAGGGTGATTAGCCCTGCTTGTTCTAGACTTGGGTCACTAGTATTTCTGCACTGACATCCACCCCTCAGAATCAGGTCCCCCAGGATCTTTGAGCTTTAGAGTGGTGGATATTTAGGACTTTCCAGGGCTTCACAGGGTAGATTGTTAGGGGATTCAGCTTCAGAGTGACCTGGTCTAAAACCTACTGTGCCTATACTGGTGTATGCTGCCTCTTGTGGCTTCCAAATTTCTCAGAGTGGGATTCAAATCAACATAGGCCTTTCTAGGTGTGCCTTTACCAAACCATTCAGGCTATGTATCCCTGGCCTGTCTCTGATCTAGCTGAGAGGCAGCCAGTTTGTTTATGTGTGCTAGTACTGGCTTTGCTGAGTTACTCCATTTTTGCCCAAGGGCTTCTGGCTGACTTTGAGAAATGCTGGGTTAAAAGAAATTGCTTACTTTAGTTTCTCATTGGATCTCATTATTCAGCCTAGTGTGTTATTTTTAGGTTTTTGCTAGAGTAGGTGTGGGGGAACTGATCTGCCAGTCTCTGTTCGGGCAGCTGTCTTCACAACCTTCCTCCTCTCATCTTCATATTTTTTATACAGACTATTACTCATACCTGTAGTGCACGCCCTCCTCACCTCATCCTTTTGTTTCAGAGGATTTAAGGAGGCACCTAGGATAGTGGACTTTCTCACTAAGGCTAGCTGAGAGGGGGAGAAGAGATCTTTGTTAATGCAGATGTTTGGGTCAAGTGAAGTTTTTCTTTTCTTTTTTTTTTTTTGGATGAGGGAAGACATGACCAAATTTACAGGTTGCAGGGAAGTAGCCAGTAATTAGAAAGAGATTAAAGATTAGAGAGAAAGTATGATAATGGGTACAATCTGCTACAAAATGTAGGTGCGGTTGGAATTTAGGTTACATGCAGAGGGGTTTGACTTAGCAATGAAAAGAGTCACCTCTTCGTGTGAGACAGAAATGGGGGAAATAATAGAGGAAGATTCTGAGCTATGTGTGAATGTAGGGGAGGGGGATATATGTAGAAGACCCCATTTCAAGTAATGGTCTCAATTTTTATGGTGAAATGTGAAGCAAGTTGAGAGGGTGGGAGGAGAGGTACCATGGGAAGCTTGAGGAGCCATGAAAAAGCTTAGCAATCACTCTGATTGGCCTAATCAATTAAGGATATGTCAAAAGATTGCCTTCTTTCGGTGAAGACCCAGTTTAGAAGATGGAACATAAATTTCTAGTGGATTCAGCATAATGAGAGTTTTCTCTAACTCTGTCTAGAGGGCACATAAACAGGGATGAAGGTGGCAGATGATGATAATAATCTGTTATTGGGGTTTGGCAACTTGTGAACAGCTACAGGACAAAGGCTTAAGGGATTTGTGTAGAGGATAATGTAGAGCTGAACCATGTATAAGTGTTTGAGGTCAGGAAGGGTATAGAATGTAGTCAATACAAGAGTCTGGGACAAAACTGGGGGGGATGGAGGTGGACGAATTTGAAGTCAAAATGAGGATTAAGAATAGATTTCTAGGGGGCAGCTAGGTGGTGCAGTGGATAAAGCACTGGCCCTGAAGTCAGGAGGACCTGAGTTCAAATTTGACCTCAGACCAAACACTTGGAACTTATTAGCTGTGTGACCCTGGGCAAGTCACTTAACCCCAATTGCCTTAAAAAAAAAGAACAGATTTATGGGTTATAATGCATAGGAGAAAATCAAGATCAAGGTATGATCATCTCTAAATATAGTTGAGATGGAATAGAGAAGTAGATCATAGGAACTGGATAGACTGAAGAACTGAGAAGCTATTTGGAGGAATATCAATATGTATGTTAAAGTCCCTTAATATAGAGGCAGGCATTACAACCCAGAGAAAAAGTGATCCTAGCCCTGGACCCATTGAGGAGGGAAGGAGAATGCCCTGGGGGATGGGGGAGGGTGGCAGATAAAAGGCACTAGAATTTAGATTAGATGACAAATTTGGATACTGTTAATCTCAAAGGAGGAAAAATTGATGAGTGATGGTGATAGAGGGAGAGTTTGGAAGTGATCATGAGGAGCAAGGAATATGCTGATTTTCCCTCCATTATAATCTGTAAATTGAGAGTTAGGAAATTTAAATGTAAGTAGTGAGTAGTAGAGGCCCATCCAGAAATTGTCCCTGGTGAACAAAAGCTTAATAACAATACTAAAAAAAAAAAACCCTCAAGTTTTTAGAAAGTCTAAATAATCTAATACAAAGTTATTCAGTTATTTTCAAAATACAATGTTGTTTACATAATTTGCTTTTTAATTCACCAAGATTTCTTATTGTATCCTCTACCCCTTCTCCTCCCAGAGAATAATTATTTATAATAGGAGGAAATAGAGAAAAAACTTTTCATTAAAACTAAACAACATATTGGAAAAGTTTGACATATACTCCAGAACCACAGCCTCCCACCTGTTCATAGAAGATTGAGGGGTGAGGTGGGGATGGTGAGCGAGGATAATGTGCTTTCTAATGCTTTCTTTGGGGTTAAAACTAGCTGTTTCAATTCCAGAGCAAATATTTTTGATTGTTTTGAAGTTGTTCTTTTCACTTTCACTGTGGTCATTGTATATATTGTTTTCCTGTCTCTGCTTATTTCACTTTGCATTAGTTGTCTTCTTTTGCTTCTATATATTGATATTTATTGTTTAGCTCAGAAATATTCTGTTTCATTCATGTACCACGATTTGTTTAGTCATTCCCCCAGCCAAAGGGTACAGGTCATTTTAGTCACTTTCTTTAAATAATTCCAAATTGCTTTCCAGAATCATTGAAATCACAGCACCACCAACAATGCATCAATATGCCTATCTTTCTACAATCCCTTCAATATTGACTATTCTCAGCTTTTGTCATCTTTGGAAATTTCCTCAAGGTTGCTTTCTTTTTATATTGCCCTTATTGTTAGTGATTTTGAGCATTCTTTCATATGATTGTAAATAGTTTACAGTTATTTTGAAAATTATTCACATCCTTTGACCACTTATCTTTTGGAGGATGGATTTTGGTCTTAAAAATTTCGGTTGTTTATGTATATTGGATACCAAAACCATATCAGAGATTTTTAATAGAAATATGTTTATCCTAGTTGAATGCTTTTCTATTTATCTTAGATGGATTAATTTTATTAATGTAAAAGATTTTCAACTTCATGAATCAAAATTACCTAAACTAGTGTATGTGTATGTGAAGCCTTTCTTTTGGCAATGAACTCTTTATTCTAGCAATATAATCTCTAGGTCAAAAGGCATAGATATTTTAGCCAATTTATCTGCATAATACCAAATTCCAGAATGGTTATACAAATTCATGATATTATAATAATTCATTAGTATACTTGTCTTTTCAAAACCATACAATATTGACCATTCTTATTTTTGGCAATTTACTGGGTAGGAGGTAAAACTTCAAACTGGTTTTGTTTGGCATTTCTCTTATCATTAGTGATTTGGAGCACTCTTCTTTTTAGAACTGATTGTTCATATTCTTTGACCACTTATTAGGCAATGACTTTTTATAGTATAGCTTTATAGTATGTTAATTGCCTATACATCTTGATATCAGATATTTATCGAAATATTTGATATAAAGATGTTTTCCCAATTAATCTCTTCTTATTCTAGTTGCATTAATTTTTAATGCTGTGTTTCATTTTTTCAAATATAACACAATCATGTTATATATAAACAATTGAGTCAATGCAGAATTATTGCATATTTAGGTTAGTTTTGTTTTGGTGGGTATTTTCATGAAGATATGCCTTGTGGTAACAGGGAAATGACTTGAAGACAATATCCATTATTAGCCAAAGCTCTGGAAGGGATGACCAAACTTTAAAGGCTTTGGTAATTTATTTATTCTTGCCTGTTGTCCAGAGATCAGTCTACAGAGAGCATTATCACACAATGGTTGATCACAAGGGTAATACCTTTTGTGGCTTTAGCAATTCATGAAGATTAACTGTTAAGGCACAGATATACTGCCTTAGCACTATTTATGCCAGTCTGCCCACACCTATGAAATCAGGATGTTTTAAGTTAAAGTCATTTTGTGGTCTACAGGAGATGGAAATTGTTGGAGCTACATGGAAATAGGGAAAGTTACATTTAAGCCAGATGTATAAAACATTTAGAAATCCATCCTGGGTCTTGAAAGATTTAGTAATATGATCAAGAAGGCCTGCAGAGAGGTTAAGGAGAATGAGGATTGAAAAGAGACCATTGGATATGGCAATTAGGAGATCATCGGTAACTTTGGAAAGAATAGTATTAGTTGAATGATAAAGTTGGAAGCTGGATTATAGGGGGTTAAGAAGAAAGTGACAGACTCAGTTAGTGGTATTGATGGATCAGAGTATGCATGGTTTGATTGCCTTTGGGCAGAGTTCCAAATTGCTCTGCAGAATGGTTGCACCAGTTCACAACTCCACAAACAGTACATTAGTGTCCCAATTTTCCCACATCCTCTCCAACATTTATCATTTTCCTTTTCTGTCATGGTAGCCAATCTGATAAGTATAAGGTGGCAATTTAGAGTTGTTTTAATTTGCATTTCTCTAATCAATAGTGATTTAGAGCATTTCTTCATGTGACTATAGATAGCCCTGATTTCTTAGTCTGAAAACTGCCTACTCATATCCTTTGGCTATTTATCAGTCAAGGAGTGGCTTGTATTCTTATAAATTTGACTCATTTACAATGATCCAAGACAATTCCAAAGGATTCATGATGAAAATACTAACCACATTGAGAGAAAAATCTAATGGAATCTGATTGCAGGTTGAAATATAATGTTTTCATTTTATTTTTTTCATGGTTCTTTTGTCATGCTTCTTTTACAACATGACTGATAGGGAAATATGTTTTACATGATTGCACATATATAACCTATACTATATTGCTTACTTAATTACTTAAGAAGGGGCTAGTGAGGGAAGGAGGCAGACAATTTGGAACTCAAAATTAAAAAAAAATGATTGTTAAAATTGTCTTTACATGTAATTGGAAAAAATACTATTAAAAAAGAAGAGAGTCAGAGGAGAGGAAGTGGAGGTACCTGCTATGGATGGCCTTCTCAAGGAGTTTAGCCACAAAGGGCAGAAGAGATATGGGACAACAGTGGGGAAGGAAGGATCAAGTGAGAGCTTTTTTTTTTTTGAGGACAGGAAAGGCATGAATGTGTTTGTACACAGTAGGAAAGGAGCCAATAGGAAAGGGGAAATTGAAAATAAGTGAGAGGGTCAGGAGGGCCACCTCTTCAAGTGAGATAGCATTGAGGGAGAAGATTGTGATAGAATGCACATGAGTGAGAGGAAATGAAGATTAGAGTAGAGGGAGCTCATAGTGAATGGTTCATTTTTTTTTTCCTATAACATACAAGGAAAGGTCCTCAGTTGAAAGGCTGAGGCGAGGGGCAGGCATGGGCAGTTTGAGAAGGGATGAAAGAGTGAAAAAATTTGGAAGAGCAATTATGGAGAAGGGGATAGTGAATAAGTGGATAGTGAAGAAGGGGATAGTGATAAGGAAAGTTTCTATATTTTAAGTCTCTCAATTTGTATTATTTGGTATGGGAAGTGGGGAATAACTACTGTGAAATCGCTCCTCATCTCCAAGAGATAGCCTAATGGAGTGGAAAACTAGCCCTGCTCCTGACCATCATTGGGATTCTGAGCAACTCACCTGAACTTTCTTGACCTCACTTTCTTAACTTGTAAAATAATAAGTTTGAACTAGATGACTTTGCAGGACCTTTATGGATTTAAATGGAACATATTATGAGCTTCCCTTGATTGTCAAATAAAAATATCATCATATCAAATGAAAAACAAAAATTGTGTGTAATGATTTGTTAGTCATTTATGAAAGTGCTTTCCAGCATGTATAGACTCAACGTAATCATACCTCAAATGCAGCAAGCAAGAAACACACACACACACATGCCGTACACTAAAGTGATGTAAATCATATAATTGTTGGAATGAGATGTTGTTTAGACTATTATTTTATTTAAACAAACATTTTTGACCTTTTAGTTAAATTTATAAAGCACAATGAAGCCTGAACACTTCATATATCAAAGAGTCCTCTTCCAATTAGCTTCTTAGCCATTTTACATCCTTTCATCTATACCATCTCTATCCTCTTAAATTTTAATTTTCATTATTTTGGGGGGTTGTCAAGCATTCTCTCTTCTACCTCCACATTTCCCTGAGGGGAGGGGGAAGAAATGAAAACTTTGGAACAAATAAGCATAGTCAAGCAAAGCAAATTACCACATTGCCCATGTCCAAAAATACATATCTAATTCTGTATAAAAGTCCATCATCATTGTATCAGGAGGTAGATATCACTTTTTGAGTCCTTTGGAAACATTATACTGATCAAAATTCACAATTATTCTTTTATTACAGTCTTATTGTTACAGTATAATTGTTCTCCTGCTTCTGATCAGCTTACTCAGAATCATTTCATATGTCTTCCTAGGTTTTTCTGAAACTATCTTTTCCATAATCATAAACACAATGATATTCCCCTACATTAGTATACTATAATTTGTTCAACCCTTTCCTAACTGATGGGCACACCCTAAGTTTATGGTTCTTTGCCACTACAAAGAGAACTGCTATAAATGTTTTTGTAAATATGCATCCTTTTCTTCTTTGTTGTCTTTGGGTATGGGACTAGTAAGTGATATGGCTGATTCAAAAGGTATATGTAGCTTAGTAACTTTGGGGGCAGATTTTAAAATTAATTTCTATATTTCCTTGGCTAATTCACCCCTCCATCTATCTATATCAGTCTGCCCACTTTCCTGCAGCCCCTGCAACTTTTGTCATTTTCCCTTTTTGTCATTTTTGCTGATCTGATGTGAGGAGGAACTTCAAAATTGCTTTAATTTGCATTTATTTATTAGTAATTTGGAGCATTTTTGGATCATTTAACAATTAACAAAAAGAAGATTACTTAACCATAGTAAAGAAAGTATATCCAAGAAAGATACTGCAACACTTAGCTTAATTGGTTTCCCCCTTCTACCAATATTGAAATATGTCTAGTTGATATGATAGCATATTGTGATTCATGGAGTCTTGGGAAATAAGCCAAGTCTGAAGGGCCCAAACTCCATGTGGATCAACTTTTTACCTCATTAGGTCATCTGTAAGCCTTTTAAGTAAGTCAGGAGTATACCAGGAAGCTGGTCAAAGGAGGCACACCTTGAGTCTCAGGTTCCTGAACCATATAAGTACCAGGGGAAACTGTTTCTTTCAGGCATTCACTAGTCTAATCTGTATGGCAGAAGGGGTTAGAAAAGATCTAATTTTCCTATTCTTGCAAATAGTTTATGTAATATTGTAATTAATTGCTTCTTGAATTTTTAATAAAATTATCTTGTAAAACCATCTGCTCTAGAATTCTATCTACCCTTTTTGAGAACTCAGTAATGGCTTGTCCAGTTTCTTTCTCCAAATCTTGTTCTAGTAATCTGAACAATTTTTGTAAGTATTGATCAATTTCATTTTATTTTCCAATTTTATTGGTATATAGTGGGACAAAATAGTTTCTAATAATTTCATTTATTCTTGACTTGTTGCAAATTATTTTTATTGTGGATATTGGTAATTTAGTTTTCTTCTTTTGTATTTTAATAAAATTAGCTAATGATTTATTTATGTTGTTGTTTTAAATTGGTTCCTGGTTTTATATTATTAATTCAATGAGTTTTTTTTTCCTCTTTGGTTACATTTCTGTTAATCACCTTTAATTTTCAGAATTTCTAGTTTGAAGTTCAATTGGAATTTTAAAATTTGTAAATTTTTAATTTTTTAGATAAGTGGCCAAAAAATATGACATTTTCAGAAGAATCACAAACTTCTAACAACCACATAAAATATTTCAGATCACTAATAAAAAGAGCAACGCAAATGAAAACAATTGAGGTTTTTACCTCACACCCTACAAATTGCCAGACAAAAGATGATGTAACTCATGTCCATGAAGTAGATTTTTACCCGAATTTATAATGATTTATAATGATTCTGCACTTAAGGAGGGTAGTTATGAAATACGTCATGCTTATGCCCTCAGAGAGCAAAATTGTCTAACAAATGAGTACAAATTGAGCTCCTAATCTGAACTAGCAAAGGTCTTTCTCTTTCATGTGGCTTGTTTTGTGCTCTTATGCAGCAAACAAAATGGCACCTGCCCACATGAAGATAGGGCTGAGCCCAGGTATTAATGAGAAATAAGGTAAAATGAGACAAGTGTATCCTTTAGTAGAATAAATTTAAGAAAAACACATGGAAATAAGACTATGGTAGGATTGCCCATTATTTGTCTTTTCTTCTTTAACTTGTTTTCTCTACTTGCTCCTTCTCCTGAGTGAACCAGCATTTTCAATAAAACACAGTCATATGCACTTCCCAGCTTGTCCATTAAGATGGAGGTCATATCTCATGGTCATACAGAAGTAAATTGTAATGTGGTCAGCACCAAGTGGTGGTCTGGTCTGATGCTGCTGCTGTGGGATTACCATTGCTTCTCTCTTCTCCTTCCTCCACAGTTCCTCATGGACACATCTCACCTTTGATCTCAAATTAGTTTCCTCTCTCCATAAACTGAGAACTACAAATCCTAGGGAATTTTATGGTCAACCAGACCTTTGTCAGAGGTTGTTAAAATGAGAATAATCAATGTTAGAAGACAGTCAAGTTTACTAATAATGCATTGTTGGAGGAAATGAGGAATGATATTGAATAACTATTCATTCTGGAAAGCAGTTTTGAATTTTCAAATAGATTGGCTAAAACATCCATATGCTTTGAGCCAGAATTCCTTCCATTGATAAGTATTCATTTCCAAAAAGAAAGGTCCATATATATCAAAATATTGATAGCAGCACTTTTTTGTGTGAGAGCAAAGAAATGGAAACAAAGGTTTCCATTGACTGAGAGTGACTACATTTGTAGTGCATGAGTATAATAGAATATATCCTGTTGTGGAAGAAATGACAATTATGTTAAATACAGAAAAGCATAGAAAGACTTACGTGAACTGATGCACTGTGAAATAAGCAGAGCCAAGAAAACAGTATGAACAATGACTTCAACAATATAAATGAAAAGAACCACAAAACAACTTAAAAAATGAATGTTGCAAAATAGCAAAGAGAAGTTTGACCCCAAAGAAGACAAATGACTACTCTGTAGAGGTTATGCATTCTTTTGTAGAGATTAGGTTCCATGAGTATGAAACATAACACATAATGTCAGATTTTTGACATATTAACTGCTTTTGCTGATTTATTTTTGTTTCTTTTCCCCATTAAAAACTTTTTTTAAAATAAAGTATAGCTTTATGGGAGGCAACAAGGAGAGGAATGCATGGGAAAATCTAGGCAATATAAAAACAAAAATGTCAATACAATTATTTTTTAAAAAGAAGCAATTGAAGTTTATGCCTACGGTCATAAGAGACTGTACAAGAGTGTTCTATACAGAGGAATACAAAGAAAGAAAAAAGATGTGACAGATATTAAAATAGAAGCAAAATCTGTCAACTGATTGATTATATGTGGGAGAAGTGTAGTTCAAAGATTGCCAAAATGGGAAATAGGATGAATGGTTATGATGAAAATAGCGAAGTCACAAAAAGCAGGCTTTTTAGAAGGAAAGATAGTGAATTTGGTTTCGATCTGTTACGTTTGAGTTGCTGTAGAGCCAGCATGCGGACAAAACATATTATGAGTGGGAAATGGGATTCTGTATCTTAAAAGACAGGTCAAAACTAGAATTTATGCATCAACTTAAAGGTTTAGACAAAGTTGAGTAGGGGGGGTGAAAAATGGTACAGTAAGAGGTGTATGACGGTTGTAAGAGCCACAGAAAGCTCAAAAAGGATGAAAATTGTGGGAGAGGGGAAGGGAAGGGAGAAAAAGGCCATTGGATTTTGGCAGGTTCTTCTAAGCTGGGGAGACTTTTATTCATCCAAGGATCATGCTTAGCTAAGTTCTCAGTATCTTATTATCAGAAGGTTATCTATAATGTAATAGATTTGTTTTTCAGCCACACTAACTTATGAAACCATCTGCTAAGGTCTGAGAGAATTTCAATCTGTGTAAGTAAAAGAAGTCTCCATACTGATTAAATCATGGATCTTTTAAAGTAATGATACATGTAGATCCATATGAAAAAATGTCACAATTGAACACTTGTTTCATATACCTTTACCTGACTACAAGTTTAGATAGCTTTACCTTTATAAGGGAGCTTTACATTGAAATGGAAGGATAAAATATAAGGTGTGAAGGCAAGAAAAAATAAAATTATTGCTAGTTATGAAAATAAAATAAGAAAAATGATTAAAGTAATAATCACTGAAAGTATTTCATACTTTTTTCCTTGGAAAATTCGGCATAGGAATACAAAAAAATTGTAACAGTCATATACTTAGATATAGATTTTGTTGTTGTTCATTGAGGTTTCTATTTGGAAACTCTGGTATCTAAGTTCATTCTTGCCTTAATAACTTTAATTTTGTGCTTTTAAAATAAGATGTTGAATGTTATTCTTGTATTTGATTTTACTGAGAGAAAATCTCTTTTAAAATTATTTTACAGTATTTTCTTTTTAAAAGGTAACATGAGTAAAACATGTAATAATAATAGTACTTTCAATATTCCATTTAAAATCCAAAGAAACTCTATAAATATGAATTGCACTTTGTTATTTTTTCCTTAAAGTGTTCATTTTATTTTCTGAATGTTTTATTATTTTATTCCTAAATATATTTAATCTTTGGGCAAAAATGTAATTAGCAACTGTATTACTTAGGGATTTTTTGTCAAAAGAAATAATCTGAAAAACTGCTATTTATATTTTAGGTTAACAGGCTGGTTTGGTCACAAACTTGAGAGTAGATTTGACATGGATAACAGTAAGTATATTTAAAGTTATATATGATATTTATTTTTGCTTAATTTTAAAATTCAACTAGGCTTAAAATATGCCAGATGTAGGCCCTTTGACAATTTAATCCTTTTTTCTTTGTAATTTCTTTTAAAACAGTAAGGATGCTTATATAATATTTAAAAAAAAACCCAAGAGTTTTATTTTATAAGGTGGAGAGGAGGGTTATCATCATAAATATGGAACATTCAGTATGTGATTACAAATTAATGAGACGTTATCATCTGTCTCTGCTGCTCTTTATTTCCCCCAAAACCATATGGTCCCCATCACATTGGACATGAATATGCCTATGTGTATTGCACCCTAGTAGAAAAATTCGGGAAAGAGAACATAGAAGCTATTTTACTATGCTTGTAGAAGATTCGTAGTTAACTATTTCATCATAAGTATTGTTCCTTCACTTGGTATTATTTGACTATATGGAATGAGGCAAACTATTTGATATGTTACCATTGGTTTCAAATTTGACTATTGATAACCATTCATAAAGATTTTCAATAGAAAGCTTCACTCAATGAGCATAATGGTCATGGCGAGAAATTTTAAAAATTTTTTTCTTGAAGCAGAACCAAACAACACGTAAGGAACTAAGAATACATTACTTAATTCTTTTTCTAAATGTTTCTTGGTTGTCATTCATTAGCAGTCTTTAAGATGTTCATAAAAAGTCTCCTTCTAAAGGTGTGTTTAACTGGAACGTAGTTACTAGCTACTTGGGGAACTACTACACCTTTCAACTGATCTCAGTGTAAATAAAAATACAGAATTGGGAGTATATTATAAAAATCATTTTGGATTCTAAAGTGATAACAATATAGAATAGTGAAAACACAAACACTGATTCGGTGTCAAAAAAATCTGTGTTCGGATTTAAGCTGTCACATACATATGGTTTTGTATCCCAGGCTCCTAGCTTAGAGCCTGGCACATAGTAGGTGCCTGAGAAACACTTGTTGAATTGAATTAACTCTCTAAGGTTGATTCTGTGTCTGAAAATCTATGATTCTATTTTTTTTAAATTCAAGAGAGCCAGAATTTATTAAATAATCCTTAGTTCTATGACCTAAGACACAGCATTCATTTTCATTTGCCTCTCATAGTTCCTATAGTCCTCAGAGAAGAAAGCAAATACTTCTTGTTATGATTCGTTTCTATTTTTTTGAGTATTACTTTCTGATTCTAGCCAAAACAAACAAGAATCTTTTAAATGAGTATAGAATAGAGACTTCTGAAAGCCAGATACTATTTTATAATGTTAAGGAATTAATGAACAGAACACTGCACATTCATGATTTTCCTCCTAAATCTCTAATCACTCCTTTGTTTCTCTTTGCATTTCTTCTTCCTATGTCATATAAAGGCATAGTCAAAGAATCTGCCCTTATCCTTTGTCTCTATCTAGAGATTTTCTCCCTCAGCAATTATATTTATTCTCAGGGTGTATCACTTCTAGGCCAATGACTTTCAAATCTATGTCTTCCTCCACAATTTTTAAAATTCCAAACCCCCGTTTCTAATTGCCTTTTGGGAATGTTTTCCTAGACGTGCCTCAAGCTCAACAAATCTGAAACAAAATTCATCATCTTCCTCCTTAAATCAGCCTTTTCAACTGATTCCACCTAATAAGCTACCCTATTTGTTAATGGTACTAGTTTTATTCTATATTTACTCAAAGTTTGGAGTCATCTTTGATTACTCCTCCCTAATTCCTTCACATTTAATCAAGTATCTAGTCCTATTAATTCTATTGCTCTAGTATCTTCACATTTATTCCCTTTTTTTCTATTTTAATATTATTGCTCTAGATCAGGTCCTCATTTTATCACCTGGAGTCATAGGTATACATAAAGCATACACAAATGTGCTGGTAGATATTTAATAACTGCATTTTGGTGGGAGTGTGTAGAAACGTAGAGTACATAGAACAAACAAACAGCTTTTAAATTTAATCTCTATTATTAACATTTTCTCCATTACTTTCTTAAGTCTGGGCAGTCGATAAAATAATAAATCAAGCTTTGATTTTAAGCATTTGCCAATTTCAATGAAAATTGAACTATTGGCTGCTTTGAGCTGGTATGAGCCAACTCCAGCACACCAATGAGTGTAGGACAGGTTACCTGGCTCACATTCATTGCATTTCCATGCCTAGAGGATTGTAAAAGATGACCAGTGTCCTTGCCCCCAATCTTTTCCTTTTCAAACCACTCTTACATACTATTTCAAAGTGCTATATTTTCCTAATGCAGAGGACTAATCATGTTACTTATTTAATCTTCAGTGACTCTCACTGCTTATTAAAAAAAAAAAGTCTTTATTAAATGGTTAGTTTGGAATTCTAAGCCCTCAATGATCTGGTTCTACTTTACCTTTACATCCTTTTAATGATAACTCACATTTCTGTAACACTTTCTTGTTTTATTTATTTTTATTTATTGAAAGAGTGCTTTCCCTTCAGTATCTGAGATAATATAGGTTGTGTTATTGTTCTCAATTTACTAATAAGGACATTGAGGAACAGAGAAATTGACTTCTTGGTTCCACAAGTGCTAAGCATCAGTACTAAGACCCAAGCCCATATCTTTTTGATTCTAAGATTCTACTTTTCCCACTTTGTCATGCTGCCTCTTTCACATGAATATTTTAGCTTCCTTTCAAGAATCAGCTCAGATGCGGCCTCTTAAAGAAAGACATTTTGATCTTTTTATTTGTTGGTTCTCAGTCTCTAGAGCACTGGGCTTGGAATTAAGAAGATATTTTTGTGAGTTCAAATCCAACCTCAGACACTTACTAGTTGTGTGATCCTGGGCAAGTCATTTAACCTTATTTGCCTCAGTTTCTCATCTGTAAAATGAGCTAGAGAAGGAAATGACAAACCACTCTAGTATCTCTGCCAAGAAAATCCCACAATGGGTCATGAAATTCCAGACACGATTGAAACAACTGAACAGCAAAAGCTCAGTCTCTCCTAAAATTTTTTTTATAATTAACTATTTGCGTGTTTTATTCCCCAAAAGAATTACTGGCTGTTGAGGGCAGGAACTCTTTTATTTTTGTCCATTTACCCTCCAATGAATTGCACAAAGCAAGTGGTTGCACACTTACTCTCTTCAAATACTCTCTATTCCTACCAACCTTACTAATCATGATGCTGTGAATTTTTCCTACTCTTTCTTGTAAAACTAAGCAATTCATCATTCTCTGATGTTTTCCAGATCTTCTCCCTCAATTTCTGAATTGACTTATGGCAAACCAAAAATCACACACACACACGCACATACATGCACACACACGCACACACACATGCACACACACCCCTTTATTTCTGCCTGTGTCCTTTCAGCTCTAGCTACATGTGTAACTTTATGAAGTTTTCCCTGATCCATTGAACTTGAAATATTCTCTTCTTCAGGTCTCTCTTAGCATTTTATTTGTACCTCATATATTCTGATAATATTCCATTTTACATTATGGTCATTTGTGTCTATGTTTTATGACCCCTGCAAGATTAAAATTCCATGAGAACAAATACTGTATCTTACTCATACTTTATTTAATCTGGCAGTGCCAGGCATAGTGTTTTGACTATAGTAGGCTTTCTGTCTCTTTGTCTCTCTGTCTCTGTCTGTATCTCTCTCTATATATATTATTTATGTACGTATATATTTGTGTGTGGGTGTGTATATGTGTATATGTATATGTGTATGTGTTCATGAATGTAATGTATGTATATATTTGTTGAATTAAAAATTGATTTGAATTAAGTTAAATTTACATAATTTAAAGTGTGAAATGGGTTAAATCCATTAAATTCTATGGAATAAAAAATACAGTAAGTTGTATTGTTTCAAAATTTGACCAGTGTCACCTTAGTGAGGTTCAGAATGCATTACTGGAGACACAGCTCAAATGGATTTGCCGTAGAAACAGGAGATAAGACCAGGATTTTATTTTTACAGCATATGTGACAAACTGTTTACCTTCAGATATATAGGATGTTTGGTATAGTTGAAAGCACCTTGGACTGGCTGTTAGGAGAATAACTCTACCAGTAGCCTATTTCATGACCTTAAGCAAATCATTTAAGTTCTTTATAAATTAAAGGTATTGGTTTAAATTCTTAGACCTCTTCTAATTCAAAGATTCTATGAGTTAATGTTAGTCTATTTTTGAAATAATAAATTTGCTATGCATTAATAATAATAATTTGCCAATAATTTACTTTTGTAAGAAATTCAAGAGGATAATTTTAAAATCATAATGCTATATACCGTACACAACTATTTAAATGGAAAATTGTTGTTTTTAGTAATGAGATAATATTTGTAAAGTGTTTATCACAGTGCCTGAAAAATAGTATGTGCTAGATAAATGCTACTGATGATGATGGTGGTAGTGATGATGATTTTTTTCATTTCTGTCTCATGATAGCTTAACTTATTAAATAGATAATTTTGATGCCAGTTTTTTCACCTTTAAAAGCAGACCTTACAATTTAAAAATGCCTACTGAAGACTCTTGGATTCAAGAAATGATTTAGTCTATCCCTTCCTTGTGTCTTTAGGCAAAAGACTAAACCAAGACAAAGATTGATATTCTTATTATAGAATGTTTTATTGTAAACATTCTTTTATGATAAAATCAGAATATAATTTTGAGAAATAAAGTTCATTTTGATATTGATTCTTTTTTAATTTAGTAGATCTCTTCTCATTCTACTTTTATAATATGGCAAAACTTTGACAAGTAGGATTATTTTCACTTTTAAAAAAACATGAGGGAAAAAGGGTCTTTGCTCATTAATGGAAGTCACAATTATGTTAAGTACTCTTCAGTACGCCCCAATCTGCCATTTTAATTTTATCTCTCCCTGCTTCCCCACACAGAAAACCTTTTAGTAAATATAATCTTTTAACTTAACCTCAAAATTATACCTGTTTCTACCTCAACAACCAATATCTACCTGTTCTTTCTTCTTATCTAATTCCTATACATCCTTCAAGACTTCTACAAGTTTCAGCTCCTCATTAAGGCCTTATCATCTCATCTCAACTGACTGTGAACTTGCCTCTGACCTGATATAATACATGTTATCTGTATCATTTGTTTGGTTCTTAACAAATGCTATCATTTACCTATAGATCTAGAAATACCTAAACTATCTATACTCATGAATGTAATGTTTAAAAAATAATTGAATATGAAGTATTTAGAGAATGATGGAAAGACATTCATATGAACTGTTATAGCATGAAATAATGTGAATGGAAAGAACAAAATAGGGCCCAAACATTGTATAATTATAATTAACAAGGTTAACTCCAGAGGAGTTAAGAAAATGTACCCCCTCACTTCTTTGTAGAGGTGGATTACTAGAATTATGGAATATCATACATATCATCGGACTTAATTGATGTGTTGGTTATTTTTTCTGAACTGATTTTTTTCCCTCTTTTTTCCCCATTTTTTTTTGCTACAAATAATTATTTGGGGGTAGGAGAAGAGGAGACATTCAGAAATGAAGAAAATGTAAAAAAAAAAGATATTAATAGATTTTTTAAGAAAGTTGTCATGCATTATTTTTCTATTTATACATATATGCATACATGCATACACAAGTATAAATCTTATCTTCCTGGTAGAAGATTTCTTGACAAAGAATTGGTTTTCATATTTCTTTATTTTCCCCATAATGCCTAACACACTTTATATATAATAGAAACTCAATGAATTTGTATTTATTTATTAATTTTCATGAATTAAATCCATAATGAATTGGACCAACCAAATCTTTTGGCTGCACATCAGATTATTTATTTCTGTGGAGACTAAGAATAAATTTATATAGATACTCCAACATTTTTGAGTAGTGCTCAACAAACTAACTCAAAAAATATTTCACAAACTCAAAAAATAGTGGTCACATAAGCCCCACTATTTTAATGATTACCTTCATGAATAGCCTTTTCTTTGTCATATAATATTAAAAGTGTTACAATGTTAATTTTTCAGAACTGGACTTAATCCCAGGTGTCAATGGATATCGACTATCAAATACCCCTATTTTGTTGGTTTGTGCCTTAGAAGCTAGTTTAGAGGTAAGTGATTCTATATATTGTGTTTGTACGTTATTTTACCCACATGTTTAACCTATTCTCTATTTTTGTGCTGTTATAATCAGTTAGTTTGGGGAAGCACAAGAATTAGACATATGTTCAGTGAATAGGTTTAATTCCCCAAAGCTCAGTGTAGTTTCTCTTATTTGCCATTATATGTCACTTGTGAGGACCTTGGTTTCTTTGTAAAACATGTAGTGTTTGTTCATTAGATGGTGCTTATGCTCTTTGCCTGACTGAAGAGGTTTTTTGTTTGTTCTGGTTTTTTAATGCTTGTATGTTACCTTCTTAGTGTCCATTCGACCAAGGGCAAAGGTCTTTGATGAAGGACCTTGGATAAAGGTCTTTGAAAACACTAGTTTTTATCTGAATTACTTATTCATAAGTTCTCAATACGCTTTCAGAACACAATTCAAAATCAATCTAAATAGGGACTTTATTGCTTCTAATGACTTTCTGAAAAAAGATTACTTGTACTACCAGGTATAATGAGGCATACTTGAAGAAAGAACTCTAGCTTAGAGATTCTTCTTCAGAATTCCCTTAACAAGAAACTTCCTACTAGACTTTTCTTGAAGTTTTCTTCCAGAAGGGCTAGCTAGTCTTTCTAATACCGTGTACTCACCTTTTCTGGAATGTGGTAGCTTTAGAGCTTCCTTTTCCACCACCAGTTCTACCAGCCCAGAGCTTTACTTCTCCTATTCATTATGTCCATTTGCCTAAATTTTTAATAACTCAGTTTTTAAAATTAAAACTTGAAGGAACATAAAACCAACAAAGAGATATCACGTCAGTTGGCATTATTTCCTTCCTTTCAGCTTATTCTTTCTCTGGTCTCTAATTGTGCTTCTTCAGATGGCAGGAGCTATTCTAACTGAGTTCTTATTCAAATAGATTTTCTTTTGAGAGAGCATTTTAAAAAATATTGTCTAACCATATGTAGCATCTAAGGGGACCCACTCAATCCCACCTCCCACCTCACACATTGAGCAACCCAGAAAAAAACCCCATATTCAAGGTACTTGTTGGGCCTCCAGTCACTCAAAATTATAGCTTATGCATCCTTGCTTTTAACAGTCAGGCAGAGAATAATATTAGTGCAAAGTAAATGAATTGATGAGATAGCATAGTCATAAAAGTATCAAAAAAGCACTTCTCTCACAGACTTTAAGATAATACTCAAACAAACTCATGATGAGAAGGAAGAATGGATACACCTAGGGAGCACATGGCAATGGACATACACACACAGTGGACTTAGGTGGCCAGGGGCTAGGCCAGCTCCCTACAAGTTTAATGTAGTTTACTGCTAGATGACATATGGTACTCCATATGTCACCTGGTTGCTGGCAGACATAGCTCTGCCAGACTTGTGGTTTTGAAGCTTCTTTCTGAGTCTGGTTTCTGATTTCAGCTGGTGTCCTTAGCTCAAGTGAGCTCTCCCATCTCTCTTTCAGCTTAGAGACCATAGGCTCTTAGGAGGCAAGCCCTTCATACATTCAATGTCAGACTAGAAAAAAGCCTTAATTTCTTTCACTCTCTGTTATCTGTAGTACCTGCAGCGAGCTCTGGGAGACCCTTGCTCTCCAGAAGAAGAGTTCTTGCAAAGTTATTTTGGAACACATAATATCTAGCTAGGTTTAACTTGAAGATATTGTCTGTTTTTTAACTCACTATATCTGGGGGCAGAATGTCTGATAGAATGAGAAGTTTCTCCTAACACCAATTCTTGATTGCCAGTTTTCATTCCCTTCAAAATCATTTTCAAGGACTTCCCTTTCAAGAAAAAATTAATAATAGTGTCAATCTGGGTCTCAAGTTCTAAGTTTTTTTGACCCTAGCCTCTCACCCCCAAGATCCTTTGGTCTCCCATGCAAATGAAGAAAGAACAGAAAGGATATCACAAAAAAGATAAAGGCATTAGCCATGCCCCTACCTTCGTAAATCCTTTCTTTCAAATTGATATCTTTCATCTAGTATGTTTACTACAGCCCTCAGCCTTCCAACATATGCAAATTTGATGAATTTACTATTTATGTCTTTAACTAAGTCACTGATGAAAATGTTAAACAGAGACAGCTAGGTGACACAGTCGATAGAGCACCAGCCCTGGAGTCAGGAGGACCTGAGTTCAAATTTGACCTTAGACACATAACACTTGCTAGCTGTGTGACTCTGGGCAAGTCACTTAACCCCAATTGCCTCACACACAAAAAAAATGTTAAACAGCACGGGGCCAAGTAGAGACCTTGGAGGTATTCCACAGTAGAGTTGACAGTAAATTATTAACATCTACTCTTTGAATTCTGACTGCTGATTGCATTGTCGCCTAATCCATATTTCTCCATCTTCTTTACAAAAACAGTATGAGATATTTTATTTTAAAAATTGGTAAAATCTAGGTAAATTATATCCTTGCCCGAGAGGTTTCAGTAACTCCCTATTATATTTAAAATAAAATGTGAACTGCTCTTTTTGGCATTTAAAGCTCATCCTATCTTTCCAGACTGAGTTCCCATTACAAAACCAAACATATTTCTGTTCCAGCCCAACTTACCTCCTCAATGTTCCCTACACCCATTTCATCTCCTGACTCTATGCCTTTTCAGAAGCTTACAACATATATGCCTGGAATGCTCTCCTTTCTACCTGTTCTTCTCTGATTATTTAGCTCTCATCAAAGCTCATCCATAGTGCTTTCTTGCTTCTTCCACTTATTAGCATTCCTCCTCGCCACTTCAGTAGAGAGACATTTTCTTTGAGGACATCAGTAGCCATGGCTGTTGAGGAAGCAGGTACTTGTGAAAGCAGTCGCCAGGCCACATCTTTACTAGAATTGTTCCTCTATAATGGCTTTTTCAAGGAGTTTACCTGAGAACAAGAGTTGGAGATACAGCTCAATGGCTAGAAGGGTATGTTCAAATCAAGTGAGGGTGAAGTCCTTAGGTGGAGAGGAGGCAACGCCTCTCTAGGCTTAAGGAGTGGCATGATGTTTTGGAGCAGTCACTGTGCATTGTGGGATAGAGAATCGATTAGAGGAGAATAGTATTGCAGTGAGGATCTAGTTGAGATCAAATAACATAAATTTGTACTGGCATGGTTAAATGATTTTCTCTATTTCCATTCAACACATGACTAAGTCTGCAGGAGGCAGATGATAAAAAATAATCTAGAATTGGATTTTGTTAGAACACTTTCCATGATAGGACAATGGGGCAAGGGCTTTTTTTTTTCTTTTTTTTTTTTTTGCCTAGGCAATGGGGTTAAATGGCTTGCCCAGGGTCACACAGCTAGTAAGTATCAAGTGTCTGAGGCCAGATTTGAACTCAGGTCCTCCTGACTCAGGGGCAAGTGCCCTATCCACTGCACCATCTAGCTGCCCCACAAGGGTTTTGATAATAGAGCATTAGTGTAGGGTTGAAGTGGTTCAACCAAGAAGTACAACAGAGGTGATGGCCAGGGAAAGAAATGAGGAGTTAAGGGAATGGAGGTTATAATAAGGAAAATACAGGGTTAGGAATCCTAAAGCATTGGGAAAGATAAAATGACAAAAGATTATGATCAGATAGAAGAATTTTGGAGTTCATGGACATGAAAGGGAAATATTGAATCTCTAGTGCTTGGCCAAGTGTGGGTACATAATAGTTACTTAATAAACACTTAGTGAATTTAATTGTGATGGGATTAGGAAGACAACTATAAATAGTCACAGCTATAGATTATGAAGCTTTTTAAAAACAACTTTCTTCACATTTATTTGTAGAGATGTAAGACCAAGAACCCTTTTTGGTCTAAACACAATATTTAAATTCAGTCTTAAATATGTCCTAATATTCTTTGAATATTAATGTAATGTTTAAAATGATATATTTAATGGTTCTTATATTCAATGAACTAAACTAGACACTAGATAATCATACAAAAATTCTGGAGCTTCTAATTGACATACAATAATTATTATGCAACATACCATACCTCTTTAAAGAACATCATCATAATGAAATGACTTAAAAATCCTAGCTCATTGGAGTCAGCTAAAATATTTAGGATCATTGGATTACATATTTAGCGTTAGAAAGAATTATAGAGGTCATCTAGCCTAATACCTTTATTTTACAGTTGAGGAAACACAGGCCCAGAAGCATTAAATGACCTGCCTAAGGTCACACAGGAAATACTCAGGAAAGGACAGGTTTTCCAAAGCAAATGATTGGAATTAACAGTTGGCCAATGAAGATAGATAATCTGAGTAATTTAGAAGAAAATTAGCAGTTTAAAATTCAATTCAATTAAAAAAAACATGGTAAACACTGTGTGCAGCACCAAGTATTGTATCAATAATAATAATAATAATAACAATAGTAACAATAAATTTAAGGTTTGCAAAGCATTTTACAAATATGTCATTTGATCCTCACAGCAATCCTTTGCTATTATTATCCTCGTTTTAGATGCTTTTTTAATCTCCATGTAGATGAGGAAACTGAGCAAGACAGAGGTTAAATAACTTGCCTAGGTCATCCAGCTAATAAGTATCTGAGGCCAGATTTGAATTCAGGTCTTTCTGCTCACAGGTCTAGTGCTCTATTGACTCTTTCAAAAGTACTCAACAAAATTGTGTCTAATATTGGCAGAAGGAAACCACTATTAGAATATGAATAACTAAGACAAAGAAATAAGAGAGCTGAGAGATATGAGGAGACATGAGGAAAGGAGTCTTCTAAGGTTCAAAGATGGGAAGACATCACAGTCCTGTCTAGTTTTGGCATTTTTTTGGAATTTTATCTTTCACCATATATTTTATCTAAAGATTTTTGTATATAATTTTTTAAATATAGCAAAATATCTAATAAACTCAAAACATCAACCACAGCTTTACTTATCTATCTAGATTGATCAAAATATTCTAGCTTCTGAGTCAGTAAAGACAGAGAAAATGATAGAAATATTAGAATTACTGGCAACAGTTTTACAGACTGGTAAATGTTTTTTCCTGGATGTATTTTTAGAATCTATGTAGAAAGATGACTGAAAGAGTCTCAAAAAACAGTCAATATCTCCATGGTATAATCACAGAAAGGATTTTTTACATTTCCAAGTAACTACATTTTAGCGATTACATGCCAATATAAAATTAAATGAAACTATGTTTGTCAGGAATGTTTTAGGTTCTAGTTCAAAAGATACTTTTAAAACTAAAAGCAATGTTTAATTTTAAATTACCTAGAAAAAAGTAACTTTATAAGTGAACCTTTCCAAATGCAATCACTGAAGGCTAAACATCACCAAGTGAACCTCTCTTTCCTCCCATGGATAGTGTGATGCAAGGGAAGGACACCAAAGGGCACTATGATGCATCTTGCTCCTTCTGACAGTTCATTCAGTTAGTTCTTATACATCCAATATATTTTTAAACTTTGCTTGACCTTAAGAGATAAGCTAACAAAGTATGTCTTCTCTGACCCATAATGTCACTATACCAGTCTGTGTGTATGTCCCTGCCACTTATCCTTTCAATGGAGAACTCAGGCAGCAAGAGCCCATGTATTAGTACTGAGGCTATATTTTTTCAGAACAAGATGATCCAATTTCCCCACTAATATTTATTCTATAGTGAGGAAACTAATTTTTTTCCTAAATCAAAAGATACAGACCTAACTGCATTTTTTCCCATCAAGAGGTTGTTAAATAGTAGTGGAATAAATATATATCCATCTAAGACTATAATGATTTAAATAATCGCAGTCACATTTTTTTCTTGTAAGTGAACACCACACTGTGTCTCTTGTCATATTCTTTAATTAGAAAACAAAATTTAATTTTAGAGACAATTTTCCAAATCATTGAGAGTCATAGAATTTGGAACTGAGTGGGAGTTTAGAAATGATGTAGTCATCTTGTAAATGAGGACATTTAGAGGCCCAGGAAGCAAATTTGGGCTGTTAGCTAAGCATAGAGACAGAAAGGAAAGAATTCAATGGTTTAGTCCTCTAGTTTTTCAAGATATTTTTAATATACACATTTTTATTTTCTAGCATACTTTAACATATCAATAATATGTTTATAAGTGATCCCACAGTAGCACATATTCTAAATTATATAAAAGACAAAGAAATATGTTAACTCATTATTCTTCCTTGTACAATTGGAATAATATTTGAAAAATATTATTTGTATTGAAGTGTATAAAATACACTTCAAATGAGTGTATTTTACTGTGCTTTGCAATTATGGGTTATCTAAAGTATGTTATTTGAAATTAGCATGTGTTTATCTGAGTATGGCTTACGCTTTCTTTTTTGTCTCTGTTTCAGTAAGAAATTGTTTATCTAATTGTTTTACTTTTGGGCAGATCTTTAGTCAAACAAGTATGGAAACATTAAGGAAAAAATCTATTTTGCTTACTGGTTATATGGAGTACCTGCTCAAGCATTACTACAGTAAAGATAAAACAGCTCCAAATAAGCCATTTGTCAAAATAATGACTCCCTCACATATAGAGCATCGAGGATGCCAGCTAACACTCACCTTTTCCATTCCAATAAAAAGTGTTTTTCAAGAACTAGAAAAGAGAGGCGTGATCGTAAGTTTCTCTTTTTTTTTCCTTTCCTTTGTAGCTGTTTTTCCACTGGCTATATTTTGGTGATTGATACAATCTGGATTTCATAGTCTTGTCACAGTTTTTATATTATATTAATCAATCAACAAGTTTCTATTATATTTCGTATTCATGGTCACTGTCTGGTAGCTTATATTGCTTTATAATTTGTGCAAAAAGAAAAAAAATCATATGTGTTTCTATGAAACAACACTTCTATGAAACAGTCTTGTTTTCTACTAATTCTATTTAAAAGGGTAACAGTTTGATAAAATGAAATGTATATTCCATCAATTTATATCCACTTTTTAAAATATCTAACACATCTTCTTGTACATAGTATGTATACTGTTTAAATATTCAAGCTATATTTCTTCAAAATTTTTTTTAATTTTAGTATAATTTTCCTATAAACAACATATATTTAATAATTAATATCAATGTTGCACAAATTTTAATTAATTAATTAAATTTAATTAATTAATATCAATGTTGCACAAATTTTAAGTGATATAAAAGACAATTATATTAACTTATTTTTCTTCTTTCTAGCAATAACATAGTTTGAGTAACATAGGTATATTGAATATATTTGTTTATTTTAATTCTGTTATATAATACTATCGGTACAACATAAATGGGCAGCCAGACAATTGGAGGGAAAATACTTTCTACATCTTGGATACACAAAAATAGTAAAGAGACCTCAAAATAAGTCAACAAATCTAAATCAACATTTATTAACTGTCTACTATGTTTAAAACATATTCCAGTCTATAACTAGTTGTAGAGCTTTACTTTGTTGGGTCAGATGCCTTTATAGAGTCTTTCTTTGTTCTGCTGCCAGTTCTCCTCTTCAGCCATGCATCTTGAGGCAACTTACAATGACTGGGATGCTAAAAAGCTAGATGCACTAGAAAAGATAGAACTTTTGTCAGTCACTCTTCCCTGACTCAGGAAGACATGAGAGAGGGAGTGAGAGAAAAAGAGAGAGAGAGAGAGAGAGAGAGGGAGAAAGAAAGATAAAAGATCATTGCTTTGTGTACCCCACCAGTCTCAAGCCCTACTGACCATTGTTATGGCTAGAGGTTCCTTGCACAGTAACAATTCTTCACCCAGCATGACAAAAGCATGAATATGTGGGGACACAATTTAAAATTCCTTAGGCAACTGTCTCTTTTACAAAAGACTAAGAGTTGTAGAACTTTCATTTGATCATCATAATTCTGTTATTAAAAATATAAAGTGAATATCTTAGGAAGTATTGGTTATTATTATTATTAATATTATTAAACCAAAGAAGGAAAAAAGAGCTTGGGTGCTTGGAATGAAAAGAATCATAGACTTTCTAAATGCATAAAATCATGGAACTTCAAGCTAGAAAGAACCATAAATTCTCGTTCAACACCTCTTCCCTTTGAACCCAAGACCATTTAAATGACAAGGGAACGGAAGGCAACCTTAAGTGTTTTGTCAAAGTTAGACATATAATAAATTGCAGATCCAGGACCAAAACCAAGTTATATAATTCCACACGTAGTGCTCTTTTCCATATAAATCACATGGTAACTATGTGTCAGGAAAAGAATAACTACAATAATTGATAACATGAAATATTCTATTTTTTTCTTTAACAAAAGACAGGAAAACAAAATTACCTTATACCCTACAATAAAAGAAAGAAGGGGTAGAAGCTCAGTTGAGCTCTTACTCCCTAAGCTAAATGTGCCTATCATCTGGACAGAAACTAAGCTAGAAATAAATAGATTTAAATATTTGCTTGAGCAATATTCAAGTTGAAAATAAGGATCAGTAGTACTTCATGAATGTGACATTCAGCTATTAATCTTAAAGTGGAAAGTGCAATGGACTAGAAATCGAGAATCTGAGTTCAAGTTCTAGCTCTGGTACTTTGTGACCTTGAGCAATCATATTATAACTCAGAGTCTTCATTTCTTCATCAGTAAAATGGAAATAATACTACCTTTTATGCCAATTGCATAGGGTTGTTTTGAGGTCAATTAAGATAGGGGTTGTGAAAGTACTTTGTAAATGGTGTTATATTACATGTAGATATGTATATATAGTATACTAGTACAGTGTATTCATAATATTGATTTTTTGGAAAAGTATATACATATATATATAAAAATACATACATACACACATTTTATATATATATATATATTTGTGTGTGTATATATTTATATATACACACACAAATGTATGTATTTTTTCAGTATATAATAACATCCTGAGAAAAGACTTTAAGAAAATAAATATTTAGTGGTCTCCCTTCTAAGACTACAGTCCTCTTCAAAGTCTTTTCATATATTCTTTCTCTGTCATACACATATATACACAAAGAAAGATATATGTGTAATTTTCCTCATATATTTTCTCTCTATATATAAAATTTCTCATATGTTATATACATATTTCTCATATTATTATATATAAATTTTCTTATATATTCTCTCCCTGTATATATGTGTATGTTTATGTATACATACATATCTATATCTGCATACCTTGTACCTAACATATAGTATCATTCCAAGTATTCTACTGTATACTGACCAAAACATACTCAAAATTAAAGGGAAAGTTTACTATTTTTCAAACATTAACTTGTTTTTGCTTCAGTTAGAAAAAAGAAAATCATGATATTCTCTTGCCTCATAGATTTCTAAAATAAGTAGAGAAAGTTTATCATTACTATGATGATAGTATGGTATTATTGTGATTAGATTATTAAATATTTTTACAGTATTACTACTGAACAATGAAACTTTTAATCACAACTTGTTCAGAATTTATGCAGCTTCTTATAGATAAAATACTACTACTAATAATATTTAAAATAAAAATAATGTAATGAAATATAATATAAAGAGGAAAATTTTCACTGGTAGCCTTTAGAAATAGGGCATAATAACTTCTAAAAATTTAAAATTCAAAAATGAACCTATCAGATCAGTTCCTTACAATATTTTTAAAAACTTCATTTCTCTAGGTGAAGACTGAACATTTTTTTATAAACGATTCTTCACTTTCCAGTAAAAACCTGAGTAACAGCTATAGTTATTTTTTATAAGAACTCTCATTCTTTTTTTCAAAACTGTGTGCTCTTCTTTATAATGTACATGGGGAAAAAGTTTTTTAAAGAAGATAAGGAAATACATTTCTTTCAGGATGATATCTTACCCAGGAATAGCGGCTCACTGTTAGCATCCCTTCTGCTTGGGGAGGCTGAGAGTTTAGCTCGGAAGTTCTGAGATGCTGTAGGGTTAAAGTGATCAGGTGCCTGCACTAAGTCCAGCATCAATATGGTGAGTCTTCAAGAGTCAGGGACATCAAGTTGCCTAAGGAAGGACAAAACCAGAGGGGATTAGAAGTAGACTAGGCCTGTGACAGCTTCCATGCTGAACAACAGTGGAATTGGGCTTGGGAGTCTCCACTGCACTTTCAATCTGTGTAAGATTAAAAAAAAAAAAAGACAGCTCACCCTTATCCCCCTCCCTAAAAATGATAGTATTTCCCCCCATTTTTTGCTTCATCTTATTTATAACTTATAATTAATAAAGTCCTTTTCAACCATGAGACATGTCAGTGACTCTGATATGTATAAAGGAATATGGAAAGCACGCAAAGACTTCTTGAAAACTGTTATGTCTAAACTAAAGTAACATGGTATAGTAAAAAGAAAAAGTACTAGATTTGAAATCAGAAAATCAGGGTTGCAGTCTTACTTCAAGTACTTACTACCAATATGAACATAGGCAATTCACTTAATTATTAATGTCTCAGAGCTTCAGTTTCCTCATCTGGTGATTGTTATAAGAATAGCATTTTGCAAAGCTTAAAGTGTCATGTAAAATTTTAAAAATTATGATTATTTTGCACAATATTTCTTAGGGTGGTGAACAACATACTTAATTGATATGAAAAATCACTCCATGGCATAAAGGGAGAAAATTTTAATTACTGGAAATACCATTAGTATTCTTAAGTGACAGCCAGCACCAATACAGTCAATTTATTTGATCAGTTTAAACAGATCAATTCATTGAAAACAGGCACATCTGTTTTCTCGAATGGACTGATTTGTTATTTAACTTGTCAATTCAATCAAAGAGATTCAACTTTGTTAACTCTTGTCTAAATATAGCCTGAGTATTACTCTTACATTAAATAAAAATTTACCCTATTTTATTGTGAAACTTTAATATTCTGGGAAGATTAATAAATTCACTTGTGAACTTGAAACAAAACGAGAACATAGTAATTTACAGAGAATTATCAGTATATACTTTGCTGCATGGACCACAGAATTTTTCATTGTCTTAAGTCTTTCATATCATATTTCAATAAGATGGAAGACAAGAACAAAAATAATGAAGACACTGAAAATATCAATATAGTTATTTCTTTTTTTTGGAGGCAATCAGGGTTAAGTGACTTACCCAGGATCACACAGCTAGTAAGTATATGAGGCTGGATTTGAACTCAGGTCCTCCTAAATCCAGGGCTGATGATCTAACCACTGTACTACCTAGCTGCCCCAATATATTTATTTTCTGGTTAATAGTTTCATTAAAATCATCTTAACCCATGATTTTATCAATCTGAGGAACTCTTGTTGCAGAATCTCCCTCTATGAATTCAAATTTAAAAATTGTAATGTATAATCTTAGAGATTTACCAGGCCCCTGAGAAGTGAAGTGACTTGTTGATGTTTACATAACTATAATGTGTCAGACATAGGACCTTATTGTAAGTCTTCTTGACTCTGGAACTATCCTTTTATTCATTATGCCATATTGCTTCTCAGCAGTCTCATCAGTTAGTCAACAAACATTTATTAAGTGCCAATTATGTGCCAGGCACTGTGTCAAATGCTGGAGATAGGCATATGAAAGACAGCCCCTGCCCTCAAGATGCTTACAATCAAATGGGGAAAGATGACACACAAAAGGAAGCTGAAAATGTGGGGAAAGAGATAGAAAGGGAACTTAGTGGTAGAGGGGAGGTAGAGGGGTGGGAAAGGGGGTATGGTGGAGTCTAGTTTAAAAGATTGTAGCAAGGTGGAAAATGAAGAGATGGTTGATCTGGAAACTCTCTTTAAATGGACACTTGGGAGGAGTTCTTCACTCTGCCCTACCCTACAGCCCTCCAATCAGAGAGACAGAGAATACTTAGGATACTGATAAAATACTAGTACCCAGGCTGACATAATCCCAAAGAATGAAAAGTTTCCTGATATTGAATTTAAATGATGACAGTTTAAATAAATCTTTTAAATAACTCATAATAAATGGAGGCAAAACTTGTTTTGTAGATATTATGAAATATGACTAAAATCAGTGAGGTCAAAGTTGAGGTGGAATAAAAATGTATGAACATTTCATCTAACAATAACCATATGAGAAGCATAAATCTGTGTAAAAAGGGTAGGAAAGATATCAATGATTTTGATTATTTATATGCAAATTAAATAATTAAGATTCATTATTCTTTAGCGGAAGTAGGGATAATAATAGCAGCTACCTTTCAGAGTTGTTATGAGGGCAAAATGAGACAATATTCGTAAAGTGCTTTACAAACCTTAAAATACTGTATAAATGTTAGCTACTACTACCAGTAGTAGTACTAGGAGCAGCTAGGTGGCACAATGGATAAAGTGCTAGCCCTGGGGTCAGGAAGACTCATCTTTGTGAGTTCAAATCTGGCTTCAGACACTATTAGCTGTGTGACCCTAGGCAAGTCACTTAATCCTGTTTGCCTCTGTTTCTTCATCTGTAAAATGAGTTAAAGAAGGAAATGGCAAACTATCTCTGCCAATTAAAGCCCAAATGGGATCACAAAGAGTCAGATGTGATTGAAAATGACCGAACAACAACAAAAACTACTACTATTATCATTAGTATCATTGTATAATCTGCTTCATTAGTGTTTGTTCTGATCATTTGGATTCATTATTGCTGGGATAGAATGTGAGCTCAGATCCATTACACCCCAGAAATTATGTTATAATGGTGGCTACCACTATATTTGTTTAAAGATTGGGTCATCTAATTGGATTTTCAGTTTCCAATCAGTCATTTACCTAGAACTCTTCCTTAGTTATAGCATTGAGGTTTGGACAATACTTTAACCAGACAATACTCAGCTAGTCCAATACATGCCTGAAGATTTTAGGCATTTCTGGCACTATCAGTCTCTCTATGTATCTATGTATGTTTGTATGTATGTCTCTATCTATCTATCTATCTATCTATCTATCTATCTATCTACCTACCCACATATACACATAATAGCTAGCATTTATATAGCATGTTGAAATCTGCCAAGTATTTTACATTATCTTCATTTGATCCTTACAACACAACAATCTTGACTAGTAGGTACTATTATTCTCCTCATGTTATGGATGAGGGAACTTCAGTGTTTTAATATATTAACTAGCTATAATATTAAGTATATATGCATATACATATATACAATTTTGCAAAAGGTTGACTTTTAATAAACTTCTAAAAAGTAATGTATATATGTATGTAAATATACATATATATAATATGTATATGTATAAAATCTTTATCTTGTACATAGTGCTTTAATCAGGATTTGGAGAACTGTTTCTAATAACATAGAGACACCAATAAATGCTATCCTATTCTTAACACAGTGAAAAATACTTAGCTTTTATGGAATTCCCTAATGAACAAAATATAAATATTTAATCATGGTGATTTGTATGCTTTTATAGTAAGTTCACTATGGCTTTAGATTTTCTGGGACTATTTGTGTCATCTCTTTGATAGACATAGTTAAGCAATGTAAGACAGTAATTCCATTTTTATTCTTTTTCCAGTGTGACACGCGGGAACCAAGTGGCATTCGAGTGGCTCCAGTTCCTCTCTACAATTCTTTCCATGATGTTTACAGATTTATTAATATTCTTGCCTCTGCAATTTCTGCTGCAAATCAAAAATGAACAAATCTATTTTTAGCTCAACAAAGCTAATTATATTAGTGTCTCCATTGTCACTTCCTGGCTACTTCTGATTCTAGCAATGTAGTCCTTTAGAAGTGATGGTGTTATATAAAGCCAATTATATGGAAAAGAAAAAAAATGTGTTGGGATTTTTGTAACAGCCCTTTGTCCTTCTTCTTAGGAGAGTTAGTGTGTTTGCTCATTTTATTGGGCCAGGGAGAGGTTATCTATTATCATTTTGTTTAAAATAGAGGTTTGCACTATCTGTAAGTCAGATGTTGCCATTTTGTATTCAGTAAAATATTGTGAGTTGATTTCAAATACAACATGAGGGATAGTTTCAATTTTGTTTTAGTCATTGACTTCAATTCTGATAACTAAAAAACTTTTATTTCAGAAGTATTGCTTTAGTTCCAGTTTATCCAAGAGGTAATGTTCAGTATGTCTTCTGATAGCATTGATATATGCCCAAGCACTTTAACAATGGCCCTTCTAGTTCCAAACTAAGGAAAAGGAAGTATATTTTCCACTGTGTGCCCTTATCTCTGTAATACCTTTTCTTTCACTGCTCATACTGTGCAATTCTGCCTTTTAACTTGGTCATCCCTTCATCTCGGTGTCCAGAAAAGACACAAAAACAATTGCAAGTCTATTTTTCCCTTTCAGTATCTATTCCACTCTATCCTTAAAATGTGTTGGGGGTTGAAAAGCAAGAAGGGAGTGAAGGGAAGGATAAGAAGGAAGTGAGCCTGAAATATTTCAGGCAGAAATTGTGGAGGTTGGGAAACAAGCATACTCTTGCTCTGTGATTCCCAAATGTGCTCCAACTACATTAATTTCTTCAGAGCCTCTCCTGAGTAATTGCCTCTGATTCCTATCTCTAGTGTACAATACTGAATTTCATAATTATTTTTTATGGATGTTGAAGAATACTTCATATCCATGGACAGCAGCAAAAAGGTGGGGAAGAATAGAAGAAGCAATGGTCTAGAATGCATCCTCCTAGCTCCCGTTTAAACAAGCTTGACAGTACTGTTCTTCTGGCCCAGATGGAAAACAATTCGTAGTAGCAATCAGTGAAGAGAAACAGGCTCTGACTAGGTGCTTAACTACCTTTCCACTATAACTTTGGGTTAAAACTACATCAGTGAAGTCAGAAGAGTCTTCAGAACATGCAAATGTGTCCGTCACTACTTCACACTATTTAATTTCTTAAATATTTTAAGATTGGGCATTTTCATTCTTTCACAAGACAATTTTTTTGTGTTTAGTTTTAGTAGTGATTTGTTTTGTTTCTTTTGGGGTGGTGGTTGTTAGAGATGGGACTTGACATTTTTTCAGAGAACTCTCAGTGCTGAAGCTCATTTTGCTGATACAAAGAACTATTTCATCTCTTCCATTTAGTCTCAGAATTCCAACTAAAAAATTGTTACTTACTCATAATTACAGGTATAATGCACCAAAGGCAGGACTTGGATCCATCACTCTAAATTGAAATGTCTAACTGCAATTCATGACTGTAAATCTGATCTTCTATCCACTGTATCTGATTGCCTCTCATATCTGTACATATATTACCTATGTATGTATGTATGAGTGTACTAAAGCGGTATATGAGGGAAGTAATAGTGATAGAATATAAAATCAACACAAAGGCATAGGAACAACTCAAAATGTAAAGGATTCTAGGATTTAGAGATGCATCTGAGTACAGAGTAGCCATCTAGTCCAGCTTCCTCATTCTATAGAAGAGAAACTGATTGCCAGAGACATCAAGTGATTTGCCCAATCACATACAGGTATTAAGTAGCATGGCTGGGGGACTCAGTTCTCTGACTTTACATATAGTACATTTTTCAGATATCTGTTGAATGAATGAATGAAAATGGATTGTACAGTTCCCTGATTTCTTAAGGTCTACATTAGTGCTTCAATGATATTTGAAGCATACTTTATTAAGCATAATATATTTTTTAAAAAACCTTTTCCTGTTGATAATGAACATGTTTATAAACTTTCATTAACATGCTATGCTGTAATTTAGTGTTAGCATCAAGGACTGTTCATGTGTAGTATTACCCATGTGCAATATTACATATTCCTTACATTAAGTGATCCCAGAATATTGTGCTATTTAAGCAGTAGTTCTTGTGATCTGTTCTTAATATACCTCATTCTATCCTATTTTACACTTAGATATCTAAGTAAGGACCAAAAATGGTTTCACTTCTCAAAAGAGCCCAATGCATGAGCTTTTTTATACCTTTTTGCTGTTCAGAGGGTTTCCATACCAGATAATCAGGGTTCATGGCTATAAGAGTTCATGAATATATTCTGAAAGACTGTGAGCATCAGAAGTCAGGTCACTTAGACATAAATAAATAATATATCATCACACTTCAGGACATCATCTCTCCAACCACCAGAAGAGCCTACATTATTAGATGTTAGAGCTATTGGGTTAGAACACCATATTAATGTAACCAGTTTGATGTGTTTCCTGTGATGAACAGTTTCCTGTGTAGACCCCTTAGCTATGTTCTGCTTTATAGACATAACTTATATTCCTAATTATGGCTAGCCATAATTGTAAATGTGTGCCACTGGTCATCAGGTAACAGGTAAAAGGAATAGGATGCAAGGATCAACACAAACTCATCACCATTGATGAAAAAAAAGCACATTTTTGTTTGGTACAAAAGTAGCAATATCTTCATATGTGAAGGAAAGTATGTGTTTTATATATATATACACACATAGATGTGTATATATTCATATTTGGAAAGAAAAAATGTTAATTGTATTATGAGTATTTACATATATATATATATATATATATTTATTCTAAAATTACAATCCTAGAGAGTGAATTTTTCATGCCAAAGGAGAGACTTTTATGTAGCAAACATCAGCTAAAATGAGAATCAGAAATAAACATATGCCTAGTTCTAATCAATATCTATCTGACAACCATTGTGAGCATGATATTAAATGGTAACCCTTAAGAAAGACATATATATATATATATATATATATATATATATATATATATACACACACACATGGTCCTTATGATCTTAGTCAATAACATGATAGAGAGACAAGTGAGAAAACAAAAATCATCTTTTCATCAAATAGTGAAGGTGGTCAACCACATTAAAAACATATATTTATGAACATATACCATAAATTTAAGAGACAGAGGTTAGGTGGGAAGTACATGCCAAAGAAGGGAGATGATGTGAAACAAATTTTAAAAATTATTTATAGGAAAACATTAAAAATGGTTTTTGAGGAAAAAGTGATTCTTAATTTTGAAAAATAATATGGAATTAGAAGGAAAGGGTATCATCATCATGAGCTAGTGAAATCCTTTGAACTTATGCATTTCTTAATGTGGCACTTCCTGGTGCATTTCCATTTTAAAATATGCTATATAATCGCTAGGTCTAGAAAAGAGTAGTTAACTTTTGTTGTTCAGTGTTAATGTTATAATCTTCATGTGCATATAAATGTTTTGAAATCTAAATCAAAACTGCTGTTTTATTATAGATGTTAGTTTTCTGGAAATTGCCAGGATTAATGGTCCATGTACAAAGATTTGATTTAAACAGAACAAAAACAAAAATACACTGGCTGACTTCTTGCTTTGATAATTCAAAGATCTTTCTCACCTTGTTTTGAAAGCACTAAGAAGATAGTGTTATGATAATACCTAAAGTGACTCAGTTTCCCTGTAAACACCTCGATAAAGGTTAAAAATGTCACAATTGAAAAAGAAATAAGGAGAATAACTCTAAATTTCTCCACCTAGCCCAGGGATGCACCAAAGATCTTTCATAATCCTTCAGAAACTTTGATATGGAGAAGGCACAAAGCAGTTCCAGCACAACAGAATGGTACCAAGAGGAGACCAGCATGGCTAGGAACCCAGAATGATTCTGTAAAGTGAACCATACTCCAGAGGACAGTGGCAGGAGAAGGGCCCTAAGCAGAGACTGGGTGCTGCAATGCCCAATGATGGGAGTCCAGCCTTGGAGCACCCCCAGAGCAGTAAGGGGGAAAGTTTTCAAGAAAAGGCTAACACAGGTCACAGTCCTAGAAAGAGAGACCCTAAGTAGAGCCTAGAGAATTCAATTTCACCATTCACAGTTCAAGTAAGAGTGGAAATTTTTCAAATTGACATAGTACCCCTGCCTGTCCATTCTGGTTTTCTTACATCTTGCTTCCCATCTTCTACTTTGAGATCCAGTGATACTAGCCACCTTGCTGTTCCTCCAATTAGACACTGGCTCTTCATTCAGAGTATTTCACTGGGGGCAGGTAGGTGGCACAGTGGACAGAGCACCGGCCCTGAAGTCAGGAGGACCTGAGTTCAAATCTGGCCTCAGATCAAACACTTGACACCTACTGGCTATGTGACCCTGGGCAAGTCACTTAACCCCAATTGCCTAAAAAACAAAAAGTATTTCACTGGCTGTCCCATGTCTGGAACTCTCTCATGCTCCTTTACTAGTGTTCTTTGCTTCTTCCAAGTCGTAGCTAAGGTCCCACCTTTTGCAATAGGCCTTTCCCAAGGTCTGGTTTATAATCAGGCAAGGTGGAAGTGACATCAACAATTTGAACCCTTAATCCCCTGACTCAACCAAGTCTTGAGGAATATCTCGATACCTTTTAACTAATTTTCCTTAAAAGGTATTGAAGCCACAGGAGTCTTGGTTAGTGCAGGACACTAAAAGTTGAAGCTGTTGATACCATTTCTTTGACTGGGTACCCTTGGAGTAGCTATGAGGAGCTCAATAGTGCTCTAATGTACCATCAAAACAAGTAACTCAGGCAAAGGAGCTTAGACAAGCTGGATCAACTCAAGGTTTCCTCAATGTCTATCAGTCAGTCAATAAGCTTTTGTTAAACACCTACTATGTCCTGGATATTGTGCTAAGTGCTGGAACAGTTCCCTAAGTCTAAGACAAAATTCTAACTTCTACCAAAAGAATTTTTTAGTCTTTCTTAATCTTAATGCCTTCCTTCTGAGACTACTCCCAATGTACATATCTTGTTTGTACATAGTTGCTTGCTTAGACTATTAAATACTTGAGAGCAGGGATTGCTTTTCTTGTTGTTGTTGTTTTTTGCCTTTCTTTGCATCTCCAGGTTTAGCATAGCGCTTGGCACATAGCAGATACTTAATAAATGTTAGATAATTGACTGATTAGTTTTAAGAAGTCTGGTTCTGTCTATTACTGTCACTGATTTCTGCATGTGATTTTCTCTCTGTCTTTTTATTTTTAATCCCCTTTTTTTGAGACTGGCTGCAGTGTTTGTGTCCTGACTTCGAGACTCACTTTAACCCAAAGAGAAAAATTGATATCATATTATCATATATCATATGACTGTATCTGACACCTATCTATATTTTCTACATATTTTCCAAATTTGCCATTTAAGCACAAAAGAATCCATAGGGACCAGCATGAATCAAAGTACCACACACCAGGAAAGAAATATTTAAGACTTCATGCTTGCAAATGTTGGCACAAAACTGACCAGTGTCTTCACTGGGGAAGCACAGATTTGCTGACAGGAACGTTAGAGACCATCTACTCTAATTTCTTTATTGTCTCTCTTACAAATTAGGAAACTGAGGCCAAGCAAGGTTAAGTGACTTGCCAAGGTCATATAGTAATTAAGTACCAGAGTTGGGATTTGAACCTCGGCCTTAGAAATCCAAATACAGTATTCTCAACATGATACCATGATTAATCTTCCTAAAGCAGGCTTTCATCATGCTTTCTCAAAGGTTCCCTGTTGTCTATAAGATACATTTCAAATGCCTTTGGCTGGTATTAAAGGTGGTTCATGTGGTCCTAACCATTTATTTATTGTTCCCATATATGAATGCTGTGCTTCAGTCATTTTGAGTCTATTTGTCATGAAAGGAACATTGAATGAAAAGCAGGAAGGAATAGTGGATAGGTAGTATGCTGTGTCAGGAAGATCTGAGTTCAAATTCAGCTTCTTGACATAAGCTTTCATATAAGACTATGAAAAAGACAATCTATCTGAGTTTCACTGTCCTTATCTATAAAATGAGGAGGTTAAACTTCAGTTTCAGTCATGACTGATTCTTCGGGCTTTTTCTTAGCAAAGATACTGGAGTGGTTTGCCATTTCCCTCTCCAACTCATTTTACAGATGAGGAAGCTGAGACAAACAGGGTTAAGTGATCTGCCCAGGGTCACATAGCTAGTAAGTGTCTGAGGCTAAATTTGAACTCTAGCCTTCCTGATTCCACGCCCAGAGCTCTACATAGCTGTCTTTAGCAATCACAGTTTCAAAGCTATATTTTATGGAGCTAGAAAAAATAATGGCATACATGTGGAAAAATAATAGGTCAAGCATCTCAAGTGTACTGATAAGAAAGGGGGGTATGAAGTAAGGGGGTACCAAATCTCAAACATTACTACAAATTAGTACAGTTTTCCCTTCCACATCATGACTTTCCTCATCCTGGTTTTGGTATATCATGGGTCAGTATAAGAAATTAAATGTGAACTTGGGGGAAGTTTTGTGGAAGCCGCAGATGATGTGCAAAGGCCAGAAGACAACACACACAAAATTTTAGAAACTCAGAAATGCATAAAATATGTGTATTGTATTGTACATATGTATATGATAGTATTGTATAATATCAACATATATTATCTTTAATACTATAATAATTCAGACTTCTTCTCTGGTATGAACTGAGAGCCAAAAGGAAGGGAAAACTGTAATTGTTAAAACAATTTAGTACTGTTTAAAAAACAGTAGGCACTACATAAATGCTTATTCCATTATCATCATCACTGTTATTATTAGAGCAGATTAGGTACACAATCTATAGAAGCAACAAACAAAGTAGCATAGTGACGATGATGATGGTGATCATTATCATCATCATCTTTTTCATCATCATCATCATCCATCCTGGTCATGAGAGTTGGAATATTCCTTGCTTCCCATTGCCACTTTCAGACTTTCCCTCTATCAGAAACACTCAGTAACATATTCTCTTTTGAAGTCCCTTTATTCTGAGTTCATCATCCAATCAAGATTTGATTGTTATCTACAGACTCCCTAAGACATTTTCCTTTCTTCTTCAATGACCACAATGTCTGCTTCACAGTATCTCTCCACCTCATCTTCTGCCCTCATACAAAGAGCCTTACATATTGATACTGTCTCAAGTACCCTCACTTCCTAATTTCTCAATATACTCAGTTTTCATGAACTACTCCTCTACTCCTAATCCATACACGGAAATGGTGAAATCTTTCATCTTATTTATCATCATCCATAATTGTGTTACATTTCCCCATATACAAACCATAAAATATCTTTACCTGATCTCAGTCTTTTAACCTTCCACCTGTTCTTCTGCCTTATGACCCCTAACCCTTTTCTTGATCTTCACTATAATCTCTAATTCTTCCACTCCTTAGTTTTTTCTCAGGCCATCACTTCTACACTGGTTACACTCTCCTTTCCTTACCTCTACACCTTGGTGAATCACTTCAACTCCATTGTATCCTCTACATAGGGGCCCCTTGTCCCTTTCACCCCTTGCCAAATTTCAACCTTGTATTACACCCACTACTTTCCTCCTTTGTTCCTATTCACATGAAATGGTGCTCCCTGGAAGAGTTCACTACCAATTGTGTCACAAAATTTCAACTGGGCTTTGACTAAGGCCTTTTACTTCCTTAATGGACTTGCTATCCCACTCACCACAGGGGATATTATAAATATATTTATTCCTTCTCAGGTCTTCTATGGCCTTTTCTACTCCTCAGTGGAGAACCCTGCCTCATATTTCCCCTGACCAAAAAAAAAAAAATGAGGCCTTTCTCAAAGAGCTCTCTCTTCAATCCCCTTCTTTAATTTGTATCACTCAAATGTTGTTTTTCGCCCTCACTAACTCTTCCTTAACTCCTGACTCAATGAGGTGACACTTTTCCTTACTAAGGTAAATCCCTTTATATAAAAATTCCATCCTGTCTTCTCTGGAAGATGGCCACACTCTATCCTCTCTACTCTCTCACTAATCTTCAGTTTCTCTCTAACTACTACCTGATTCTCTGCTGCCCCAAATATGCTTATATCTCCTTCATCCTTAAAAGATAACCCCTCATTTGATCTAACCATTCCCATAAGTCATCATTCTATATCTCTCCTCCCCAAAACTTGGCAAATCCATTTCCTCTCCTCTCACATTCCTTTTTTTTTTTAACACCCTGTAATCTGATTTCCAATTTTATCATTCAACTGCTATTTCCAAATTTACCAATGATCTCTTAATGGCTGAATCCAATTATCTTTTCCTAATCCTCATCCTTTTTGATCTCTCTATAACCTTTGACATGGCCAATCATCCTTTTCTACTTTTTTAGGTCTTCATGACTTTGTTCTCTCTGGGTTTTTCTCCTACCTCTCTAGGTCTCATTGCTCCTTCCCAGTTTCCTTTGTTGAATATTCACTCAGATCATTCCCTCTAACAAAGCCTCTCCCATATACATCTATCCAAGTCCCTCATCTCTTCCCACTCTATATTACCTTTTTGGTGTTCACATCAACTCCTCTGGGTTCTTTTATCATTTCTTTAAGATGATTACCAGATATATCTAGATCTATATGTACATTGCTATAGATATAGAGCCCTAACTTCTCTCCTGAGCTACAGTGTCATATCACCAGCTGCCTCTTAGATGTCTCCAGCTAGATGTTTCATAGACATCTCAAACTCATTATTTGCAAAACAAAACTCATTATTCTTGCCCCACTCCACCAAATCCTCCACTCTTTTTTTTTTAAGTTCCATATTAGTGTAGAGGGCACCACAATCCTCTCAATCATCCAGGTTCACCTCAATGTCATCCTTGACTCTTCACTAACACTAACCTGTCCACTATCCATATATAACCTGTTGCCAAGTCTTGTTGTCTTTACCTTCACATCTCTCACACATATCCCCTTATCTCTATGACACAACTGCCACCCTGGTGCTGCCCCTTTTCACCTCATGCCTGGAATATCTCAATAGCCTTCTAGTTAGTCTCCTTGCCTCAAGTCTCTCCTCCACTCAGTTGCCAAAGTGATTTTCCTAAAGCTTAGGTCTTACTATATCTCTACCTACCTACCATTACTCAATAAAGTCCAAGGGCTCCCTTTTATCTCCAGGACCAAATATGAAATGTCTCTTTGACTTTTAAATCCCTTCACAACCTGGACTCCTCCTAAATTTCCATTTTTCTTATACTTTCACTTCATGGGCTCTCCAGCACAGTGACACTGGCATTCATGCTACGCTATCTCTCATACCACCCCATCTCCCAACTCTGCCCTTTCATTAGCTGTGCCTGTTTTCAGCAATGCTGTCCCTCTTCTTCCTGTCTACTTCCCAGCTTCCCTGGCTTTTTTTTAAAACTCAGATCAAATCACATATCAGAATTTTAGGAGAAATTCTTTTCTGTTATCTGCTTCCCCCTTCCCATTAGGGCCTTCGTTCTAAGATTATCTTCCATTTATACTCTATATACCTTGTATCTTGATAGTTATTTGCATATTTTCTTCCCTGTTAGAATGTGAACTTTTTTGAGGGGCAGATGGTATTTTTGTTTTTCTTTGTATCCCCAGAGATTTGCACAGTATCTGGAACACAGTAAGTGCTTAATCAATGCTTATTGGCTGGTTGACTAACATAGGAGGAAGTTAGAAGGTCAGGATTGGGAAGTAGTTGGTAGTTCAGTTTAGCTGGAATGTAGAGGCCGTGAAAGAATTTAATTCGAAATGAACCTAGAAGGGAAAGGTAGATTCTAATCACATTAGAGAAGGTCTTTTAAAAAATAGTCTTAGAGAATTGTATTTTATTCCAGAGGCAATGTGGAGTCACTAAATGTTTTAGAATAGAACGGTAAATATGTCTTAAGGAGATTGTTGGCCATATACATAAGGAAGAATGGTCAGAGAAGGGAGAGTCCTGAAGTGGGGATACCATTACAATGGTCCAGGTGAGTTTAATTCAAGGGCCTGAGATGCAGTAGTTTTCTTGTTAGTGGAGAATGTTGGATTCCAGGGATCTAGGAATAGAATTAACAGAACAACAATTAATTGGATGTGGGGGATGAGGCCAAGGCAAGAGTCAAGAATGTCTCTGAAGCTATACATGTGGGTTCTAGTGTCTTTGACAGAAATAGTTTCAAAGACCTGGAGGTATAATGGGAAAGGCAGTGGCTCTGTTTTGAGCATGTGAAGTTTGATGAGACATCCAGTTCAATGTGGCTATGAGGTGGGAATGCAGTTCAGAAGAAATTAAAGCTGGGTTTTTGTTTGTTTGTTTTTGTTTTACCAGACCATGATTCATTGGTGTAGGAATTTCCTAGTAGGCAACTCCATCTACCAACTCAGATCAGCATCTACTCTGCAGCTTATGGTCTGCCAAGTACTTTGAGAGGTCAATTGTCTTGCCCAGGGTCACATACCCCAGGGTTACATTGTGAACATGGACTCTCATGACTATACTATATGCTAGAACTTCCCTTCTTCACAGGAGAACAGGACAATGGAGTTACACAAGCACTCAGTTAGAAGGATCTCTATGGAAAATGCTGTTCACATCCAGAGAAAGAACTATGGAGTTTGAATGCAGATGGAAGCATACTATTTGTTCTTTTTTTTTCTTCTGTTTTGTTTTGCTTCTTCTTTCTTGTGGTTTCTCCTATTGGTCCTAATTCTTCTTTACAATATGGCTAATGTGAAAATATGTTTAATAGGAATGTGTATGAGAGCCTATATCAGATTACATGCCACCTTGGGGTGGGAGGGGGAGAAAATTTAAAACTCAAAAGCTTATGGAAGAGAATGTCAAAAACTAAAAATAAATAAATAAATAAATTTTTTTAAAAGAAGAAGGATTTCTGAGGCTCAGAGCAGCTTGACATACCAGTGATCCTTTGTGGGTGAACTCTAGCTGAGTTTGGAGGTGCCTGTAGCTGCCAGAAACTAAACAACTTACGGGAAACCTTGCACAACAGCTGCAGACTCAAGACCTTGCTCAGGACTTTCTAAACATCCTGGCTTATTGTGTCTACCAATATTGCCCTTGCCTTAAGACCTGCTCCCTACCCAAAAACCTCTAGAAACCATAAATATCTCACCCTTTTCCCTGCTGCCCTTTGAACAGCTCAGAATTCTCTCCCCCTTTCTGTTCCTCTGCAGGTTTTCCCTCTCCTGCAAGTTCTTTTCAGACAACAAACATTTGTAATTTGTGATTTGACTCTGTTTTCTTTAGGTTCCCTCTTTTTGGGCCTGGGGTCTTCCTTTAACACATGTTGTAGAGGCTGGATCTGAACCTAGATTTTGACTTAAAGTTCAGTTCTCTATCCACTACACTACACATCCTGCAACTCACTGTGTACACACACACACACACACACACACACACACACACACACACACACAATGTGGAGAAGAAATCCCACTTGATCCCTCATCCAGCACTTAGTCTTCCAATAGACCAACTGGGAACCATAAATAAAATTGAAAAGTATTTAATTGAAACAAAGTAGCAAAGTAAATCATTGGAAATAATCATGCAGTAGGAAATTTTTTGGCCCTGTATACAAATGAGAACAATAATCCACCTTCTGCTAATATAAATATAAACAAATTCCTGTAGAACTCATATTCAGAGGTGAATGATGTTGAGTTTAGTGATAACTACTTCATATTTTGACAAGGAAGCCTCTTTTTCCTAAGTACCTACAGCTCCATTTTCTGACCATCAGCTGGGTCTTGCTGTCGCTGTCAGTTTTACTTTCTGTAACTCCATAACTCCTTGACAGAGTCCCAGTCAAAGGACTTGATACTACAAGTCACACCTCTTGTGCAGCTGTCCTTTGCTGACTTCTTAATGATATTAATGTTAACATGTGACTCTGCTCCACACGGCTGAAACTAATCCTATTTCTCTGCCACCATGGAATTGCCGTTAGGTTTCTTAGCTGCTATGCTCTGATGTTCTGCCCAGGATGTTCTGTCCATCTTTGCTACCATCCCTGAAGCTCTTTCTCACTGCTGCCAGGTTGGGCAAGAGCCATTGCTCTCTTAGCATGAGATTACCTGGCCACATACCCCCAGGCTAGTCAATACATTTTCAACTTTTTCTTTAATTCACCTCACAGCTTTGCCAATTGGGCATACAAGAAGAAGCTTCTCTCAGTAGAAGATTATTCTTACTAATGGAGTAATGGGAAGTGAATTCCTTTCACCTCTTCATCATTTCAGAGTATAATCAGGGAAGCCCCTCCCACCTGGGCAGCACATCTTGCTGAGTCTTTCTAAAGTGGGGCATAAACACACTTACCTCTTCCAATATGTCCTTTCAATTTCCATCATGTCCATAAATATCTGGCAATTGACCATGCAAATTATCTTTGAGTTTTGATAAGTTTCAAGAATGCTCTAGAAATCCTTCCATAAAGGGAAAGTGTGCAAACACCGTACCTCTCACTGTTAATACAGACATCATGGTAATACCTATGGCCCCTTTATGCCTAAAATGGGTATATGCCTCAGTACCTAACATAATACTTTGTATGCAGTATGCAATATATATATATATATATATATATATTTAATTCATACACTTGAAAAACAGAATACAGAAAATCAAAACACAGAAGGAGATTGAATACTATAGAATCTATGGACATTAATTGCTTACAGCGCCAAGAATCCAAATCTTCCAAGGCCCCAATGGAATTCCCAGAACACAGCCAGAGAGCTTATTTTGATACACCTCACCTTCAAAATAAATTACTCTTAATAATGTAAGTATAAACAAAGCTAATCAATAAAAGCATTAATGTTTTACTCCATAATGATCTTAGCATTTACTTTGTATCTCTATTTTGTCTTTATTTACATGTCCGCCTCTCTCCCAATCTTTTGCCATCTCCTTCCATCCCAACACACATCTAACTCAAAATTTAAGCTTCTTCTGGGCTATAATTATTTTCATTTTTGTCTTTGAATTCTCAGTACCTGGCATAATGGCTTTGACATAGGGTACTTAATCAATGCTTGAATTGACTTGAATTGTACTTTTTAACCTACTTAGGTGGAACATAATTTAAAATCATATTATACTTCTTAGTTGAGTTTATTCCTTCCATCTTCATCTTTTAAAAACTCAAATGCATATTTAATCATGAAGTAAATTCCTATTCTTTTATGGACATCACAATCAAAACATCAGTAGAAATGCTTTGTTACCTGAGAACAGAGGTTAAGGTAATTATTATCTTCCAAATATCAACTATATTAACAGAAAGATCTGGGCTTAAGATGAGTAAGAAAAGGAACATTGCTCAGAAGCAGTTTCAGTTACTATTCAACACACAGTAAATCATGTTTTTGTTTTTATTTATATCTTCAGTACATGATGTAAACAAGAACACCTCCAGATATTATTTTGGCAGGCACAAAAACTGTTTATCCGACAGATGATATAGAGAATAATACATGGCTCTTAATTAGTGAGAAAACTGTGACTTAATCAAGAGATTCTGATGGCATTCAAACAGTTTGCAGATAGCTAAATGGAAGCCGTGTCACTGAACAACATCCTAAATACATTTTAAACTACAGATTAGAAAATGGAAGCTTTAATATCTTAAATAAAAAAGAATTTTAGGAGAAAATTGGGCACCATGTTGCACTGTGGGTTGTAAGAGAATTGAAACTAAATAGCACACAATATAAGTAAAAACTTTCTGTTCTGAGCACTGTGGTAAATCCTAAATGGATTTGAAAAATTCTTCCATTAATCTGAAACTGACAGATTATAAGATTTAGAGCTGAAAGGGACCTTAGAGATCATTTACTTCAACCTTCCATTTTATAGATAAAGAAATTGAGGCACATAGAAGTTAAATAATTCGTCCAAGATCCCACAGATGGTAAGTAAAAGAGCTGGGAAGGGTCTACCCAAGATGTCATGCAACCCATTCTATTGAGGATAGAGGCTCAGAAAGGTTAAGCAACTTCCTTAAGGTCATATAGGGAGTAAGTGGCAGGATTACAGTTTGAATCCATGACCTCTGATCCTAAATCCAATCCTCCTTCCTCTATAGTGATATGCTGAAGTATATGGTTGACTGAAAAGGTTTGACTGCGTCTTCAAGGTTCACATAGGTAGCAGTCTTTTTGGGGAACACATATATTATGCGCACAAAACTGGACCTGTACTTGAATCTATGGGCAAGCCTCTAGGCTGGGGACCTCCCTAGGCTAGGTTTCCAATATGCAAAATGAATGAGTGGGACTATCGGAGCTCTGAAGTCCTAAATCTGTGATCTAGCATTATATTCTACATCAGTGCTGTCAAACTCAAATAGAAACAGGGGCCACTAATCTGTGCATAAGAATCCCTGTGGGCCGCATATTGACTTAGTTTTAAAATGTAATGTGATCTATGTTTTATTGTATTTTTATTTATTTGGTTAAATATTTCCCAATTACATTTTAATCTGGTTTGGGCTGCACTCAAGAGTTTTGCAGCAGGATGTTTAACACCTCTGTTCTGCATGGTTTGTTATTATGTAAAGCAAACAACCCAACTGCTGACTAGTCATTCCAGTTATTTCAGATATTAACCACCAAATTCTAGGATTGCACAATCTTTTCAATCAGTTGTTGTACAACTCTGTTTCTTAAAAAATAATTTTCATTTTTTTCTCAACTATAAATCATCTGCTTTTTTTCCTTCCCACCTCTTTTCCCCAGGGGGAAAAAAAAAAGAAAAAAGAAAATAAGTATTAAACTTTTGTATCAAAAAAGCATAGTTGAGAAAAATAAATTCCCAACTTGACCACATCTAAAAATGTTTCTCATTTTACATGTTAGGCAGCTAGGCAGCATTCATCATCAGTCTTCTGGATTCATGGTTGATCATTACATTATTCAGAATACTTAGGTCTTAGGTCTTGTTTCTTTTTACAGTATTTATGCTATAGTATTAGTTATGTTATAATATAACTCTCCAAAAAGCTGTAGCATATGCAGCACCCTGGTCAAACGATCTTGGTTGATGAACTAAATCAAGTTGAGGGTAACCAACAGGCCTCAGATCTGTCAATGAGTTTGGGGTATGTCATTTGAAGACTTCCCCAGGTAGAATGGATGGATGAGAACAATTTGTTCCAACAGCCAAGAAGGTGGCTATCAGATTCATCCATCCACAAATAGGCCTTTTGAAATATATAATGCATTCTTCAAAAATGAAATGAGCATTTTGTAGTCTGTTTTAGCCATGTAAGGAGTCAGCTTTCATTCAGCAAATCAAAATCTGATACAATTCATAGCTCAATCATTATTAATTGTGTGGAATTTTGAATCCTATATAACAAGATTCCATTTTATCCACTTTCCATATTTACAAGTTGGGGAAGCATGACATTTCAAGGCTCTCTAGATTGGCATACTGCTCAATTTTCTCCAAAAGTGATGACTTAAGCAATGAATGCTACATAATGAAGCCAAATGCTAGATAATGAATCAGTCTTGTCTTTAAAAACATACATACACACACATATGCACTTGACACTTAAACACTGAAAAATAGTAGATGATTGTGGATGTTATGAGAGTGAAAAACCTTCCTTTTCCCACTGTAGACCCAAGGGCTTTCCTCCTATGTGACAGAGCTTTCTACTTTATGGATCTTTATGAGATTAGTTTATCTTAAGAGGATGGGTATTATCTGCTAAATCTCTAATACAAATCACTTATGGGAAGAAAGAAAAACAAATAATATATGTGTGTAGGGGAGTGTGTGTTTGTGTTTGTATGTATGTATATATACATATATATTACATAGAGAGACACACACACAGAGAAAGAGAGAGAAAGAGGAGAGGAAGAGAGAGAGAGACAGAGAGAGAATGTGTGAGGCAGATGACTGAAAGAGACAAGGAGAACTCCAAGAAGCAAAGACTTATCCAATTGTCTGTGCCAGACATATGACAATGTCTGTAGCAACTTCTAGCCAGACAGGAGTTTGGTGCCAGAAGCCTACAGAGTAGCTGAAAAGCAAAACTGAGTTACTGGATTCCCAGGACTCTGTTTCTCCAAATCAAGTTTTATTTAGCTATTTCTAAGTTATTTTTATCCCAGGACTGATTTCTAAATTTCGCTTAGAATTGTCACAATTTTTCCAACTTTTTTTTTGGGGGGGACGACTAAAATTCAAAATCAATAGAACTGAAAACTAAATTAACTATTTACCTTTGACCAAGGGTTTTGTCTTGGTGGCAATGGTATATTTGGATTTGCCATTTTGATGGGTCAAATGGAAAGATGGTACTTATTTAATATGGTGCTTTTTATTTAAAAAAAGTTTTTAATAATTATTTGTTGAATGACCAGATCATTTAGGAAAATCAGTTATAACATTTGGGACAGTTGTCTCCAGGTTTGAAATTAACTCTTGGAAGTGAACAATATTTTATATATAACAGAAGTAGACATTTGCTAAAAGTGAATGCTTCCAAGGAAACCAATTATCAAGAGGCTGTAGAGTATAGTGGAAAGAATATTGGGTTTGGATTCAGTTGACCTGGCTTCAAATCTTGGATCACCTACTTATTACTTGTATAGCCTCAGGCAAGTCACTCAATCTTCTTATACCTCAGTTTCCTTGTCTGAAAAGTGAAGGAGTTGGATTAGATGACTTGTAATGTACCTTCCAACTCCATACTGATGATCCTAACATCAATGGCCCATTGCTGAGATGGGATAGGCAACTCCTCTGAATGGTCCCAAGCACTTGATGTTTGGTTTACTCCAAGAATGTGTTAGAGCCAATTCCTACTGAGCAAATTGTTAAATTTTCAGTGGCAGCATTTACACCTTGGAAATGGGCAAATGCTATGAAACAGTTTGATTTATTGTTTTGTTGATTTTTAAGAATTAAGAAAGTAATGGAGAAAATGTCAATCATTCAGGTTAAACTTAATGTCATATATACATTTTTCTAGAAAGTTTGTTGTTAAACCCTGACCAGCACACCACTGACTATAGCCCAAATAACTGTACTCTTGTAAGAGGAACCACTCTCCCTATGGCCCATAAGAGTGACCGGCAAAAAAAAATCTGCCCTTTTGGTCATGTTTTCTCAATTTTTCTCTCTCTTGGACTTCCACATAGAAGTATGGGATTAGAGATGGCAGAATCAGGATGCCTTAGAGGCAAGAGTGCTGGAAGATTAAAATTGTTGGCTCTGACCTCAGGTAAGCAGAAAACTTTGGTAGCCATGGAGAAACATCAATTTTCTAATGGACCTGTAATCATAGAAATGAGGATATTTCCTCCATTGGTGCAAACCATGCATTCACCAGCTTTCTTAGCTATTTCTGTAGCAGGCTAGCTTCCACAAATATAATAATCAGTCAAGTCTTTGTTAGAGTGGACTTACTTGCCCTCTTGCTCTCTTACATATCGTCACTGGCTTGTGCTTCCATCCTACTGGAAACACTGAACATTCCAAAACTCATTTCAAATCCAGTTATATTATCAAATCTCTGTGACCTCATATTGCAATCAAAAGCAATGGAGTTTGATTCATAAAGGCATGGCAATGCCATCAGTAGCAGAAAGTGCAGTAAATCTCAGTGCCACCCCCCAGGGTGAAACCTCATTTTTTCAGTAGCTCCCCTGTGGTTCTCAAGCTGCAAGGGAAGAAATTAGAAAGTTTACTTGCATTATATGAACCTCCTTTATCTTTCTGTCATTGACATAGGGGAGTGGGGAGCAAGAGGGAGGGAGTAAAACAGGTCTAATGATTGAAAATACTCACAATCCTGGATAGAGAAGCAGGTGACTGAGAACAATGGTGATTGTGATCTAGGCAGCTAGGTGGTGGTCCAGGTGATAGAGTGCTAGACTTGGAAGCAGGAAGACCAAAGTTCAAATCCTGCTTTAGACACATACTAGCTGGGTGACACTGTGCAAGTAATTTAAACCTTCCTAGCCTCAGTTTCTTTGTAATAATAGTTCCTGCCTCATAGGGTTCTTGTGAGAATCAAATGAGATAACATGGAAAGTTCTGTGCAAACCTTAAAGCACCATACAAATGTTAGCTATTATTAAGATTGTAGTTACTTTGGTAGTAGGTCAGTACCAAGATGGACACTTGTACTGTCCTTCTCCACCTGCCTCTCACAACTTAAGGAATATTGGCTGCTGTACATGTAAATACAACTTCCATCACTGTACTGTCACTGATGGCTCTCCATCCCATGCCCAGAATGATTAGTTAACCAAAATGATACTTCACAGGTAAAAAGAGATTACCACCTAGTCAGTGCCAGATTTAGAAAGAAGACTGGACCCACAGACATGGCTTTCTTCAGAGTTTTCTTTCCTTTCTCAGCCTTGTGTCCTGAGATTCCAGTGTTTTACCTTTTCTGTCACATCCTCCTTATCAAATAATTGAGCTGAGAAAGTGTCCCACTAAATCATAGTCTCAGAAACATCACCTTTGAGACTCTAGGGCTGAGCTCCCATTCAGTTCCCTTAACATCAGTATTCAACCTAAGACATCAACAGGATGGGGAGTGCTGATTTCTTGAAACATCAACCAGACAAAGTCTAAAACACCTCACATTACTACTATCTCTTTCAAATCTGTTTTCTCAACCTATAGAAATCCTAATATCTAATGCAACATATTCTGGGAATCTCATGTCTAGATTTATGATTATCCATGTTTCATTTATCTTTGTACCTTTATTCCCTTTTCTTAATTAAATTTTATTTCTTTTGATCAACAGAAAGCCACCTCTCACTTCCATCTACCCTTCCCTCTCCACAATTAAAAAAGAAAAACAAAATTCCTGCTACAAACATGAATGAAGAGTCAAGCAAAACAACTTCCCTCATTGGCCAATATATAAATAAATAAATAAAATGCAGTCTGCACTCTGAATCTATTACCCCTCTACCAGGAGCAGGGTTGCATGTTTTCATCTTGAATCCCCTGGAATCATGGTTGATCAGCATCGTGTTAATCAGAGTTTCTAAGTTGTTCAAAATTGTCTTTGCAGTATTGTAGATATTATGTAAATTGTTCTCCTGGTTCTTCTCATTTCACTCTGCTTCAGTTAATAGAGGTTTTTCCAGGTTTTTATGAAACCTTTCTCTTCATCATTTATTACAGCACAATATTATTTTATCACAGTCATATACTACAAACTTGTTCAGCCATTCCCCAATTGCTAGTCATGCCCCCTTCAGTTTTCATTTTTTTTTTGCTATGACAAAAATAGCTCCTATAAATATTTTAGTACATGCTTATGTGAGAAATAATTCATTTGGACCCTTACTCTATTCTAATCAGTATTAATCAGTTTGATATGATTCCATAGGGGTAGTGATTACAAGTTCTGTATATAAGAGCTATGAGCTGCAGATTGAAGTTCACTTGCTTAATCATAGGAAGCAAGTTATATTGCTTGTTATGTTTGATGAGGTCTAGAGATTTGGGGTGATGGGACCCCAAGATCAAGACATGTGGGCCCTGACTGAATGAATTCAACCCAAACCTTCTTTCAGCCAGAGAAAAAGCTTATTAGAGATAAATCATATAGGCCAGGTGATGCCCTTAAGGACTAGTGGGCATGAGAGTCTCAGCGTTTGAATGGGGGCCAGGGTGGATCTTATATACACTAAAGTAACTTTGGGTGTCCAGAGGAGGGGCTGGGAAAAGGGTATAGGTGAGAATTCAGATTGGAAGGTCAGAGAGATTGAATAGACAATGGGAATAGATAATGAAGGGAATTGCAAGGAAGAAGTTTAAAAGGCATCTGCATAAATCAAAAAGTGGGGCTAGGGCTTTCAAAGGGAGATAAGGGGAGTCAATAAGGAACCTTTTGAGACCAGAGCCAAATTGTTTTTGGTGAAAGGGGCAAAGGTCTCGGCTTCTGAAACTGAATGAATGATGGGTCCATACCCTATCATGTTGACCAAGCCCAGCATGGCAGAGGTGATTCAATTACATGGGAAGTCCCCCAACTTATTTTTGTACCTTCAGACCATTCTCTTTTGTCCAACATGAGCAGGTGACCTTATGACCATCTTATGACCACTTAGTCAGTGGAAATAACTCATGTTTCACCCAACTTGAGGTCCCCCCCACCCCAGCTGACATACGTTTTTAGCTGATGCATCATTTTTGGCACACTGAAGTAAGATATCTATCAACCAATGGGACTCTGTACTTTGTATAGCCTCTCTAGAATGTTCAAGTGTCAAGTCTGTTATCAAGAGAAGGGTGCATCTCAGATTGTGAGGAAGATCTGAGGTCGACTTCATTAGAGGGTTGAACCCTTTAATAAAGTGTCCTTGGCTCAGAGCCTTGCCTCAGTGGTTTTTCTTGCAGATTGGGCAATTACAATCCCCACATTATTGGCACCCCAGATGGGACAGTGATGCATGGAACTCACCTTTTTTAGGCTAGCCACTGAAAGGAACCCAAAAAGGGTTCGACTCACCAGGTCGAATTTTCATTGATGGCTCCCCCATGGATAAAGGTCCTGGGATGTCAGATTCCACTTGATGTCTGTATCCACTGCATCCTGAGTCAACACCAGTCATCTTGACATTTGTCTTGCTACTAGATTTCAATGACTTTGTGCACCTCTGCCCCACTCGTATCTAATTTGTGCACAAGTTGAAGGATAAACAGTCACAACAACAACAACAACAACAACAAGAGTTCTGCATGAAGTCTACACAGAGAAAAGGACTTCCAGAGCAGGCATTGTGAGTTAAACCTTGTCATACACATTTCTTAAATGTGTGCCTCATCACAATTATTATGGTCTAAGTTTAAGCTTACTCTTCCCATGAAGGCTATATTTGTGGGAAGGAGTGAACTAGATTCTTAGGATAACATTTTGTATTAATTGTCTTTGCCATGTTATCTGAGCGTAATCTCCTCCTCCTTCTCCTTTTTCTCCTCATCCTCTTCCCTTTTCTCCTCATCCTCTTCCTCTTCCTCCTCTTCCTCCTTCCTTTCATTTTTTTCCCCCAAAAAGCTTGGGCAATTTACGTTTTGCTTAGTGTGGTTTTCATTTATGATTTCTTGAAACATGGCTCTGGAAAGACAGGTTTTTTTAAAGCCTATTGTGTTTTATATGTAGCTACTTGACTCCACCTTAAAACCCAAACCACTGTGGCTTTCATTAAATGGCCAAAAATAGCCTCAACCCAAGCCTCTATGGCTCATTGTTTAAGTTTTGTTGACTTAGAAAGAATATAAATAGTATATCTTTGGATTGTATTGTTTTAGAATGTCTGATTTTTAAAATTGCTGTTATCTCCTTCTTTTACAGAAACATAAGGGGTTAATTGTAGCAAGTAAAGATAAAAGCCTTTAATAATATTTCTCCACCATCACTGATGGGGTGTGGGCCCATCATTCAGTTTCAGAAGACCTTTTCCCCTTTTGCCAAAAAGAATTTGGCAACCTTTTGTTAATGGGCCCCAGAAAGCCCTTAAACCAGAAAGCCCTTAAACTTTTCTCTGGTCTCAAAGGTCTCCTTATCCACTCCCCTTATTTCCCTTTGAAAGCCCTAGCCCCACCTTTTGATCTTATGCAGATGCCTTTCAAACTTCTTCCTCCCAGGTCCTCTAATTATCTATTCCCATTGTCTATTCAATCTCTCAGGCCTTCCAATTTGAATTCTCACCTAGACCCTTTTCCCAGACCCTCCTCTGGCCATCCAAAGTTACTTTAGTGTATATAAGATCCACCCTGGCCCCCATTCAAAAGCTGAGACTTTCTCATACCCAAAAGCTAAGACTCTCTAATGCTTGCAAAAGTCCCTATGTTCAGATTCCTTAAGAGTCTGGCCTATGTGGTTTATCTCTAATAAATCTTTCCTCTGGCTGAAAGAAGATTTGGGTTGAATTCATTCAGGCAGGGCCTGTGTCATTATCTCAGGGTTCCTAGCACCCCTAAACCTCTAAACCTCATCATTATTGCTGTATGTGTATGTAAGTGTGAACACCAATTTTTAAAATTAAGCATAAACAAATGTAAATTCATACACTAAAGCTAGTATTTGAGAAATTATTAGCAATATTTATTTATATTTTAAGAAAAAATATTTTTCGGTTATGGATAAGTGGCTAAATTTAGACAGAAGAGGTAAAAATACTGATGACAATGCGGCAGAGTCTTTGCTAGCAGCTTGTAATACACCTAAATTGGCAAGAAAAAGAAAATATGTCAAATCATTTTTGCAATGTGGATTTACTTCTAATAATGATAATGGTGGAGAAAAAAACCTCTTTGCTTAATTTGCAATGAAGTTTTGGCTGCAAAACCAGACAAACTAAAATGGCATCACAATACCAAGCATGCAGCATGCTGCAATAAACTGAAGGAATATTTTGAACAACTTTTAAAATCTTCAAATAAAGAAAAACAATGTTTTGAAAATTTGTTACTGTCAATGAAAAGTATTGACTTCCATCTTATGAAACTTCTTATTTAATTGTAAAAACTAAAAAGCTCTACACCTCGGGGCTACATATGCCCTCTAGGTCCTCAAGTGAAGCCCTTTGACTGAATTCGAACTTCACAGAACAAGGTCTCTAGGTCACAGGTTCCCCACCCCTGCCCTATGTGATAGGAGAAGATCTCATATTACCCACTGCTATTAAAATGTCATAAATAGTTTGTGGGAAAAAGTATGGGGATGAAATTTGTAAAACAGTATCAAATGATACTGTTTCCAAAAGAATTTCTGAAATTAATAATAACTGATTCCAGCAACTTATTGCCAGCTTAAGGGCAGCACAAAGTTTTCAATTTAGTTAGATGAAATAACTGATATTTCTAACATGGCACAGTTGTTACTTTATGTAAGATAGGTTTTTGAAGGAAGTATACATAAGGAATTATTGTTCTGTCACCCTTTGGTAGGGCACACAAGAGGGGAAGATATATATCTTAATGTCAATGAAATTTTCACAAATGAAGGTTTACAGTGGAAAAATTGTATTGTAGTCTGTACAGATGGTACTGGAGCAATGATGGGCAAGAATGCTGGATTTGTAGCAAAAATTAAAGCTAGCGGCGATGAACACATCACTTTTATTCACTGCATGATCCATTGAGAAACACTCATAGCCAAAAAAAAATCACCAGAGTTGGATATTGTGCTTCAACATACTATCAAAATCATTAACTTCATTAAAAGCCATGCCATTAATAGTTGTTTGTTTTCAAACCTTTGGAAAGACATAGATTCCAATTACAAAAGCTTATTACTACAGAGAGGTAAAGTGGCTCTCAAGAGGGTGAAGTTTAAACAGATTATTGAAATTGAAAGATAAAGTTGTTATATCTTTGACTGAGCAGAAATCCAATTTTGTTAATTTTTTTCATAATGACTTACGGCTTTCAAAACTGTTATTTGTCAGATATTTTCAAAAAAACTCAATGATTTAAACATGTCACTTCAAGGAAAAAAATGTAACATGTTTATATAAAAGATAAAATTGAAAGTTTTACTTAAAAATTTAACATATGGAAGAATAGGGTGGAAAATTATTCTTTAGAAGTGTTTACAGCTACAGATGATTTTATAATTGAAAATAACCTTCCCAAAGATTTAATTGTAAGAGTTATAATTGATCATCTGAAGTGCCTGGAGACACAGTTTCAGAAATACTTCCCTTCAAATTTTGATTCTAAAAAACTAAATTGGGTTCATAAACCATACTCAAATGAAATAAAAAAAAAAATGTCAGTCATCTGCCACTAAAAGTTCGAGAAGAATTTGCCAAGTTATCAAGTAACACAGGTTTAAATTTGTTTCCTAAAAAAATCATTAAATGAATTTTGGCTTGGAATTAGGACAGAATTTCCAACAATTTCTGAAATAGCCTTAAACACACTTCTGTCATTTTGTACTACTTATTTATGTGAAGTGATGTTCTCAGCATTGATGATTATAAAATCAAAATATTGATCAACTCTGAAAAAAAAATTGAAGATGCTCTTTGTCCTGCAGTATCAAATATTCTACCAAGATTTAATTCTTTATGTAAAAATAAACAAACCCATCAATCTCATTAATATACAGATTTGCTTTTGTCCTTAATAAATGGTAAAATTATATGTATACCAAAGAATTGTTTTAAAATAAATTTCTTTATGATTTATTATCAGTAAATGTTTGATTTGTATACCTATTTTACATACCTATATACCCAGGGTTGCATAAAAATTTCTGGGGCTAAAAGGGGTTATGAGTGGAAAATGTTTAAGAAGCCCTGCTCTAGAGGAAAGAGCGAGACTGATGACTTTGTTCAGCTCTGCCCCACTCATATCCAGTTCACCAGCAAGTCATCACCCTCATGATGTCATTGTTCCTCTAAGAACAAAAACAAAGAACAACAAGCAAACATTTAATAAGTCTTTGTTGAATTGAATTGATATTCATTTCATTACTTTGTTCCCTTCTTTTCTCCATTGTCTTCATCATCCTAATTGCTCTTCTGTTTGTAACCTGAGCATTTTGGCCCTTTTCCCCTAACATTTAGTCTTGCATCACCAAAGCTTATTGATATCTTAAGCTGAATATCCTGTAGACTTCTTAAACTCTGTATGTCCAAAACTGAACTCATTAGATTTCCCCTTAAAACCTCCCTTCTTCCTAACTTCTCTATTATTGAGAGTACCACCATCCTCCTAATCACCATACTCACAACGTTAGGTGTCATCATTGTCTCCTCACTCTAACCTCCCTATATCTAATGTGTTGCCAAGTCTTGTAGATTCCACCTTCACAACATCTTTCTTACACATCCCCTTGTCTCCTTGTGCACTACCACCACACTGGTGCAGGCCTTTATCACCTCACACCTAGACTATTACAGTATGTTTCTGTTTGGTCTCTTCCCACTCAAGTCCATTCTCCATTTTGCTATTTGAGTGCTCTTCCTAAAGCAAAAATCTAACCATATCACTCCTCATTCAATAAACCCTAGTGTCTCCCCATTACCAGGACAGTCAAATATAAAACTCTATTGTTTTTAAAGCACTTTACAACCTAGCTCCTTCCAATCTTTCCAGTCTTCTTTTGCCTTACTCTATCCTTCCCCCTTTTCCCAGTCACATATTCTAAGATCCCACTACACTGGCTTCCTTGATGTTTCTTGCACAAGACACTCCATCTCTTTGCATTTTTCCTGTTTGTCCTCCATTTCTGGAATTCTTTCTCACATCATTTATACCTCCTAGCTTCTTTGGCTTCCTTCAGGTCTCAGCTAAATCCTCTTTTTTGCAAGAGCCCTTTCCTAATTCACCTTAATTCTAGCGCCTTCTCTCTATAAGTATCTCTAATTTATCCTGTATAAATCTTATTTGTACATAGTTGATTGCATGTTGCCCCTTCCATTTGATTTTGAGATCCTGGAGGGGAGGAGCCATTTTTTTCCTTTCTTTGTATCCTCAGAGTTTAGCACAGCATCTGGCACATATTATGCATTTAATAAAGGTTTGTTGACTGATCAATTGTTGTCCAACTGACCAACAGTTGTCCCTAATTTAATCCAGAAATTTATCTTGGCCAAAATAAATAGTCAAACCAAATAAAACCATGCTGCTTCTAAATATATGGTGATTTTGCTTAAAACACTTTATTTTTTCCGAGCCTCAGTTTCTTTATCTGAAAAATGGTCCTATTGACTGTCATATTCTAGGAGTCAGCAAAAGATGCAAAATGCTTTAAAATAAATTTGTCATTTGTGGATCTAATTTAGCTAATGTTCGAAAAACAGACTTAGATCAAAAATTGCCCTGAGGAATTACTTAATGTTTAATACTCAGTATAAACCAAAATACCATAAGAGTCTACTCTGTGATAAATGATGAATGGGTGAGAGATTCTCATTCGATGTTCTTGTGCTTTCTTCACTGTACACACTCCCTCTTTTAAAGAAGATCACAACCTCTCTGTAACTTAGTAGACAGTCTTTGAGGGTTATGTTCAAAGCCCTAAGGCCAACTTGGTAACAGACATTTCTGAATGTAGTCATAATGGTTCTCAAACAATAGGAACAAAATCATCTGTTTCCAAGTCTGTAGTGGAAGTCTTTCCAGTTTGGTTGGGCTTCCAGAGCTTATGCCCTGCCATGCCTTTCTGAACCTATGCTCATTTCTGTACTGTGATGGGTATTGTTTTAATGGTGGTTAATTGATCATTAAGGTTGAATTAATTTATACTGTATCCTTCTGTTAAATACTACCAACAATATATGGGTAGTGCAACTATATATTTAATCTGTGTTGTCTATAACTATGAATTGCAAGTTTTTGATGGGTTTGGTGGATTTGGAATTACAGGATAAAGGTTCAAAGCTTAGCTGGGCTTACTATACATATGCATCCTTAGGGAATTCTCTTCAACTCTCTAGGGCTTAGTTTCCTCATCTGTAAATAAGAGCATTGGTTTAGAACTCTAAGGTCCCTTCCAGGTCTAAATCCTGACTGAGGCTTTCTTTTAGGTTTTAATTTTGTGTATTACTCAATCTATAATGTATACAATAGGCACCTATGTACTTTGTTGACTACATATTTTGAAAATTTAAAATATTTTCTAAGGTGAAACTAACTTTTGTGGATCTTATTTTTAAACATCAAAAAAGTCCAGAAAATGAAAATACAAAAAGTTAACATTAGGTGTCAGTATTTTACATATTATTTAGTGAGACTATAGCTGGTAGAAAAAAATAAAAGATTATTATAAGCTGCATTTTCATAGGAAAGTTATTACTTTTCAATAATAGCATCATTGATACTTTTTTATATTAATTTTTTTAATGGTCAGAATTTGCCATATGCCTCCAAATAATGAATCAAAGGTACCCTGATATATCTTTTTTTTCCTGAGAATCAAGTGATTATGTTGTTACAGTGAATATTATATGACTATTTTGAAATATTTTATTTCATTATGACTTTTAAAAATACTTTCAAAATTATATGCATTATTAGTGTGATGCAATGAAATCATAGTAAATATTTTAAAACACACATGATATATGTACATACTTAAAGACTGATAGATGTGATATACAGATGATGATTTTTAAGGTTGTTCATTATTTATGAACACAGAATCACAGATTTAGATCTAGAATAGATCTTATGGTTCATCTTTCCCAATCCCTTTATTTTCCAGGTGAAGAAAATAAGACAATTGCCCAAAGGTCACACAGTTAATCACTAGCAGAGACAAAGTTTGAACCTAGGTGTTTTGATCTCAAATCCAGCCCTCTTTCCACTATATTACATTGCCTCCCTTCATTTGATAGGGTTTTATTACCTCCAACCTTGAGTATTTTTGTCTCTGTTTGTATACATATGAGTTTCTTTGTGAGAATGTGTGCGTGTGAGTGTGCATGTGTGGGTATTTCCCTGCTGCAGCAGCAGTCATTAGCAAATAACAGTTTCTGGATTATTGTCTCAATTATCTTTGATGGTGTTCATAGACTTCAGAACTGGAATAATTTCCCAGAGGACCAGAAGTTTGAATAAGATAGAACCTGCTATAACACTCTCCCTGACTTTGTCAAAGATTTATTTTGCATATTGTTTTTATGTAGGGAGGGATCAAAATCTACCCATCAAACATATTCTTAAACCCTGCTGTTTGTAGAGCTTTACACTAGATCAGTTTGTCCACCATTATACATTCTTCTAAGAGATAATATTTGACTTTTGCCTTTGTGGTATTAACTTTGCAGTGAGATGGACACTGGAAACATTCAGGTGTCAGGAGACCTGGATTCTAGGTAAAACTATGCCACTAGCCAGCTCTGTTAAGGTTTAGGGGTGCAGGGGTGCTGGGACCCCAAAATCACAACACGCGGTCCTGCCAAAAGAATTTGACCCAAGCCTTCTTTCAGCCAAAGACAAGTTTTATTAGAACATCCGACATATTGGGCAGACTGTTAAGGAATCTGAGCAGTGGCTAGATTTTAAGAATCTGAGCACCTTAATAAAGACAAGATGGACCATATATATAGAAAGACTGTGGGAGGGATGTTAAAATGGCCAAGTAGTTTGGGGTGACCAGAGGAGGAGTCTAAGGAAGATGTGAATGGGAGTGGTCAGTAAACTGAAGTGAACAGAACTCCTGGGACCTGGACCTCATGGTCAAGGGAGAATGGAGCGAATGGAGCCTACCTAGGATTAAGGTTGGGAAATGGCCAGGGTCATAGGGAGGTAAGACAATGGAGGGCTAGGCTAAGTTAACGGTAACAGAATTGGGAGATTGGGTATAGCCACAATGAAAGGCTAGTTGATGGGATCATAGCCTCAGGCAAATGCCAGAGATTTGGCCATGTAGGAAAGTCCAGGGTTTTTCCTTTTTGGGGTCTAGCTCCCACCTCTTCAGCTCCACCCAAGTTGTTTAAACTCTCTGGGCCTCAGTTTTTGCATCTGTATAATGAATGACATGGACTAGATGCTCACTAAGTTCATTTCCACTGTTATCATTCTATTATCCTATGACATCAACCAGAAAATGTGACCTCTAGACCTTATTGTTATTAGTTTAGTTTTACCAATGTATTTTTATATTACAGATTATTCACTTTGTGAGAGAAAATAATAATTCATCATAACAAAATATTACTGTTAAGTAAAACCAATAATAGAATTACCTCTGAAAGTGTGCGTAATATTTCACATGTAGGAAACCCACACACATACTTCTCCACAAAAAAATTAATAGAACTCTATTCTCTCTTTCTCTCTCTCTCTCTCTGTCATTCCCAGATGCCTATAAAAAAAAGAATGCATTTCTTGTAACAAATATGCATAATCAGTACCTTGTTATAAAGCACTGCTCCACTCCAATCAACTGAACCTGATGTTCTCCTTCCCTAAACTCAACCTCTTTTATCCATTATTGCTCTTTCCTAGACCACTAAATCTGCCTTTCTGCATCTGCAACACGCCTTCTAATTTCTTAACCTGTGGCTCTTTTCATGAACTCTTTTCTAACTATATTTAACTATCTACCCAGTCTAGACAATATTGGCTACTATTTTATACTAATTACCTTCCAGCAAACCAATCTTCCAACCCAAATCACTTCATAGGGGTCCTCTGGGCTTCTCATTCAGCCTTTTGTTCATCTCTTATCAGCACTATATTACATTGCCTCCCTTCATTTGATAGGGTTTTATTACCTCCAACCCTGAGTATTTTTGTCTCTGTTTGTATACATATGAGTTTCTCTGTGAGAATGTGTGCGTGTAAGGGTGCATGTGTGGGTATTTCCCTGCTGCAGCAGCAGTCATTAGCAAATAACAGTTTCTGGATTATTGTCTCAATTATCTTTGATGGTGTTCATAGACTTCAGAACTGGAATAATTTCCCAGAGGACCAGAAGTTTGAATAAGATAGAACCTGCTATTCTCTACTAGAGCCTTTCAAAACTTTCTTCACCCTTCTCAATCTCCACTTCCATGGTGCCTTTCCTCTTTCTTAGCAGATAACATTAACCACAATATTACTGGTAATAAAAATAAAAATCTCTGCTGGAGATTGTTTCTGTACCTTGCTCTCTCTCCATTTCAAGACATTTCTTACCTTACTTTCCTTCATCTTAACCTTACAACTTTAAGATTTTCTCACCTAAATTTTATTTATTATTTACTACTGCCTACAGAGCATTTCCATTATGCTTACAAGTATAACAATTTCCACAGGGCAAAACTATACTCCAATCATCTTCTTAAATCTGCTCGGGATCCCAATTTTTCTTTTTCTGTCAATGATACAATCATTTCCCCAGTCACTTAGAATAAACTCTAGAATCTCTAGGGAAATAATGAAAAAAAAAACACAATTAAAGGGAAATAGCACTCTTAAACCTCAACTACAGGATAAAATAATTATGAAAATTAGTAGCACTGGTTAAAATATAGAAAAAGCATGTCAGTGGAACAGTTTAGACAAGAAAGAATCAGAAACAATCAAACTCAATAAACTGGTATTGAAAAAGCCCAAGAACTCATACTGCTTGGTAAAGATTTTCCTATATGATAAGAACTCCTGAGAAAGCTAAGAAGTAGTCTGGCAAAAAATAGTCCTATACCAATAATTTACACTACTACACCATACACTATAGCATATATCAAATTATTGTTCAGTCATTTCAGTTGTGTCTGACTCTTTGTGACCCCATGTGGAGTTTTCTTGGCAAAGATGTTGGAGTGATTTGCCATGTCCTTCTCTGGATGAGGAAACTGAGGCAAACAGGGTTAAGTGACTTGCCCAGTAGTGTCTAGTAAGTGTCTGAGGCCAGATTTGAATTTAGAAGATGAGTCTCTCTGTCTGTAGGCCTAGCACTCTATCCACTACGTCACTTACCTACTCATTTTTCAAATGCTACTTGACAAATATAAAAGAGCATATCACTTAAAAGAATGCAGAAAAAATTGATGGGGATAACTTTCATAACTATGGATAGGGGTGAAAAAAAGTGGGACAAAGTATAGTGGAGATCACAAAAGGAATTATAGACAATGTTGATTATATAAATTGAAAAACTGTGTAATTAACATAATGCAATTAGTATAAGAGGGGAACAACAACTGATTGAGCTTTGCATCAAATATAGCTGATAAAGGTCTCAGATCCAAATTCCATAGGAGATTAACACTAAAGCATAAGGTCATGATCCATTTTTTGATAGATAAGTGGTCAAAGGATATGAATATTTCTCAAAGGAATTACAAATTTCCTTACTTTGGAGAATTGGAGGATAAGTGTAAAATGCTGCATATGTTGTGAGACCAGTTAATGTATTGGTGGGTTTTTAATGAACTGTTTTGTTTTGTTTTAATCTATTATAAAGTAAGTTTCTCTGGATAGAGGAGCGGGGTGTATTCAGCAATGAGTATAATATAAAAATAACCAGTATCAATAAAACTTTATAAAATAATTGATTCATCATTGCTAATTTAAGTATCTCCACTGTCTGAAACTATATCTGAAACCTAGCCCTGTAGGGGAACTAAGTTACTGAGAACAATTGTTTCAATGATGGGGGAGATGAGGGCCATCTGGGGTTCAGTGCAATTGCTCCCAGGGAGACTCAGACACTTCAGATCAACACTTGTCTACTTTCTACCTTTGGACATAAATAATGAAGCTTCCTGGGCAAGTGGAAGGAAGAAATAAGCATTTATTAAGTGTTTACTATATACCAGACACTGTGCTAAATGCTTCACAAGTATTACCTCATTTGATCCTCACAACAACCCTGGGATTTAGATATTATTGTTACTCCCTTTTTACAGTTGAGGAAACTAAATCAGACAGAGATTAAATGACTTACCCAGGGTAACGCAGCTAATAAATATTTGAGGTTGGATTTGAATTCCAATCCTCCTGACTCCCGGTTCAGTGCCCTATCTACTGTGCCATGAGCTACCTTGGAAACAGGTTGGTTTACTCTGAAATGCCAGGCTTGCCCTCTGCCATCAAATTTTTTTTAAAGGATTGTAGATAAGTTTGATATTTCAGGTAGGAATGTCCAGGATTCTATAATTCACTGAATTCTACTTGGAGGTGGGGGGCTGGACCAAACCCAAATGCATGTCTCTGAGTAATCCAGAATAAAAGGAATAAGTTGCATGAACCACTTTCTGAACTTCTGTATTACATACTATATGTAAATGACTCAATATTTGGGTACTCAGTAAGTTCTCAATAAATGCTCATTCCTTCATTTGGTCAATTTTTGGAGATGCTTCATCATACTGTGCTGCAATGTTTACCACCCAGCATTAGCAGGCATATGGAGGTATCATCAGGATATGAAGCAGCAGGCAGGCATTTCACATTTCACTTTGGCTCTGCACTATCCATTCCACTGCTGATATATGTCTACTGACAAAACAGAAAGGTTTGGGCCAATATTCTTCTTGCCGGTGATTATCTCCTCTAATGAAAGATTCCCCTTGATGTCTCTTTCCAATGGCTCTAGGACTTGGAAACTCTTGAATTTACAAAGCTGTGTTTAAGATTGTATATGTGCACCTGTCTCATCACTTAAGTTCAGGAAAGAATAAACATGAACATATAAAGCAGCTGGGATCTCACGGACAAGTTCACCTAGCTGAATCTCTCACCAGTAGGCCAAGTCAACATGATTCTAGGGTGCAAAAGGACCAGCCCACACCCAACCCTGACTGGGAGTCTTGAAGCTACAAAATGCCACCTGGACACTCAAAGGAAGAGACTAGTCAGAAGAAATCTCCCTTCAAGTAATACGGCAACTCACCTCCCCTACCCCCTGCCACTGTCAGTAGCAGATGATCGAAGAACCACTCACAGTTTGTAAGGCCTACTAAAATGACCAGTCCTTTCAGGACTTGGATCACTAAATGGCTGGAACCATACAGAGATTTCTTCATCTTTAATAAGCCTCAAATTTAAGCCACACTTTCCCAAGAGTCCCTGGACACTTCTAGGGGCACTTGAGGCACATGCTAGAGGACAGCCCCTATAAATCAATACAACTTCTGCTACATCTGATAAAAGATTAGATTAGACTATCGGGGTGGGAAACCTTTGACTCACAAGGCCACAAGTGGCCCTCTAGGTTCTCAAGTGTAGCCCTTTGACTGAACCCAAACTTCACAGAACAAATCCCCTTAATAAACGGATTTGTTCTATAAAACTTAGACTCAATAAAAAGGTCACACCCAAGGACCTAGAAGGCCATATGTGGCCTCGAGGCCACATGTTCCCCACTCCTGGACTGTTCACTAAGTTTGCTACTAGAGGTAGCTAGATGATACAGTGGATGAAGTGCCAATCCCAGAGTCAGAAAAACCTGAGATCAAAACTAACTTCATATATTTACTAGCCGTGTGAAGATGGGCAAGGCATTTAACCTTTGTTTGCCTCAGTTTCCTCAACTGTAGAGTGGGGATAATAATAGAAGATACTACCTCACAAGGTTATTATGAAGTTCAATGATATTTGCTTAGCACATAGCCTGGCACATAGGTATTTTATAAATGCTCATTCTTTTCTTCCGTCTAGTTCTAAATCTTTGATTTTCAATATGCTGTCTTGGAGTCTCTCCCTTTGGCATAGGATATTGAGCAGGTAGATGTTGGTTTCACTTTAAGGAAACTGAATTTAAGTTACCACTGAACAGGGACCACATCTTAAATTTATTTGGATTTCCCAGGCTACCTTTGTCTGAGGTGGGCTTTGTAAATGTTCACTGGAGGAATGTATTAGGGGTGCCATCTCTCCCCCCATGGAGCCTGCTCAGAGTTGCCATTCCTGGTTCTGGTGACCACATGGATGCTTTGAGGCCTGTTTCCAATCTTGAGGTGGCTCAGTGCTTGAGGGACTTTGTATTTTAGTATTATGCAGTAAATTTTGAATGGTCTCTTGGTCATCTCCCACCCCTCTGTTTGTTTCTTCAGTTAAAAGAAGTGACAGCTTCCAGCTCACCATCTTGGCTATGACTCACTGGTATAGCAAGTGGTACCTGCTCTGCTTCAAGTCTTCCCAATAGGGGTTTGAGGGGCCTGAGCTGTGTTCTTTCCCTTATCCCTTGGGCTCCTGTGAGCTCAAAATGGTCAGCTTGACCCTTGGCCCCAGCTGGCCTTTGCTTCTTGATGTCTGATTTGATGACTGAACATGGCCTTCCTGGTGGATATATCCAGAATTGGAGGTGACCTCTGTAGCTGATGAGGTAGGGAGGTTCTGGGTTCAATGAGAGGAGAGGTTAGTTGTGTCAGTTGCAAGAGAGGGCTGACTGCTCATGTCCTGGGACCTCAGGTGGTAGCCCTGTACTGAAAGTTCATGCTGTTTTAGTATGATGTGGTAAACCCCAAGTGACCTCTTGGACTCCCCCATCCCCTTCCTCCCGATCAGCTAAAAGACAAGGAAGCTTTCATTTTTCCCTCTTTGGCTGTAATTCTTCTATCTGCCAAGTAGTTCCCTTTCCTTTGACTTTTCTGTGCAGGTTAGAAATGAATGAGTCATAATGAGTTGAAAGGGAAGATATGATTCCAGTAAATCATGACTAAAAGCATAAGAAGATGGACTATAAAGCACAAGGGAGGCCAGACTCTTTCTCCAGATCACTAAATTGGTACTTAAACTGACTAATCTTTTAACTTGGGTCCTGAGAGAAAGGAGTACTATCAAAACACAGTTATATTTCTGTTCTCAAAGGCCAAATATTAACCTTTAAAAATGTTTAATGTACATTCTTCTAGCTACGCTGATGTTAAATCCCCTGAATCCTGGTCAAACCTAAGACAAATTGTAAAGCATGAAAAGATCTGGATTTGCATTCTTTACAAGCAGCTTGGTGGAGTGGACAGAACCCTGGGGATCTAAAGTGAGGAAGACCTGCTTTCGAAATACAGCCTTAGATATTTTCTAGTTTTGTGACCGTGGGCAAGTCAGTTAATCTGTCTACCTCAATTTCCTCAACTATAAAATGGGGATAATAACAGCAACTATCTTCTGGGACTGTTGTGAAGATCAGATGAGATAATATTTGTCAAACCCAATGCCTAGAACATAGTAGGAATTTAATAAATGCTTATTCCCTCCCTCTTCATCATCTGCTTTGTTACATACTCTTTAGGTACCAAGACTCTTGTCCTATCCCTTATCTACCCAGAGCCAACCTCCTTCACCAAATTTGCAACTCTCTAGGGTTGCCCTTCTCAACAATAGCCCTTTTCAAAAATATAGAGTATGTGTATGGTGTGTATGTATATACAGGCATATAGGTGTATACATAAGTATATATAATATATATTATTATGCGTGTATGTATGTGTATATATGTGCATATAGGTGTATACATATGTGTATATATTATATATGTATATATATGCATACATGTTTGTACATATGGGTATAGAATATATTATATATGTGTGTGCATGTGTGTATATGTGTGTATATGTACATAGTGGTATACACTTATATGTATATATAATATATACTATGTACATTACATATGTGTGTATGTGTGTGCATATAGGTATATACATGTGTGTATATAATATATATGATATATGCATATATTATATATGTGTGTGTATCTGTGTATATATATATGTGTGTGTATATACACACATACACATACATTTATATATCCTTTCCATTGAGATAATGGTAATGGCTTGGTGAAGAAAATAAAGAAAAGTATTAGAGTGAGAACATAGGACATCAATTTACACATTTTTTTAAAAAGGCAAATATTCTTTTGACCCTCTTATTCTATACAATTAAGTAGAGAAATCATTACAATCCAATTTCATTTCCATGAATCTTTTTACAGACTAGTCAAATACTGTAGTCATTGTCATACCTAATTTAAACTTAATCTTTTTAAAATACTTTTTAAGAAAAGATAATCTAAAATACACTCTCATGTTAACACAAATTCATTGAACTTCACATTACTGTCCCTTGTCAACAACCTTCCTCCACTATGCATTCCCTAAAGTCATCATTAAATTCAGCACTTCAGACTGTCTGGGCCTCAGTTTCCTCATCTGTAAATGAGGAGGTTGGACCAAATGATTGCTATGGTCCCTTCTAGCTCTAAGCCCTGTGATCCTATTACAAATAAATATGAGCATTATAAATAAAATATGTATTTTTGACATTTTGAATTGTGTTATATTTCATTTTGCTTCTGTCCTTATTTCCACTTGAAACATGACTGAGCTTTTTATTAGTGGTCTCCTAGGGTTAATTTGCTTAGTCAAAGACTAAGACTTAGGCAGTTCCAAATTTAGAAGAAAACTAAGGGGAAGATACCAAACTTAAAGGCAGCACATTTTAGAGGCAAAGGAATGCGTACAACTATGTGGATGACATTGATGAAGCAGACCAAATGCCTCATTAGCAGAAAGCAAAGCTAAGTTTTTTGGCTATTGTGTTTTATATGATTGCACCTGACCTATTTTCATGCAAATTAAATGAAGAAACTGAATAGATTAGTCTTTTGGGTTTAGTGAAAATGATATTGATGTATTTAGGTTCTGGTGAGAAACCATCTTGTGATATTGACCTCCAATGGACAAGATGAGGTTGGACCCAGTTTCAATGAGTTAAGCAATACTTTTTATCATACACTCAACTTCTCATCAATATTTGTGACACATTTTATTTACATGGCCTGTAACCTTCATAAATGAATATGTTATAGATCAGTAATTCATGCTTTTTTATTCTTCATTTTTATTACCTAAACTTAGTCTTCTAAGTATCGTTTTATGTTTCTAGTTAAATATAAGTGAAAATTGATTGGAGTATTTCTCAATGGAATTCTATCTTTATTTCATCATAATTGCTTCATATTTGAATAATGACAGATGAACTGCCTCATTCAATTGCCGTTTTAAGGCTTTGAAGTCACAATAACAGCAAAGGATTTAAATCCTGAAGCCATTATTATAGCAGAGAAGACATTGGGGAAAATGAAAACTTATGGGGCTGTAATTTGTCAGAAAGAAAAGACTCCACGGGCTAAACATATTATTTTCTGGACAATTTTCTAACCTTAGTAGACAATGCTAAACCACAATGAAATGACTAGCCACAATGTGGCCGCTACTGGGCTAAATTGCTTCCATGGACACAAGCAAGATATCATAAAATACTACACTGAAGTTCATGTAGTAAGTCAATGTCTCCATGATTATTTTGCTTCAGGATCAGATGTGAGTGCTTAGCTCCATGGCATTTGCAATTCTATTCAGCTACAATACAGTATTTCACCAATAAAGAGTTCATTAGATCTCTTTCTTTCTCTGACATTTACATCAAGTCCTGAGTACATGTTAATACTCCAAGGTATGGATTTCAAAGTTCCCTTTATCTTTGTATTCAGTTTTAAGCAATTAATCAAACATTATGAAAAGACTTTAAAAATAAGAAACAGATCTTGAATTTAAAATTTTATTAAGTGAGGTTGATAAGTTATTATATTAGTTGATTATGCATTCAGAGCATGCAATTCTTGAATGGAGCTGTACTTTTTTTTTCCCTACCTACACAAGCATATCAAGGCCTTAATGTACAATGGAATCAGATGTATAGAAAACTTGTCTCTATGGACAACTTAAAAACATGAAAGGCCACTAGCAAAGCACCACTGAACACCTAAAATCACTAGCCTGTAAAGAAATTTTACAAAGGGATTAAAACAGATTACAAAAATGCATCCAGTGACCTTCAGTTTCAATGAATGACAGGAAAGATCTTTTAATGGGAATCTCTAAATCTAGACATTCACACCAACCAAGGATATACATCCATGTACATAGAATATCATAATCTTGATGTGCCTATATCCTATGCTCAGCTGTGGCTACACATCCAAATGAGGTAGAGAATGTTTTGTTTTGTTTTTTTTAAATAAAAACATGGTATGATAAAGCTTCATTGTTACTACCAACTTTTCTGAATACTGAAGTGTTTCTACAATATAGATGTGTAGACAATGAAGACAAAATTAAATTTCTAATCAAGAAATAGCATTTCTTGCGAAAGTGAATCATACTTCATCATGATAATTAACTAAATGTTGGACAAAGCTTTTGTAATTCATATAATTGCTGTCATATCTATACAAGCCGAACTGTGTTAAATCCTAAAAAGCTGCTTCTATGCTATACAGCTTTTTTTCTATCCAGCTGTGTACAATGTGTGACTTACAAAAGGGTGTATATCTTTTGGGAAGTAGCATTGATGTTGTGAAAAGAGCCTTGGAATTGAGAAAGGAGGCCTAGATTAAAGTACTGATTCCAACTAGTTCAAGGCCTGGATCAATTAGTTTCCCTCAGTTTTCTCATCTACATAACAGGAATGAAAAATAATGTGCATAATTTCTTAAGGGGCAGCATTGGCTTCAGCATGTCCTACTGCTGACACTACTAACTGTGTGAACATCATCAAGTCACTTAACCCTTAGCACTCCCAGGAGACTCTTTAATACCTTAAGTTATGGAGGAATTGCCAATTGCATAATAGAGGGAGTTTCTGCACTGGAAGTTGCCGCAACCAGATGACATCAGAGGTGTTTTTTTAATGGGGATAATGATACTTTTCTTAATGATACCACAAGGATATTTTGAAAAAAAATTATTTTGTAAAATATTGAATTAATATGCACTGTTATTTTTCTCGAATCCCAAGAAACATGATATATTGGCTAAGTCACTGGACTGAGTTAGGAGATTTTGGTTCTAGTTTCCTCCCCACCATTGACTAGCTCCATGACCTTGGTTTATCATTTGACCTCTCAGGGTGTCAGCTTTCTTATATGCAAAATCAGCAGGATGGGCTAGATGACCTAGAAGGTCCCATCCAGTTCTAATACTTTGTGAATATAAGATGGCACTGGATGAACAAGACTAAACACATTGACTCAGCCAATGTCTCCTTATCTTGAAGATTAAATGACTGCCTAAACTATCTTTCTTATCACAATAAACAAAGTCTATAATCAATCGGAAAATAACATAATTAAGTTGGTGAAAGATTCAATCTCTGAAAATAATAATGAAACTACCACTTACCCAAAGGGACTATAATCAAGTTAAATATTTCATTTCAGTTCAGTTCAGGGAATATTTATATTAATTTTTGTTGTTCGGTCGTGTCCAACTCTTTGTGACCCCCTTTGGGGTTTAATCAGCAAAGTTACTTTAGTGGTTTGCCATTTCCTTCTCTTAACTTATTTTACAGATGAGGAAACCAAAGCAAACAGGGTTAAGTGACTTGCCCAGGGTCATACAGCTACTAAATGTCTGAGGTCAGATTTGAACTCAGGAAGATGAGTTTTCCTGATTCCAGGCCTGGTGCTCTATCTACCGTACAATTTAGCTGCTGAAACAAATTCAAATTCAGATTCATAGAAAAGCACTAAAGTATCCTTGGATGTCATCTAGGCCAGTTTTAAAAGTGAAGATTTTTCTCATTTTATGGACAAAGACACAGGCCCAGGGAGGTGGCAAGATTTAACAAAGGTCACATAGCTAGTCACTTAATGAGCCGTATCAAGAACCCAGGTCTTCTGAATCCCAACAGTGCTTTTTCTGCCAGACTATGATCATTTTCCATAACACAAGACCCTCAGCAAAGGAAATCAGATTTTTTTTTGACATTTTCCTGTCTCCCCTTATTCACTCTGCTATTCCCACCCCATTCCCTCTTCTCAGAGACTTAGCCCTCTTTTCTTCCCTACCTCACTCTCCCAAGTGTCAGGAGTATGCTGGCTCCCTGGAGCCAATTGTTAAATTTTCATTGTGAGCATTTACACCTCATAAATAGGAAACTAATATAAATCTGGGTTTGATTTACCATTTTGTTGTTTGTTTAAACTTAAGGAAGTGATGGAAAAAATGTTAAAAATGCAAAATAAACTTAAAAGTACGTCCTATGAACATTCTCTATTCCTATCCCCTGGCCATTGGTTAAACATTTGCCATTACATCTTTGTTCCTGGTCCACCTCTGCCCTGACAACCTCACTTCACCGAATAGTATCCCTTACTACTGAATGGGATCCCATTCTTCTATCATTCCCATGTCCTTGACAACTAAAACTCTCATTCCTTTCAGACTAATTTTAACTTGGTATTAGGAGGAAAGATATGTGATTAGTATTATCATTAAAGTCATTTACACTAAGGTGTGAATATCTATTAAACCTAATCTTCCCACAAGGTACAGCCTGTCCCCAACTTTTGAATGAATTGTGTTCTAAAACTTAATTTGCAATATATATCATTGGGAACTCAAAACTTAAGAAAATTGTGATCTAATGATCCAATAGTCCAATGATCTCTGGACTTTCATGGACTTGCATTCAACTCATGGGGATTTTAAATGGTAATTTAACTTTCTGGCCTGCTTTTACCCCTCCAGGTTAGCAAGGCAGTGAAGTTCAGTGGAAAGAACACTGGCTAAGGAGTCAGAGGACCTGAGCTCAAATTTTACCTCTAATATTTACTAGCTATGTTGCCATGGGCAGACCATTTATTCTTTGTAAGTCTCAGTTTCCTGTTCAGCAAAGTTAGGGGCTTGGTAGATCTTTGGTCTTATGACTCTAAACTAGGAACTAGTAAGGATAACTCAGGTCTAGGTGCTCAGTTGTTTACCATGCTAGCAGACACAAGCAAGAAATAGCATTTAAACAATATATCATTTTCTTAAGATTGAAATTTATAGTAAAATTACAGAAAATAGTGCCAGTACCCATTTCCCTAATGCACACAATTCTATCCACTTTCACCCCAGCATAATATGGCAAATGAATTCTTCAAAGACTTACAGTTCTGATGTTGAAAGCAGGGGTTATGTCTCAGCAGCCCGAGGTCCCAGGAGCGAACTCAGTGAAGGGCTGAAACTAAGTTGGTATAGCCCTAGCTTGTCTTTCTCCAGGCAGGACATATCACAGCTCTTCCCAGGCAGTCAGTCATTTCATCCTCATCACCTTGCTCTGCTCCCACAAGCACTCTCCTTGTAATGTTCAGTAGGCAAAGCTCCTGGTATTCCAGCTGCTTTTGTCAAAAGTTTTCACTGTTTTTCATGGTCACAAACTTAGCAAAGAGATCCACTCATCCCTCTCCCCACCCCAGATTCCTCCATCAATCTCTACATCACATCGACAGCTGTCATGGTGTGGTAAAAGCAATATCTGCCAGATGGGGGCAGTTTTTTCTTTCAAAGCTATTGAAACCATCCTTGTGACTTAACTGGCTCAGTACTAAGGCTTGTACCATTGACAAACTTCCTAGTAGTCTAAATACAACAGCTAGGCTCTCAGAAGGCAAGACTTGCTCACTCTCTCAGGTCTCTGACTAACACAGAGGCAAAGCTATTTTCAAAGCTTCAGAGTGAAGCTATTTTCAAATGAAACAATGCTATATATCCTCAGTGGATATCCTTTCCTTCTATGGATAAGTAAAACTCCTTTTACTGTTACATAGCCTTATTTCATTTCAAAACAGAATCTGAAGTACCAGGCCAGCTGTTAGAGTTATTTTAGGCTGAGAGTTAGACTCAGCCTAAAATACATGGGCACATGGCTTCACAGAAAATGGCATACTTATTTCATTTTAATGAGGGATTGGACTCTGTGCTGTAGCATCCTGGGAAATGTAGTCTTCCACCAATCAGACATGATTTTTACATTCTACCCTTCCCTACCTTAGTATGTATGTGTGTATGTGTACATTTTACATGTATATATACATACACATATTACACCTATACATATAGATGTGTATATACCAGATGTTATCTATGTATATTATGTATTACATATTATATGATACATTATATGTGTATATAAATGTATGTGCATCTATATATGTACATAATTGTATATAAATGTATAAATTCGTAAACAAAGTAATGTCCCATGACAATTCATGAAAATTATTGAATGTAGCAGAAATTCTACATATTTATAAGGAAAATATCAGAAAGAAATAGTTGGAATATAACTAAATAAATCAGAGAGTTAATAATATGAGGAAAAAGGAACTCTGAAAAGAGAATGCCAATTTTCTGAGGTTCCAATCTGAAAATATGTTACAGGTACAGGGATATACCTCATACCTCAGACTTTATCTTGAATTGCATTAGCTATTTAAAAACTAAGACAATTTTGAAAACAGTTTACCTTAGCTATTAATGAAAACTGGATAGTTAAAAAATTATTGCTGAAAGATTGGGGGAAGTTTTGTGTTACAATATTTTGGATCATCCTAAGAGGCTGGCAACTTCTGAGTGACATATGACTTATATATCTGCCATTTTCTTTGGCCAAAAGCTATTTCTTTTAAATGATATCTCATGATGAAATAGATGACTGGGGAATGGTTAAACAAATTGTGGTATAAGAATGTAATGGTACATTACTGTGCTGTAAGAAACAAAGAATATGATGAAATCAGAGAAATATGGAAAGACTTACATGCATTAATGCAGAGTAAATTAAGAACAATCAGGAAAACAATATACACCATAACTATAATAATGTAAATGGAAAGAAAAACCACCACAAAACAATTGTAAGTGAATGATACAAAATTATAAAGAATAAGCTTGGCCCCAAAGAAGAGATTTGGATGGATATTTCCTCCCACTCCTTTGCAGAAGTACAAGGTCCACAGGTATAGATCACTCCGTATATTTTCAGAGCTTTTCAATGCATTGATAAGTTTTGCTGATTTATCTTTTCCTATTTTTCTTGATTTTCTTGAAAAAATATACTGTGTTATATGGAATGGAGCTATAGGAGGGACATGGGGAGGGATACTTAAAGAAATGTAGAAGATGCAAAAACAAAAGAAATCAGTCAAAGTTTCTTTTGAAAATACACATGAATATTCCATTGCCTTATTTCAAGCTGACTTCTTAAACTTTTTAAAAAATCAATATACTTTGTTTTTATATTCATCTCCATTCCTGAATGTATATCTCCCTCCTCTTCTACCCAGGAAGCCTTTCCCTGTAACAAAGAATTGAGAAAGAAAAAGAAATAAAGGAAGGAAGGAAGGAAGAAAGAAAGAAAGAAAGAAAGAAAGAAAGAAAGAAAGAAAGAAAGAAAGAAAGAAAGAAAGAAAGAAAGAAAGAAAGAAAGAAAGAAAGAAAAAGAGAAAGAAAAGGAAGGAAGGAAAGGAGAGAGGAAGGAAGGAAGGAAGGAAGGAAGGAAGGAAGGAAAGAAGGAAGGAAGGAAGGAAGGAAGAAGCAAAGAAAGAAAGGAAGGAAGAAAAGGAAACAAGGAAAAAGCTTCTCAGAAAAGCTAACCAACACACCAGTTGACTCTGATAGTACATGCAATGTTCCACAGCCACAATCCCCTACCTCTGCAAAGAAGGGAGAGAGGTGTATTTTCTGCTCTCTTCTTTGGAGATGTGAGGAATAATTATGTAGTCATCTATTTCATTTTGTTGGTAGTGTTGTTCTTTCCTTTTATATTTTTGTAGTCCTATTATATATAGGGTGTTTTTTTCCTGTTTCTGCTTACCTTACTGTGAATCATTTGATCTAAGCTTAACCAGGCCTCTCGGAATTCTACACATCCATTGATTCTTACAGAGCAACACTATTCCACTTTGTTTCACAATTCCAAAATCTGTTTAGCCATTCTGTAATCAATGGCAGTCTACTTAATTTCAAATTCTTTGCTACTACAGAAAGTGCTTTGAATGTTTCAGGGTATATGGAATCTCCTCTTTTTCTGTCTTTGATGTCCTTGGGTTAAACACCTAGTAATAGGATGTCTGGGTCAAAGGGTATAGATAATTTAGTCTCACATTCTTAACTTAACCATGAATTTAATTGAACATCTTTTAATGACATAACCAAGTATTATCTATCAAGATTGGCCCAGAAGATTTGAATCCTTACCCCTTCTTAGAAGATTTTACACAAAAAGAAGTAGGTGACTCTCTCTACTCTCTTGGTAATACTAGCAATTTCATTTAACAAGAGTTTAAGGGCTTAGTACGTATAGAACATTATCCTAGGGCTTGGGGAGATACAAAGACACATGGAGGATTACGTCCTTTTTTCAACGTGCCACTTAATAAAGCCTCCTGTCTCAGATTTGTTTTACATAACTTAGTTGTCTGCATAGCTTTTCTTCTGTCCTCCGTTAATACACTATCGAACGATGGATTATTGCTTTACTTCTGCTTCCTTCAACTCAAAATTCAGAGGTTGGGATCCTTTCTTTGCTATTCAAAGCGTAGTTTTTGACTGTTTCTTCAATAAAAGATCTCATTTTGGTAGGTCTGGCAAGAATCCATGACTAAAGCCTCATCCCTAAACAATGATTAACCACAAACACAAGACCACCCCTCAAGGTCTTCCAAACTCATCACAGCACAAGTAGACCCACAGAGCCCTTCCATAAAATCCTACCTTCACAGGAGCAGAGATGATAAGACAACTCTGGCTGGAGATCATAAATAAAGTTCCTTATCCTGGTCAAGTCAAGTTAATAAGTTAACAAGTATTTAAGTGCTTAATACGTGTCAGGCACTATGCTAACAACTAGAGTTACAAATATAAGGTCCCTGCCTACAAAGAGCTTACATTTTAATGAGGAAAGAACATACAAAAGGGAGTTGAAGAGCTGGGGTTGGGGAAATCTGGCGAAGTAGCCTAGGTGAGGAAAATAAAGGTTAGCAGGTCTGGACCTTTCCCAAAATGGAGGTCCTGTAAATACTCACCAATGAGAGAATGGGAATGCAGGGGTAGAGGGAAAAAGCTACTGATGCATGGCAACCAGGTGTAGGAATAAAGATTGAAAATGGCCTACAAATTCAAGAAACAAAGAATACTGTTGTGGATTATTCATATTACAGGAAAACTTTTTCTTTGGTTTCTCCCCATTTCTACCAGATAACAGCATGACCAGAACCAATACAGCAAATCATTCCCAATACTGTGGATATCTCATTGTGTTGATGTGAGCATCAAACAAAATATTAAAATAAATAAAACTTCCAGATCTAAGCAAAGAATAAATTATCTGTGGGCTTGAAAGATTCCACGTTAGAAATTTAAAAATAATGATCATCAATAGATCTGCCAGGTCGTCAGGGCTGGCAAGCACTTAATACATATGTTAGTAATTATTATAACTGTAAGTAAGAGGACCTGCTGGTCTTTACAATGTCTCTGGGCAGGTGAATAGGGAAGCACCAGTCACATTAAGCATTACTTATCTGCAGACTTCTCTCCCAGTAGTTTTGCTTCTAAGGCACTTACTAGCAGCAGCTGTGGCAGTTTGGGTGGTCTAATGCCAGAGGGACTGATAACAAGTTACTTTGTAACAATCATTCTAACTTTACATTTTTGGGAGGCAACTGGGATGAACCATGATATTTTTAGACTGAAAAGCCCAAGTCCTAGCCTCCCTTTCTGGGCTCCAAAATTGCACAAGGAACCTTCCATTAAATATGGAACACAAAAAGGTTTGGGGTAATGTTGAGAGTTGTTTACAAAAGTGAAGAGAAGGGGAAAGGTTGGAGAATTTGATGGCTTTATTATATTTCAAGGTGTGACCTACTGCCTACTTGGCCCTAACGAGAGAGGCAAAGGGAAGTTTTGAAGCTATGTTTTTTTTTTTTTCTAGATTGAGTACATCCTTCCTAACTCTATCTCTCATTCAGAGGAACAGAAGTAAACCTGGTAGGAGAGTAAAGAACACTAATTGAGTTTTTAAAAATTGTATGCAAGAGTGTTTTTAAGGCAGGCTGGTATAAATAGGAGAATGCCCATATTTATATGGAAAAGAGAAACTTCTTCATTTTAATGCATCTTTAATTAGTGGAATATGGTGGCTTTCCTGATGCCCCTTGACAATCTGTTTCTACTTCCCCATCTTTCCACCTCTGCCTGAAGAAAAGGTTTGGGAGCTTTGCACCCCCTTTCTGAAAGGTTGTAGACCCTTGACTTGAAGCTTGCAACGATGATTAGTCTTCGTCTACCTGGATATTTCATTTCCCTGTGATTGGACTGAAATTTTCTGTAGGTTGACTCAATCCAGGTTCTCTGCCATAATGTGTATTATCAATACACCAGGAAGATCAGTAAGTCATCTCACTTGGTGCTTTGAAAGAATGCTGGAAATAGGGGAAGGAGATTTGAGTTCAGGTCCTACCTCAGATACTGACTAGTTCTATGATGAGGAACAAGGCATTTAATATCATTTGAGCCTCAGTTTCCTCATATATACAATGAGAATAATAGTACTTTTCACTACCTACTGTGCAGGGTGGTTATAAGGAAACTGCTTTGCAAACCTTAAAGTGTAATAGAAGTGTAAATTATCATTATAGCAGATTGTCTCCCTACTGTGACAAACTTCTTACTGTCCTTGAAGTAATAGAAGGAACCAGAGACATCTCTCAATTTCATTGAGAGATCACACTCTTATCACACTGTTATACCTTTCCCAGTACTGATCAGTGCAGCTATATGAAGCTACATTGTATTGCCTATTCATTGAGGATAGATTCCTCCTTGTATTGATCCCACTAACTGCTTTCTACATTCCTTTTCTGCTGCTAAAGGCTGATGGGATCCATGACAAATTCGTTATGGAATGAATTTCAACTTGAACACTAATTCTTTTACATTTTCTTGTTTGACTTATTATAACACTCCTTGATAAGGGAACAGCATTTTCCAACACTTTACCACTTATCCAATCAGTTGCCAGAAATGGCTCAATGAATAGAGCACAAAATTGAAGTCAGGAAGACCTGAATTCTAATCTAGCCTCAGATACTTAGTAGCTGTGTAACTAGGCAAGTAACTTAACCTTTCTGTTTCTTCATCTGTGAAAGGGTGATAATAATAGCACCTATTTCCTCAAGCTGTTGTGAGGATAAAATGAGATAATATTTGTAAAGCCTTTTGCAAACTTTAAAGTTCCATATAAATGCTATTATTCCAGCCCTTAGCACTTAACAAATGTTTGTTGACTTGATTTGGAATGCCCTGCTTTCTTATTTCTATCTCTCAGGACCTCTAGTTCCCTTCAAGGCTCTGCACAAACTTCTCCTCTTTCAAGAGGCCTTTCCTGAATTCCCCTAGTTGTTAGTGTCTACTATATTTATCTATCTATATATAGTGTCTACTATACTATATACTATATAATGTCTGTTATATCTATATATAATATATATGTATACGTGCATAGATAGATAAATAACCTCCATTTACTTATCTGTGAACATGTTGTATCTGTGAACCACCACTCCCCTAACACAATAAAATGTTAACCCTTTGAGATTACGACTGTCACACTTTTATGTTTTTATCTCTAGTTCTTAACAGTAATGGGTTAAACATTGGTCTACTGATTGGGAAGGACAGTCTCAAAAGGAACACCTGGAGACAGATGCTAGACATTGTACTTATATTTATGTGTTATGAGGGGAGATACCTTATGTATCTAGATAAATTAATATAAGAATACTAACAATTGGGCAGATTTAACAATTGGGAAGATTTCACAGAAGAGATATTGCCTGAGTTAAACTCTGAAGGAAGCTAGTAATGTGAGGCAAGGGTGAGAAGGGGCCGATTCAAACCAAGGGAGAAAGATTATTTGAAGGCATGGAGAAAGGAGGTAGAAAGCTGAATTTGGGAACAGCTAGTTGCCCACTTTGGAATAAAGAGTGTATAAAGGGGAATAATATGAAATGACATTGGAAAGCTTGTTTGGAGTGGGTTTTAAATGCCAAACTGAGAGGTTGGTGTTTTATCTTAAAGAAAATGAGCAACCAACGAAGATTTTGACCAAGGGAAAAACATAGCTGGTGGAAGATGGCTTAGAAAGAGAAAATATGAGATATGTGTAGAGGTAACATGAAAGTAAACATTTTTATTATTTTTTTTTTGTAGTTGTTACTACATTTCAGTTGTGTCTGGCTCTTCTTGACCCCATTTGAGGTTTTTTTGGCAAAGATACTTGAGTGGTTTGCCATTTCCTTCCCCGGCTCATTTTACAGATGAGGAACTGAGGCAAACAGGGTTAAATGATTTGCCAAGGATCACACAACTAGTAAGTGTTTGAGGTTGGATTTGAACTCATGTCTTCCTGACACTCCTAGCACTCTATCCACTGTGCCACCCAGCTGCCTAATAATATTTTATGGGAAAATTAAGAAAATAATACCTTTTGAATAGAATAATTATTAATCTTCTGCCATAGACTTTCATTATGCACGAAGCCCAGGTACTCTTTGGGGTGGAAGGGTAAGGGTCAAGGTATTTCTTATTTTTTTGGCTAATAGCCTCCATTCAGAAAATCTGGGAAAATAATAAGCTTTGCAACTTCCCTAATACATTGAGGCCAATTCTATACTTGCAAGAACACAGTTCACAATGTTACAAAATAAAGTTTTTGTTAAAAAGTAGTGAGAAAATTAAAATGAGCAGCCATTAGTCCAAAAGATATTTATAGATCTCTAGAGCAATAGTCTTCAAATGGTCTCCAAAACAGGGACTGATTTTCATGGACTTGACCCCAAGAGATATATAACCAACCTATCAGAGGATAGGAAGATGGGTCATATCCCACTCTTGCTGTGATAGTCAATCGTGGGCTTGTCTGCAATACAACCACAGCTACCCTCTTCCTTCAACACTCCACCACCACTCCCCTTTTTCTTTCTGCTGTTGTTGTTGTTTGTCCTTCCTTCTCAAAGAGGACCATGACATCAGGGAGGTGATGCCATGACAAGCAAATGAATTGGATTTAAGTGAGGTAGGATTGTACAAAGTCACCAGCATCACTTTCTCAGGAGCCATCTGGGATCAGTGGCCAGATATGGATCAGGACAACTGAAGATGGCCCAGGATGCAGTGAGAGACCTTGGCCTATTCAAGCTAAGGTCTTTAACAGGTCTCAGGGATTAAGGCTTAATAAGAATTGAGACAGAGAAGGCCCCTTAACCTAAGTAAAAAAAATAATTAAAATAAATACATTGAAAAAGTTGATCTGGGAAGGGAAGAGCCTAAGGGGTTTATGGCCAAAACAGAAATAATTGCCATTTACATTCATTCTGAGGCAATCAGGGCCTAAACAATGACCAAGTAGGGCTTGGCCTGGGGCCTATTGTTGACCAACCAATGAGAGCCAGACTGATTTGAGGTTAAGGCTGATTTTTAAGGGAAAAAAAGTTTCAGAGATTAAAATTTATATTGTCTTTGGGCAGAGCACTAGAGAGTAAGGGTATGATACTCTATGTGGCTGGAAGGAAGGGAAGAAAGGGAGAAAGAAAGAAGGAAGGCAGGCCCTATTGTCTACAGAAGCTGGGCAGATGTCATTGGAAAAAAAAAAACCCCAACAGATATTAAAACTATTTCTAATAGCTGTAACGTGACATTGAGGAAACGTACTATCCTTGAAATAAAGTAAGAAGAAATATGCTCTGCACCTGACATTTAATAGGTAGGTGATAATGAATAGATCATTTAGCCTCCACAAGCCTCAGTTTTCTTATCTGTAGAAGGAGTGGTACAGGAGATAGGGTTCCAGGCCTGAAGTCAGGAAGACTCTTCTGGAGTTCAAATCTGGTCTCAGACACTTACTAGTTGTGTGACCCTGGGCAAGTCACTTAATCCTATTTGCCTCAGTTCCTCATCTGTAAAATGAGATGGAGAAGGAAATGGCAAACCACTCCAGTATCTTTGCCAAGAAAACCCCAAATAGGGTCAGGAAGAATTGGACACTACTGAAATGACTGAACAATGATAATAAAGAATGGAGATACTAGTACTGTAATACATAACCCACAGAGCTGTCATGAGGATCAGTGAGATAATATGTTTAAGGTACTTTGTAAGCCTGAAAGTGCTCTATGTGTCAGCTATTATAAATTGGGAACATTGGCATTATAAAGGATGTATGAAGGAAAAAAGCTTCTGTTTTCTGATTTAAGAATGAAGAGATTTTTGGAGACTGAAGAGAAAACTATGACTGAGTTAAAGATTCATTATAGGATTTTTTAATTGGGATTTTTTTTCTGGATGCCTGCAAAAAAAGATAATTTCTTCTAATTTCCTTGCTTAGCTATAGTCAGAGTGTACATAAGAACAGATTTGATTTCTTGGTATCAAACACTCAATGGAAAGTGGAAACCAAGGACTTATCATTGAAACAAGACATCAGTTTGGCAAGTCTGTGTACATCCTTTGAACTCAGATGACATTGTCTCAGAGGACAAGATGTTTGATGAGGTTTTTTTTTCCAATTTTTTTTCCTTTCTTTCTTTTTTTAATATACTTCAAAGTTTTTGCTAAGGAAAATGAGCCAGCAATCTCTTTGGTAGAATGAAGGGGGAAATCACTCTGTCTTCAAAAGATCAGGGGGGAAAAGTGTCATTTTCTATTTTCCTTAAGTATCACTCTCTCAAACACTTGTGTGACAAGAGCTTCTACAGGCTCAGATTTGGGGTTTTATTCTCTCAGCAATGGATGAAGGACTTAAATGCTCCTGAACATCAAGAGGAGAGAGAAATCCCTGAGAAAGAAATAAAGAGAGAGAAAAGCCAACTCTTGCAAAGTATATCTCATGTAATTGTTGTTTACCAGTTTTATAAGTGATAACTTAAAGTGAAATCAACCACTTGAGAATTACAATCTGCACATTTGATTACAGAAGTCAGTTGTGGTGAAGTAAGGGAGGCATGATCTTTAGAGACACGATTATAACTTATTTCTGGTTCCAAATGAATTTGGAAAAGCCAGGACAATAGGAAGAGGAGAATGTGAAAGGATGAATTGAAGAGTAAGATACTGGGAAGTTAAAAAAAAGTAGACAAGCAAGGGAGGAGGAGGTTGAGAAGAGAGAAGGTGATAGGTACAAAGAACAGATGAATTAGCTATACTAATACCAATTTTTGTTTTACTATCAGCTCTAGGCATACCCCAAGGCTCTGCCCAAGGGACTCTTTTCTTTTCTCTTTGTACTCTATCAGTAACCTCATCATTTTCCATGGGTTCAGTTCTCACCTGTAGGTAGATGACTCATAGATGTACATACCCAGCCCTATTCTCCGACTTCTCTGCTTAAGGAAGTCATACTCTGTCATTCATACCCATGCCTTTGCACCAGGTGTTCTGGATGCCTGGCTCTCCCTCTTCACCTCTGTCTCTTGGAATTCCTGTTTTCTTTTAAAACTCCTCTCAGGGTTACCTTCTGCACAAGATATTTCCTGGTTCCCCCTCCCCAGTTGCTTTTGCACCCCTTGCAAAGACTATTTTATATCTGCTTTGTAAGTTTTGCATTTATCTGTATACAAATATGTCTCCCCTACAACACCAACTATTTATCAAATATTTCCAACTGGAAGTGTTGAGGGTTAGAGGCTTAGGGGTGCTAGGACCCCAAAACCACAACATGCAGGTCCTGCCTGAAAAAATTCAACCCAAGCCTTCTTTCAGCCAAAGACAAGGTTTATTAAAAATCAGCCATTTAGACCAGACTCTTAAAGAATCTGACCATTTGTGATGCCCATAAAGAGGGGCAGGCATGAGGAAGTCTCAGCCCCTAAATGGTGGCCAGGATGGGTCTTATATACAGAAAGACTTTGGGAGGGATCTAGGAGTGGCCAGGTAGCTTGGAGTGACTGACATGGGGTGGGGTTGGGGGAGCCTGGAAGAAGGGATGTCTTGATGGGAGTGACCAGTAAGTTGGGGTAACTGGAGGAGGAGTTTAGGGAGGATCTTGAGACTGGGATGACTAGGGGAGGGTCCTAGGAGAATCCTGATGGGAGTCTCTGGGAGGTTGAATGGGCCATCCTGGAATAGACAATGGAGGGCTAGGCTTAATTAGGGTAACAAAGAATTGGGAGATTGGGTCTAGGCAATAAGGAAAAGCCAGTTGATAGGAATAAGAATAACCTCAAGAGACTGCTAGACTTTCTTGACCAGGTAAATGGTTCAAGGAAGAGGTTATTTTAGGGCCTGTCTTGGGCCCATACTCCATCAGAAGGCTGGTAGGCACCTCAATTTTGACACATTTAAAACAACTAATTACCTTACCTCCTAAACCAACCCATCTTCTGAGTATACCTATTTTTGCTGAGGACAATATTCTTCCAGTCACCTAGTTTTGAATCTCTGCATCATCCCCATATATCCAGTTATTAAATCTTGCCATTTCCATCTCCATGACATCTTTCACTTCTGTCCCTTTCTCTCTACCCATTTGGCTACCACTCTATTTCAGCCTTTAATCACCTTATCACATCTTGCCCAAACTATATCAATTCTCCTAATTGGTTTCCTTACCCTAAGCCTCTTCCCACTTCAACCCATTCTCTACCTAGCCTAGAGTGGCATTTTGAAAGTGTAGTTCTCACCATGTTACACCCTCTCTGCCCTTTACTAAATAAACTCCAGCAGTTCCTTATTACCTCTAGCATCAAATACAAAGTTCTGTTTGTCATTCAAATTTTTTCACAACTCAGTGCTACCCTAGCTTTCCACCATCATCCCCTTCTCTCTCTGATCTAGTCACATTGGCCTTCTTGCTGTTCTTCATACACATAATCTATCTCCCATCTCTGTGCCTTTGCATTAGTCGTCTCCCATGCTTGTGATGTTTCCCTCCTCAATAAGGATCCTTCTATGATTTTCTTCAAGACTCATTTAAAGGGTCTTCTTCTGAATAAGATCTTTTTTGGTCCCTTCATCCCCACCTCTGACTGCTAGTTCCTTCCCCTCTGAAGTTGCCATGTAAACAGCTATTAGCTACATTAATGTGTGTTTTCAGTATGTTTATATATGTAAAAATGTTTCTGCCCAATTAGAAAGTAACGAGACTATTTTGCTTTTGTCTTTGTATTTCCAAATAGTGCTTAATAAAGGTTAACTGATTTATTAATTGATCCCAACCTTGCCCCTTATAAGGGCAAAAATATTGTTAAGGTCCATGTTTATTCAACCCCTGTCCACACATCTTTCTGAAAAACTAGGCATGTAAATACAGACACAATCAATACACATTTATTAAGCACCTGCTATGTGATAGGCACTGTGCTAAACATCAGGGATACAAAAAGAGACAAAAGACAGTCCCTGCCCTCAAGGAGCTTTCAATCTAATGGAAAATTGTAGACAAGAAAGTTTAAGTATCCCAGGGTCACAGAGGTTCTAATTGGCAGTTATGATTCAAACACAGGTTCTCTGACTCCAAATTCAGTGCCCTTTCCATTATGCTTGAACTTTCCCTCCATCCCTTTTCTTCTTTGTTATAAGGAATAGTTCTTGGAAGGGGAAGAGAGGAAGTGTGTGTGTGTGTGTGTGTGTGTGTGTGTGTGTGTGTGTGTG